>NC_056733.1:104629712-104966379 GCF_019279795.1 Protopterus annectens | reverse complement strand
AATACTGGACTGTGAAGCATTAATATTGCAAAATACATCATTTACTTAGAACAGTATAAAGAATATATTTTTTTATTTTTGTTACATACTACAAATGTGTTAATAGTTTGCATTACAAATTGTCTATAAACATTTTGTGGAGCTTTTCTCCAAAGGCCTCCACTGAAAGAGATTTCTCACCAAGCCAGACTATCCTGGTAACCAAATGCAAAATAAAATAAATAAATAAATAAAGTTAAAACGTTGATACTATTTGGTGTACAAAAAGATTAAAATTACTATACTTTGATATTTTATCCCCACTGATCACTATTTGGATCTGAAGGACTGCAAATAAGGGTCAAAATAGTTATAAAAAATACTTCAAGAGTCAGTTTGCACATTTAATCTTACACTGCTAAATAGGTCAAAACATACCATATGCACACAAATCACATCATAAAATACAATTTATGTTTCATTGCTTTTAACGATTACTTAATCATGCAAAAACACAGTTGATTTAATTAATATACACAGGTAAGAATAATTTGGATGTGAGGCTATATTTAACAATATGGTGGGTTTTTTTTTCATCCCAGAATGAATGAGAAACCAGACTTTATTGGAACTTTATTAATAAAGCAAAAGAAGAACAAAAGGAAAGGATGAGACAGTGCACACGAAGGGTTGCTGTTTTTCTCAATGGAAAGGCCTGGGGATTGAGTCAAAGGCTCCCAGGCTGTGCCTTAAAATGGTCCATGTGGATCAGCATACCTACTCTAGTTAACATAGAATAAATAAAATAGACCAAATGCACATAAATCACATGCAACTTACTGTTGATTTCTCATCCGGTTTAAAGATTACTTAAGCATCCAAAATATAGTAGTGAAATTGCTGTATACATTTCTATATTTAACATATCCTATTTTTATCCCAGAAAGGATGATCTCACTGAAAAGATCTGCACATGCAATAAGCGACCAAAGTTTCTTAATAAACTTCTGCAACAGAAGGCCAAACGGAAAGGATGGGACAGTGCACATGAAAAGTTGCTGTTTTAATCAGTGGAAAGGCCTGGGGACTGAGTCAAAGGCTCCTAGCTGAACTTGAATATGGTCTGTGTGGATCAGCTTACTACTCCAGTTAACAAAGAATAAATAAAATGAAGGCTGGAGGTGCAGAATACTTAGCTCATACCACATAAAGAAGATATTGTCAAATATCTACAGACTATGAATGCAAACATGTGTGTGTAAGCTGGAATTATCACATGCCTAGGCTTTCTATTAGTGATACAAATGAGGATTCCCTACTATTGATCAGTTTCCAACTCCCTATGTATAGTAACCTGAGGTTACTATTTTGCAAAGCTTTTTCCCATTCAATATATGTACTGTAATATCACTGTCTGTGCAAAATGTTGTGTGCTGTTATGTTTTTTTATCCTTTCCCAACTGTTGTATAACCATGGATTTGGTATGTGCAAGTATGGGGTGTTAGGAGAAAAAGGGGCTTTTTTCTGCAAAACTACAGTTTTTGGCAAGCATAATTGAAGTTTAGAGTATTTGTGCTCTCGTTCATTTATGATATAGGAATCACTTCTCAACTGATCATGTCTTGTAAACCCACTGTGCCTTTAAGATTTATGATATAGGAATCACTTCTCAATTGATCATGTCTTGTAAACCCACTGTGCCTTTAAGATTTATGATATAGGAATCACTTCTCAACTGATCATGTCTTGTAAACCCACTGTGCCTTTAAGTGCTCTTGTCTCTCTTTATCATTGCCCCTTATTGGTCTAAACACCTAAATTCAATAGTATAAACGTATTTTGAGAGGTGAATATACTGTAATTGCATGGTTGCTTGGAATTGCTTCAAATTACTTTTATAGTTTATTTTACAGTTTATTGTCCAACAAATAACCCAAAGAAGCTGGACTCTCATATTCTGCCATCCCAAGCTTTAAGTAAGTTAATGGCAGTGAAATTGCTTCCATTTAAAGCAGTGGATAAAATCCAGTTGCTGGACTGATGACAGTCTCCATATTATTACCTGTGCCAATGTAAACCTAAGTGTTTGCCTTCCTCTTTTACATGTATAAACATATCCTTATCCAAACAGGTAAGGTCCTTGTTGGAGGACTAGGAATAGCATCCCTTGGTGTTAATGCATCCCTTAGCTTGCCTGAACATAATTATTGTAGTAAAGTCTTGACCCCTTGAATTACACACTTCTCCTACCTCTTTATTTTTATTCATACCTACATACAGTAACTAGTGCTGTACTTTAGCTCACTGTTCCAGCTCTCCTCTCTCCTAATTCTTATCCTCTCAGGGGGTCTATAACACTTTGCCGAACGTTTATTTTATTGAATAACTAATCAACTAATGGGACAATTCACCAACACCTCTGCTATCAGTAAGCCAACAGCTCCTAGGGTTGACACCTTTTCAGATGGCCAAAGTGGGACAATTGTGGTACAAACATCAGATTTTGCAGGCCAAAACATACCCACGGCCAGTACAAGGGACAGAACTTCACTTTCTTTGCCTAAATAAAAGCTTATTCTTGTAGCACTTTAGTTGCTTATTCTGTTTCTTATAACATTTAGGTGTTTCAGATACAGAATAACTGTTTTATGCAACTATTACATAAAATATAGGAAATAATTTTGCCCTATTATTTCAGGACAGTTGCCATTCTTACAATATTTTTGCAGGACACAACTGTCCAAAGAGGGACTGTCCCTCGCAAAGTGGGACAGGTGGTAACCCTTACAGCTCCTACCAACAAGTTTGCAGAGGACTACAGTCATTTATTTTTCTCATTTATAAAAGACATTACTAATAAAGTCCCATTATTGTCTTCCACTAATAAAGTCCCATTATTGTCTTCCACTAATAAAGTCCCATTATTGTCTTCTACTAATAAAGTCCCATTATTGTCTTCCACTAATAAAGTCCCATTATTGTCTTCCACTAATAAAGCCCCATTATTGTCTTCTACTAATAAAGTCCCATTATTGTCTTCTTCTAATAAAGTCCCATTATTGTCTTCCACTAATAAAGTCCCATTATTGTCTTCCACTAATAAAGTCCCATTATTGTCTTCCACTAATAAAGTCCCATTACTGTCTTCAAGTCACAGATGAGAATACCTTATTACAGCTCTATCCTCTGGCTTCTTTTGCAGCTGCCTTTCATTTTCCTTTCATATCTGTTGAGGAAACCAAATCACTATTACTTATGGTAAACATCTCAGGTGCAAAATTTAGCATACTTCATCCCACTTTCCTCAGGCTGGCAGCTGAAACAATTTCTAAGTCTGTCTGTATTCAGTCTATCCCTAACTCTGGCTTAGTTCCTTCTTCATTTAAACACTCTATCATCAATTCCTTATTTAAGTGTTCCTCTTCTAACCTAAAGGACTGTCAACCAATATCTAGACTGTCCAATTATTAAGATATATGAGGAAGTACTGTATAAGAAACAATTTAAGCACATAAATAGCTATAGCTTGCTATGTGACCAGCAACATGGCTTTTGTAATGCATTCAGCACAACTACACCCTTATTCACTGCTTGTGATACCATCTATAACAATTTAAATGAAGGGCTAATTACAACCAGTGTTTTCAATGACATGACTAGGGCTGTTGAGACAGTAATCATAACCCTTTGCTCAGCAAATGTAGCAAGCTTAACCAGAGATAACACATTTCAATGGTTCCATTACAACTTAAAGGCTACAGCCTTTCAAATACAGGCAAATAACTGATTGTCAACAAATGCTAATCTAAATATTGGCACCCCCAAGGTTCATTATTGAACTTCCTACTATTTCCCTTTTTATCATTCATAGGTTCATAGGTTCACAGGATGATATTAAGCTACTGACCCGGAGACCCTTATAAGCCTAGCCAAGAATTTTGCCCATGTTCCCTCAAAGTCAGCACCTGTTTCCCTGTCCAGCAGGGACACAGGTGGGATCCCAGGGGGTATATTTTCTGTTTCCCATCCAGTCATCCAGGTTCCTCTTAAAGAGGGCTAGAGAGGTGGGGCACAAATCTATCCCACCAACAAGTTCTATTAATGTCACAGACCAGGTTAAGGCCTTGCATGTGGGTTGCGTGAGTGCAGTTTGTCTTACGGATATGCAGCAACTCCATCAAGGCTGAGTCTGAAATGGCCTTGTATGCCAGACACAGGTCACCTCTGAGCAGTCTGTATGAGACTGAGTAGAGGGACAGGGCTTTTAACCTAGCTGTATAGGACAGGTGTTTGAGACCCTGGATTTTCCTGGTCAGGAACCTCTGTGGTCTCTCCAACTGTTGCATGTGCTTGGCAAGGTACATGCCAAAGGGGCATTGTACTGGATAATAGGTCTGATATGGGAGGAGTACAGGGATGTTATGACCTCCTTGTTCCTGGATGAAATACCCTTATTTATGATATGGGCCATGTAGAAAGCCTTCCGTACAATGGAGGCAACATGGTGGTCAAATGTCAGGTTGCTATCAACCTGGTTATCCCTGTCCCTCATGACTGATTGCATGCTTAGTACACCATTATTAATGTGATAATTAGTGGGGATGACATTTTCCCCAAATGGAATAATGATGCATTTCTTGGCATTCAGTTTGAGGCCATGCTTCTGGCACCAGTCATTAGTTTGGGTAAAGCCCTCTTGGGGGATGTTCACATCACTAGCGGAATTTAAGACAATGCGCAGCTTGCAGTCATCTGCAAACTTGGTCAGCCACAGACCACTGATTTTGGCTTGCACCTCAGAAAAATATATCCCAAACAGTAGTGACCCCAAGACCGATCCTTGGGGTACACCGCTCGTTACGTGTCTACTGCTAGAAGTGCCTTCCCCTACTTTGACTGAGTGGGTTCTATCAGTAAGCCATTTAGCTACTCATCTGGTAACATATGGGTTGATGCCTAGTTGGGAGAGTTTATCTATTATGTCCGAGTGGGGAATAGTATCAAAGGCTTTGGCTAGGTCAAGGTAGGAGGTGTGCACCGTCTTCTCCTCATCCATGGCTTTGGTGACTGGCCTATGCTCAGACCTTTCATTGCTGAACCTTGTTATCTCTGATGATGATGACGATGATGATGATGATGACATCCTACTCCTTGATTCAAGATAATCATGCAACACTCTTCAATCTAATCAACAAAGCAGCTTTTTTAATCTTTACAAATGGCCCATTGATAATAAGCTATTAATTTACACCAAGAAAACTAATTCCATGGTCTTCTTGACTGCACATAAATTAGTGACCTTGCAACCACTGATACTCAAAGACGACAATAATATCATCAACCCTAATGCCACTGAACAAAAATATTTGGGTCTCACTCTTGATACCTCCCTCAGCTTCACATTGTGGATTGGCAAGAACACTGCCAAAGTCCTGCCTCCGTTTAAACTAAGTTACAGTCTCCCTCCTCCTGCATGCACTGTTATAGCAAGAAATGTACTTACACCCAAGCTTCAGTACTGATTGCCTCTACTATGCCTCTGCTCAGCCTATAACACAACTCAAGGCTGTTGAAATCAAGATATGCAGATTTGCCCTCTTAGCTGATCAAAAGAACCATCATTGTAACACACAAAAGAACTTCGGCAGACAGCCTCTGTCACTCATGGCCACTCTCTTACTTAATATTCTTTTTAAAATCTTGACATTTGGCTATGCACTGTTGATATTTTTCTTGAGAATTTGTCTACCCTGCTTCTGTGTTTGGAAGAAGAAAGTCTAATCTCTAACACTGCAGAATCATGGCTTCAGTGATGGGTAAACAGCATAATGTGTATGATGCATATAATCATGTCATGTTGATTGTAACTTTGTGCATCTTCAGGGTAATATATAAAAATGGAAACATTTTCTAACTCACATCACAAACAAATTTGTACATTGACATTGCCCTCTAGTCAGCATGGGTACAACAGCATACAATGACACTGTAAACTTAGCAGAATGGGTATGGACAGCATGCATAGACACTGTACCTTAGTCAGCACTGGTACAGGCTGCCTGCAATGACAATGTAACCTGGCCAATGTGGGTACAGGCAACATTCATTGACATAGTGACCTAGCCTGGATGGGTCCAGGCATCAGACACTGACACTGTAACCTAGCCTGGATGGCTGTGGGCAGCATGCACTGACATTGTAATCTAGCCACATTGAGTACTGGCAGTGTGCACTGACACTTTACGCAAGCCAGAACGGATATGTGCAGCATACACTGACATTGTAACTACCCAGGATGGGTACAGGCAGCATGCACTGACATTATAGCCAAGCCAGGATGGGTACAGGTAGCATGCACTGACATTGTACCTCAGCCAGGATAGGTATAGGTGTAATGTGCTGACACTGTACCCTAGCCTGGATGGGTATGGGCAGTATGCATAGACACTGTACCTTATTCAGCACTGGTACAGGCTGCCTGAAATGATACTGTAACCTAGCTCGGGTGGGTATGGGCAGCATGCACAGGCACTGTACCCTAGTTAGCGTGGGTACAGGCAACATTCACTGACATTGTGACCTAGCCTGGATGGGTCCAGGTAGCAGGCATTGATGCTGTAACCTAACCTGAGTGGGTGAGGGCAGCATGCACTGACATTGTAACCTAGCTACATTGGGTACTGGCAGTGTGCACTGACACTTTACGCAAACCAGTATAGATATGTGCAGCATACACTGACATTGTAACTACAAAGGATGTGTACAGGCAGCACACATGGATACTAAACCTTTGCAAGGATGGGTTCAGACAGCATGGACTAACACTGCACCTTAGTCAACATGGGTACAGGCAGCATGCACTGGCATTGTAGCCTAGCCTGGATGGGTACAGGCAGCATGCACTGACATTGTTCCTTAGCCAGGATGGGTACAGACAGCATTTACTTACATTGTACCTTAGCCAGGATGGGTATAGGTGGCATGTGCTGACACTCTACCCTAGCTTGGATGGGTATGGGCAGCATGCACTAACATTGTACCTTACCCAGGATGAGTACAGACAAAATGTGCTGGCACAGCACCCTAGTCAGGATGAGCATTGGCAGGGTATAGTGACATCATATCCTAGTCAGGATGAGCATTGGCAGGGTGTAGTGATATCATATCCTAGTCAGAATGAACATTGGCAGGGTATACTGACATCATAGCCTAGTTAGGATGAACATTGGCAGGGTATACTGACATCATATCCTAGTCAGGATGAACATTGGCAGGGTATACTGACATCATATCCTAGTCAGGATGAGCACTGGAAGTGCATACTGACATCATATCCTGGTCAGGATGGGTACAGATAGCTTTGACTTCTTCCCCACCCAATGATATCTTAATACAGATTTAAGTGTTACTGATTTTAATGATTGACACATGCACATGCATATGCGAGCACACACACCCACACACACACACACACACACACACACACACACACACACACACACACACACACACACACACAAGTGCACATATATACACAAAAAATGCTGATGTATATGGTTTGTGATTTTTTTTTACAATAAACTGTGGTAACGATTTTAATATCCAAAGATAAACAGTATTGAATTCTGAAATGTTTCCAAATTGTCCAGCACAAGTAAAAGAGAATGTAAAGGTTCCAGGTTAGGGAAACATATGAAGTTTGCATGCATGTCAGAGATATGAAATACTAAATGAACTTCAAGGGCAAAGGTTGAGGAGGCTTATGAAAATTACCTCAAACTGACAATGTATGCAAATTATTTCCCACACATCACTGTATCATTTATTTTAGAACACTGTTATATTTGTGTCATGTCTCTATTACATAAAATAATCACAATTATCTAGAGTTGTTTTGTTGACCACAAACTGGTAGGTTTGACTGATGTGGAATAAAAACAGAGAGGCTGGCTGGACCATGCAAAAGCAAAGGGAAATCTAGATTTGCCAAATAACTATCATGTTATTATTGCAAATAAAAGTTTGGGTTCCAACACATTTAATCAAAGAATTTAACAAACAGATACAAACACACAACAGTAATTATATGCAAAGCAATGCAATCTGTCTCTTTATAAAAGAAACTTTGCAATGCAGCTGGCTTGGTACTGTTTAATACTTCCTGACTGATGTCATCAAGGCACCAACTCAAGTTGTGATATCTGGATAAGATCATACAAGGTCAGATCCATTGTCATAAAGTGCAGGTGCTAAAAACAGTGTCTGAGACTGTCAGAAAGTGACAAATTCTTAGAAAACTAGATAAAGGTGACACTTTGTATAAACAGACTGGGTGGTTTTGAGAATTCCCAGATGTGTCAATTCTGGAAATAGAGATCTTACCTCAAAGATGAGGCATTAGCAAAGGGGAACATGTAGACTAAAGAAGAAAAGCAAAGTAAAAAATAACTCCAAAAGTCACCTTGTGCTTTTTCCAGTGGCAATGGTATCGGAGTTAGAATATATATTTAAGAAAGTGTGATGCATAGCTTCCACACTGGGGGAGGGTGAGGGTGGTGCATAGCTTCCACACTGGGGGAGGGTCAGGGTGGGGCATAACTTCCACACTGGAACTGGGTGAGGGTGGGACATAGCTTCCACACTGGAACTAGGTGGGGCATAGCTTCCACACTGGGGGGGTAAGGGGGGGTATAGCTTCCATGCTGGAGGAGGGTGAGGGTGGGGCATAGCTTCCACACTGGGGAAGGTGAGGGTGGGGCATAGCTTCCACATTAGGGGTGGGTAAGGGTGGGGCATAACTTCCACAGTGGAGGTGGGTGAGGTTGGGGCCTAGCTTCCACACTGGGGAGGTGAGAATTGGCATATGTGCCCTGTGAAAAGTAGAATAATATTTTTTTTATTTGTAACTTTCTTTGAGTTTATATGACTTGCATGTGTGGTCTTAGGTGTCAACTGCTGAGTTTATGTCTGTGTACCTAATCCCTTTTGACCTTGCTCATCCTGGGATTTGCTGCAGTCACCAGCAACCCTTTATTTTGACCAGAATGAACTTAAGTGGTGCCTCTGTTTGCCTTCATGACTGCAAAAGGTTAAATGGTTTAATGCTCCCTCACAACTTGTTTTTCACCATCCAGGTGTTCCACACAGGGTTTGATTTTTGGACTTTTACTTTTTTTCTCCTTCATATAAATGACTTCTGGATGTAGAATGGTAGCTCAGATGTCATACAACATGCAGACAGTTCTGTTCTGGTGTCTCCATCCTTTGATACTGCAATTATTCAGCCCAGAGTGTAAGACAAACAACCTGACCTAGAAATTTGCTTTATGAAACAAAAGTGTTGTCATTAAGACTGATATACCTAAATGTATTTTATTTGCTGATAATGCCTTTGGCAATGACAGAAGAATGTGATTGGAATAGTCTCTGTTAAAGGCATTCCAAATTAGGTTATATTTGTATATGGTGAAAACCTTGAAACAAGTCATAAAGAATGAATGCCCCACTTATGTAGAAGCAGAGGATTGCTCTGCACTGTTAGTGACCTGAATTCAAACAGTTCCAGCTTAGGAAGATTTATTAGTGAAAGGAAGGTCGAAGAGTCTGAAGGAGACATGACTGAAGCTCTCCTCATTGCAGATGTGTAAGGTGGTAGAGACCAGAGACCAGATTTAGCCCAAAGTATTTCAGCAACTGCTGTAGTAAGCAGCTGTGCTAACACATGGTGATCTTACCTTCCAAGCTGTCATATGTAAAGTCACACATTGGTGCTATACTGTGATGCAGTACATTTCAGCAAGGGTGTAACTATAGGCTCAGTGGGCAACATGGACTACAGTGCTCACTAGCAGTGAGGCTTCCAGTTTAAGGTCAGACTGCACTTCATATCCTCAAGAGTGAGAAGCAACATGCATTTCTCAAACATGTTAGTATGTATCCAACCCCTCACAAACATTTGTTCTCACCTAAAAAAAAATCTTCCTGGCCTACAGGAAAGGACACCCTCAACTCTCTTACTGACTCTGTCTTCAGGAATTTGGTATCCATGATTAGCAATATCATATCAAGGTGACATGTTGTTGTTTAGTCATTTACTCGAGTCTTAACTATTCTTGATCTGAAAGACTATGGCATGCCAGGCTTGTCTGTCAACAACTGGCTTTTAAAGTCCTTGCAAATTCATATTAATTATTTCAGTAATTCTATCCTCCTTAGACTCTGCTGCTCCCTTCTTCTTTTTATCATAGGATTACAGGAGGTTACTAGGCTAATGAGCCTGGGTCCCTTGCAACCCTAGCCAAGAGTTTATCCCAAAAAAAAGAAACCTGAGTCAGCACTTGTCACCCTGCCTATGAGAGACACAGGTGGAACCCTTGGGCCAAATTTGTGGTTTCCCATCAACTCATCAAGGTTGTGCTTGAAGAAGGTCAGCAAGGTACTCTGTTTTACGTGTATGGGAAGTCTATTCCAAAGATGGGGCAGCCTCTGGGAGACAAATCTGCCTTTCCAGCAGGTTTTGTTGATATCACATATTAGATTTAGGCTTTTTGAGGGGGTAATGTATAAGGAGTTAGACACATAGATTTGGAGCATCTCTAGTAGGGCAGGGTCCAAAATTGCCTTGTAGGCAAGACACAGATCACCTCTGAGCAATCTGTACAATATCTAGTAGAGAGATAGTGATTTGAGCCTGTCTACATAGGACAGGTATTGGAGCCCATGGATTCTCTTTGTGAGGTATTTCTGTGGCCTTTCTAGTTGGTACAGGTGTTTGGAGAGGTACATACCAAACGGGGAGTCATACTCACTTATTGCCCTAATAAGGGAGGAGTACAGACAGGTAATAACCTCCTTTTTTCTGGATGCAATCCCTTTACTTATGAGCTGAACCAAGTAAAAGGCTTTTCTGACCACTGCTGCTACATGATGGTCGAATGTGGGATTGTTGTCAACCTGTGCACCCAGGTCTCTCACCACAGATTGTGTGCTTAGGGGGTTGCTGTTAATGTGGTAATCAGTAGGGGCCATGTTTTTGCCAAATGGTATGATAATACATTTTTTGAGTTTAACTTAAGGCCATGACTTTGGCACCAGTCATTTGTTGCTGTGAGACCCTCTTGCAGTATGTTAACATCATCTGGGGAGTTAATGACAGCACCCAACTTACAGTTGCCTGCAAACTTAGTCAGCCACAGGCCTTTTGTCTTTGCCTGAACCTCTGAGAAGTAGATGCCAAACAGTAGGGGTCCTAGTTCAGATCCCTGGGGAACACCACTAGTGACAGGTCTGCTGTCGGAGGTGGAGGCACCTATTTTGACCCTGTGGGTCCTACCGGTGAGCCAGTTGGCCACTCACCTGATAAGCTAGGGATTTACGCCAAGTTGTGTTAACTTTACGATGATGCCCAAGTGGGGGATTGTGTCAAAGGCTTTAGCCAAGTCAAGGTAAGCTGTATGTACTGACTTTCCCTCATCCAGGGTGACAGTCTCAAAGAAGTCAGCCAGGTTCAACAGGCAAGATCTGCCCTTGACGAATCCAAACAGGGAGGGGACAAGTGCTTGGAGATTGCCTATGTCCCTGTTTATGAGATCTATAATAATACACTCCATGGCTTTACAGCTCAAACTTGTCAAGCTAATGGGGTGATAGTTACCAGGGTCAGTAGTGGCACCACCTCTGTGCAAGGGGATGACAATGACAGTTCTCTACTCTGCTGGAATGAAGCCTGTACTTAGGCTGTGGTTGAATAGGGTGCTCAATGGCAAAGCTAATTCTTGCTGGAGATGGTGCAGAATGCAGTCTGGGATACTATCAGGTCCCATGGAAGATGTGTTCTTTGCCTTGGATAGGGCCTTTAACACTTGATCTACAGAGATGTGAGGTGTGGGACAAGTATCAGGGATGTCGAATGGGCCTTTGGGAAGGACAGGGGGGTGAAGTTATCACAAAACCTATCTGTTAGCAGGTTGGCTAAGTCAACAGAATCAGTGTAAGTGGAACTGTTAAGTACTAATTTGGAACAAATCTGGGCTTTGCCATGGAGGTTCCTGATGTAACGGCTTTGTGGTTTCTCTTTTTTTCGGAGACTAGTTTTGATTCATAATTGGTTTTGGAGGTTTTCACTAGTGATCTAATTTGCTTGTTCAGGCTAAGGAGGGAGGTTTTCCAATTTGGAATTTGTTCCTTTTTACCCTTGGAGAACAGTTTCTTCCTTTTATTGTAAAGTCTGTTGATGGAGGATGTCCACCAGACAGGTTTGTGTTTCCTTGAGGAGCAGGATTTAGCTCTGTTGGGTATGGCTGAGTCCATGCAGTTGTACAGGTGCTTGTATACTGCACTGGCACTTGTATGCAGCATAGTTGTCTGCATCCTCTGAGGGGGGTGATGGTGTGAAGCCACAGACACCCTCCCTTAGGAGGTTGTAGTCAGATTTTGAGAAGCTCTTTTAGCTTAATTATGGCTGGGGGGGGGGGTTGGGTGGGAGAGAAACTTTGATTGAGACAGTCCGATGATCTGATCTCACCTGCGCATCTGCTGACTGATGCTAGGGTGACATCCAGCTCAAGGAATACC
Organism: Protopterus annectens; assembly: GCF_019279795.1. Taxonomy (NCBI): domain Eukaryota; kingdom Metazoa; phylum Chordata; order Ceratodontiformes; family Protopteridae; genus Protopterus; species Protopterus annectens. The sequence continues at coordinate 104,953,826 of NC_056733.1, read as the reverse complement.
CTGGAGTCATGGCAGTGATGGCAGCCTACTTGCCTGTCCACCATGGTGGTTTCATGCACTTCGAGGCAGTTCGGCTTACAGATGCTGCCTATGGCTGTGACTCCTGTGTAGGACTAACATGGACAAGACATCCAGCACTAAATACAATGGATACCAAAGGCTCATATTTCTCCTACACCATCAACTCAGTTGTAAGGTGAGGGATATGTGTATGTGTCTGTGCACCTTCCAGTGTCAGCACTGCTGACAGTGCCTCTGTGTTGTAGGACTAGGTTACACGAATGGCACTATCACTGTCAACCAGTCAAAACAAAACACACAGAACACATAGCCCACAAAGTCAGTGTGCCAAGCAGCCACAGCCCTTAAGGCTGAATAACACACCTGATACTCTTGTAATAGGTGACTCTATTGTCAGACACACTGATGTCCCGCTCACCAGGCTGAACAAAGAGAAGGTCACAGTGAGCTGCCTGTCGGGCGCTAGGATCCGCCACATAATGCAAGCACTCAGGTCACTCCAAAGCAAATACAAATATGACTCAGTCATCGTACATGCTGGTGTGAATGACTTGAGACGTACCTCCCTGGACTACATGAAAAGAGACATAGAGGAACTCTCTGATCATGTAGCCCAGGCCGGTATGACCCTGACCTTGAGCAGCATCTTACCCTCACCTAGAATGATGCCACAGTACAAATACAAAATGATCGAGTTTACCAGTGTCTGTCAGCCTGGGATGACATGCTCGACAAGCCACGTTGCTTCGCTAGGGATGGCTTGCACCTGTCACCACTGGGCTTTCGTTAATTGGCAAAGGCTCTTGCCACCCCCATAGTGCCTTTTTTAGGCAAGGCTCAAAAGTCAAACCCACCTCCATAGACAGCACAAGGAACAAGAAACTAAGGGTAATGCTGCTAAACGCCAGAAGTCTTAACCTCAAGATGCACGCACCCGAAGCTCTCCTCAGTATGGAGAACATTGATATCTGTGTAGTGACAGAAACCTGGTTCAAGGCTCCAGAGAGCACCCCAGCACTACCAGGTTATACCTCATATCATGCTTTTTGGCCCCAAAACCCGGACCAAACCACAAAAGGAGGGGGAGTTTCCATATTTATCAAGGATATCCACACCTCCAGGTTAGTGGCATTGCACGAAGTATCGGAGATCATCCATGTGCAACTAACAGTGGTCAAGACTGCTTTTCAGTTTATAGCATCCTACAGACCACCCTCTCAAAGTCAGGAATCCCACTCGGCTTTCCTGAAAACATTGGAGAACATGAAGATCTCTCCGAACACCATTATATTGGGCGACTTCAGCTACCCAAACATAGACTGGGAGCACTACTCAAGCCCCAGCACCTTAGCCCAAAGGTTCCTGGAAATTATAAACTCAAATGCTATAGAACAACTAGTCACCACTCCCACAAGAGGGGATAACATACTAGACCTGATCATTACCAACATGGGTACTCTATGCTCCATACCAGAAGTATATTCCTCATTGGTAAGATCAGACCATAAATTAATTTCACTGGATATCCACATCCTGACCCCACCCTCAATCCAGAAAACCACAGTGAAAAACTTCTCAAAAGTGAACTTCTCACTTCTCAAAACCGAAGTGGAATCCTTCAAGGCCCCAGGGCCAGTGGAAACTACAGCCCAAACTGCAGAATCCTATATAAACGCATTCTATGGACATCTCCAGGAATGCATGGATCATGCTATCCCAAACAAAACCAAGACCCAATCATCCAAAGGCAGGTGTCCAGTCTGGTGGACCCTAGCCATAAATAAACTGTACAGCAGAAGGAGGAAGCTACTACATGATAGAGCAAAATCCCTAATAGGGAAGGCAGCTCTGATCAGTACTAGCAAAAAATTACGATCCCTCATAAAATCCTCCAAGGCCAGCTTCGAGAGAAAAATTGCACAGGACACTAAAGACAATCATAAGGCTTTTTTCAGTTATGTTAGGAACCTGGGATGCAACTCCCAGACTTGTTCTGAGTTGATTCTAAACGACAAAAAATACACTGAACCCACAGACATCGCCAATATCCTGGCAGACAGGTTCAGTGCAAACTTCTCTCCCAAAAGAGCAAGTATCTATCCCGGCAGAGGGCTGCCTCCCAAACATCTCTGATGCTCAGGTGAAGGCTGCCCTCTCCAAAGCAAGAAACACTGCTTCCATGGGACCAGATGGTGTCCCAGGTTGCGTCCTACATGAACTCCAAGAAGAACTAACCCCTCAAATAAAACAGCTGTACAATTTCAGCCTCACTACAGGATATGTGCCCACAGAATGGTGTACAGTAACAGTGTTCCCACTCCACAAAGGTGGAGCCTCTATGGACCCTGGAAACTATCGCCCCATAAGCCTGACTAGCCTAGTCTGCAAGGCTATGGAGAGGATCATCATGGAGCTCATAAACAAAGACATTGGGGACCTACATACACTAGATCCTACCCAATTCGGCTTCATCAAGGGCAGATCCTGCCTTTTGAACCTGGTTGACTTCTTTGAAACAGTCACCAAAGCCATAGATGAAGGGAAGGTAGTCCACACAGCCTATCTGGACCTAGCAAAGGCATTTGACACAATACCCCACTCGGGCATCATAGATAAGCTATCCAGCTTAAATATAAACCCCTATGTCACAAGATGGGTCACAAACTGGCTCAAAGACGGAACCCACAGAGTGAGAGTTGCTGGAGCCATGTCAGACTCAAAACCGGTCACAAGTGGTGTCCCACAAGGTTCTGTCCTGGGACCGCTCTTGTTCGGTATATACTTTTCCGAGGTACAGGCCAGTGTGGGAGGACAATGGCTCACCAAGTTCGCAGATGACTGCAAACTGGGCGCCATAATCGACTCTCCAGCTGACACAAACATCCTTCAAAAAGGTCTCACAGAGATGGATAACTGGTGCCAGAGCCATGGTCTAAAGCTAAATGCCAAAAAGTGTATAGTCATACCCTTTGGCAAAAACAATGTGCCCACAAATTACCACATAGGCGGTAACCCATTAAGTACAGAGAAAGTAATTAGGGATCTGGGGACCCAAGTTGATAGCAATCTCTCCTTTGACAACCACATTGCCAAAGTGGTTAGAAAGACCTTCTACATAGCCCACCTCATCATGAAAGGATTCACATCTAGATCAAGAGAGGTAATCGTGCCCCTTTATTCATCCCTCATCAGGCCTATCATAGAATATAATGCCCCTTTTGGGATGTACCTTACCCGATACCTGCAGCAATTAGAAAGACCCCAAAAGTACCTCACCAAGAGGATCAAGGGACTCAAGCAGATGCCATATGCTGCTCGGTTAAAAAAACTCCAGCTCTACTCAGTTGCATACCGCCTACTTCGAGGCTATCTATGCCTGACATATAAAGCTATGTCCAATCCAGAATTAATGGACATGCTCCACCTCAGTAAATCTAAATCCCTTAGAGCCACACGCTCAAGGGACTTGAACCTCAGCACAGAAATAAATAGAACTTGCTGGAGGGACAGATTCACAACCCAGAGGCTCCCTTCACTCTGGAATAGAATTCCAATTCATGTTAGGCAGAGCACCTCACTGAATCTCTTCAAGAAGAATCTTGATGAGTGGATGGAGGATCGTAGGTTTGTCCTGGGGATTACTTCCGTGTCACTATTATTTAGAGGCACAGTAAACTAAACCTTAAAAAGGGCACAGTATACTCAAATCAAGGGGTGGCGTAAGCCAAACAAAATCGGGCTAGGCTTGTAATTGCCCCAGAGCAGATAGCCTAGTATGAACCTATGAACCTATGAACCACAGGTGACCTATTGACATCAGACATGTTCTGATCTGTTGTGCTAGCGCTTCTGCCAGTGGAACATCTAAAAGAATACAGATATACTTGTGGAAATGCAGGATCATAGATGTCACTCCCACCATCATATGGTGCTCATGCTGCTACATGTTAAATGTGTACACAGCCTCTGGGAAGATATGAATTTTGTGGTGCAGGTTGTTATGGTTGCAGCCCCAATGTCCCTGGAGAATAGTTATAAATATGTATTCTGCTGACTAAACCATTCACAGTAATAAGTCTCTGTACTACAGCAATGGAACATGCTAATACTAACCTGCTGCCTTCCCTGTGGACACACAGGCAACTGGAATCCAGCCAAGCTCCCATATCTGAGCCATGACCAGAAATGAGGGTTCTCTTATCTATACCAGACATGGATACCACAAATTCCTTCACCTCTGTGAGATGTCACTGTGCTGGTGATCCACCTTCTGAGGTCAGCCTATCTCTGGAAATACCCTTGCCGTCGTCTTCGCATGCAGTATCATAATAATGATCATGTGATGCACCTGTCTAGTAGTTCTGTTATGACCAACCACAGTACTGATATCCTCCATCAGTCCCTGACACGCCTGATACTGCAGAGTCTTGTTTGCTTCATTCTTGTCAAAGATACATCTGCCATAAGCACACAAAACCTGCAGCAACACCTCAGTTGCTTTGCAGTGAACACTTCTAGCAATTTCAGTTCCCTCAATCCTAGGACAAGATGTGATCAACTGTAGGTTATACATGTGGATCACTGTGCGTGTGTGCGCGCGCACGTGTGTGTGTGTGTGTGTGTGTGTGTGTGTGTGTGTGTGTGTGTGTGTGTGTGTGTGTGTGTGTGTGTGTGTGCCCGTGCATGGGCGCAGGCTCACATGCTCACAAGTGTGTATGTTTGTGTGTATGTATATGTGTGCATGCACGCATGGATGTGTGTGTGTGTGTGTGTGTGTGTGTGTGTGTGTGTGTGTGTGTGTGTGTGTGTGTGTGTGTGTGTGTGTGCATGCGCACATGTGGGTATGCGCCTAAGTGTGTAGGGGTGCACATGTGTATGTTTGTTTCTGCATGACAGTCCTTGCCAGACAACAATGTCTCAGAACTATCCCCTGCCCCTATTCGACAGCTGCAGGCATGTCTGCTACAATGTTGCCACTATTAAAACACTGTGGCATAGTTATGGTAGCTGTGGGTATGTTGCCACTGCTTGCTTTATCTTATCATTATGCTGAAAATTCAAACTGTGACCTATGTACAAGAGGACTGACATCTCCCATAACATGTCTTATAGTTTGTGTGCATATGATATGATGCTGAAAATCCAATAGAGTAGGACAGTAATCTGTTCCAACCTTGTTCCCCGTTCCCTATCAGGGAGAGCACTTCTCCCCATAGCAGGACTGGAACATATACTGATTTTGTACTGTATTCCATGTCCCAGATTATGACCCCCAACCAGTATGACTGCAAATTGTCCTGCCTTGCACTGTGTTTCCTGTCATGATAAGCACTCTCATAACAGAACAATCTCCTGTTATGCTTTATGCTATGTTATCCCTCACATTAATATGCTCAGTATCTATTCCTGTTGCTATCTTGTGTTGTTGTATGCACACTGTAGTCCTGAAGTACAGTAATAGTTGTCCTGTCTTGCTGTCCATTTGACTATATGGTAGTACACTCTGTATTCCAATTCTTGCATTACTCATTAGAGCAAGGTCTCCTGCAATACGGTAATCACACTTTTTATTGAGCTAAAATGTGCCTCATAGTTCAGTAACTATGATAATGAGGTGTTTTAGAGTGATTGTCACTGAACTGATGCTATAATGTAATGTATTATCAACCACAGTCAGTGATACAATGATCATCTCTATCCATGCCTGGATTGGGAGGTCATGTGCACAGTATGAACATGTACAGCTACAAGGATCGTATTATCACCTACCCACATTGGTGATTCCTTGCATCTAGCAACCAGGCTGCCCACTGAAGCACATCAAATGGTGTTCATAGGTTCATAGGTTCATAGGTGTGTTCTAGGCTTCCCCAGTACATCTGACTGTATGTACTTGACTATTATTTTCCATCTGGTTCTAACCTGCAGAGTGGACATGTCCTCTTTAGCAGGGCTCCTACCTTATGCTACCAAGAAATAAAAACCTTCCCCCATCTTCAGCACGGAGATAGGGAGCACCTGCTAGGGCCAGTGGCATCACCCATTCTGGTGGGCAGTGCAGGCACACATAAAGTGACCTGCAGAGGTGCCACCTGGATTAGCTCTGGACAGAGTTTTGGGAGAGAAAGTCAGCTGTATTATTGTAAACATTCTATACTTGGTTTGCCACTATACCTCTGGCCTATCACCAGTTGCTGTCATTGCTTTCTGTTATCATGAATATCTAGTGTTAACTACTGTCTGTTTTATGTTTTACAGTGGCTGAGGAAACTGAATTAAATTGGATGGCCAGTCTAAAGAGATGCAACAGGCCTTGCAGGTGAGGTATGTGTGTTGTTTATAACTGTCAGCTGTCTGTACTGCAAAGTTTTAATAAATTGTCAAAAACATGTACTAATCTGTTGTATTTGTTTCCCTTCTTTTCTGTTTCTACAGGACCAGCTGTAGCGCAGGCTTAGGTGAGATCCTACCAGCCTAGTTCAGCTTTAGCCACCATTCTTGCTGCTAGATCTTGCCACTCAGCAGGATGATGGTCACTCTGTGGAAAATGACTCAGAGGGCTTGCTGGTGGCCTTTGTGGCCACCTAATAGGAGGTTGGCATAGGCTCCTCCTCTGACAGTGGTCTGGAAGGTGTCCTTTTGGGTTACCCAGCAGCTAATCTGGCAGATGGTGAAGACTAAGATGGACTTGCATCTGTTTTTCTGCACTAGAACCCTGGAGTACCTCCTTGTATAGCTGGTGGTGTCTCATGGCCAGCAGAACCTGTTCCTAGGATCACCAGAGGCAGGGGCAGCTATTGTTGTCAGCCACAGAGGTGGACAACATCTGGGTGGATTCTCAAATGAGCCAAGTTAGACAAGCTCTCTGTATTACTCTATAAGCTCTCTGTACTGTTCTGTATCTCCTATCATGATGTCCCCTTTCTTATGTATCATTACCCCTCGACTGTTTGTTGTCTGATTCTCCTAATCACCAGATGTCCACCCTCAATCACTGTGCATTTCTCTGCTGTCACCTCCTAAACTGTGTAAGTACTTCCTGATTAGTCTCAGTCTGTGTTGTATATTTGTCTCCCCTGCTTCCTTCCCTGTACCCACCATCCTTTACATACTTGCTTCTTGCTGTGTTTCCCTTCTACGCATCTTCATAGAAATGGAAAATGGGCACCTATCCCACTATCCCATAAAAAATGCCACCATTCCACCCACATATGTTCCCTTCATGTTGGCTTTCTGTGTGTTCATTTAATTGCTCTTCTTCATTTCTGACTTTAGTATCAACTCTTTTCGTCCCCAGTTATGTGATGAGCTGACCTGGCACTTGGCTGTGTTAGCCTTGAATGGATTGCTGTCTGTGCCTGGGTTAGTTATGAGGCACTTCATTGTGCATGTATTGAGATGGGCATGTTGCTCCTTGAGGCTTTCCCTGTTGCCATGTGACTCTACAGTGTTGCCATTCCAGCAGTGCGATTTCCGCCATTATCGCAGCGATGTATTAATATGCAGCTCTGTCCTTAGTATGCTGGAACTATTCTGAAAATCATGCATGCAAGATCAGCACTGGGCCAGATCACACTACATTTTTCACACTATTTAGCACAACACAGTGGCATTATGAATCTTTCTGAACACCCCAAAATCTTTGCTGTAACAGCAGGATGAACAGATTTATCTAATCTGTCTATCTATATTTTATTTATTTACCGGGAGATACCGACTTGGAACAAGCCAATTTTCATAGGAAGCCCAGAGAGAAATGCTCAAGATGCATGTATTTGTAATGTGGGAGGAAACTGAAGCACCCATAGAGGACATGCAGACTCCACACAGAAGGCACCCTAGCTGAGAATTGAACCAGAGAACCTCTTGCTGTGAGGTGACAATGCAAACTGATGCACCACTGCACCGCCCTTTATAAATATTTTTATCTATATCTATAGCAATATATACATATATTTTCTTAACTGTAACAAAACAAAAAGATGCTTACACTGTGAGGATATCACCAGGTCTAGAATAGCATCTCCTTCCTTTTACCAAAATCAGTACTGCTCTTTTAATGAACTATGAAGGATTGAAAACTAACTTGCAAATGTGAATCAGAATAAATATTACCTGGGATTCAGAAGCATCGCTTATTTGCCATACAATGGTTAATTATCGTAAAGTTGCATGATGTGGCATGAAGATAACTAATAATGCTTTCCCATGGCACATCCTGTTGTTCATCCTCATGGAACACACCATCATCTGCACCATCTGCAAATTGTGCCAGTAACATTCCTAGGAGAAGGTGCCCTGTGGATGGGAAACATGCATGGTTAACAAACACATACCTCTTGAGAGTGCCATGGACCTGACACTAGACACATGTTCAGTGCAGCAAATTCTTCAGGAGTTGTGTCCACATGCATAGACACACACGCACACACACACACACACACACACACACACACACACACACACACACACACACACACACACGCACGCACGCACGCACACACACACACACACACACACACACACACACACACACACATACACGCACACACACACACACACACACACACACACACACACAGACACACAGCCACATCAGTAACTGCTTCTCTATAGTGCTTGTTGCTCATACATTCCACTGTGGTGCTCCCCACCTATGCATATCATAATAGATGTGCCTTGCCTATAGCACTCTATTATCACAGTAGCTTGTGCATGATGCACAGTGTAGCCAGTCCTTGCATGGTATAGCATAGCCTGCTTTTTGCATTGCATAAATCATTGCTTCTCTTTGTTATATCTAATCTGTCTCAAAGTTGTGAATCAGACATTGTCTCTTAGCCAGTGCTACAGCATACAGTACCTGCATGTACCTCTCTTGGTCATCATCCCATCAACTGGGTCCCCCACAAACTCATCACCAGACACCTCCTCTGCTACTGATTCTGGCACATCCTTTCTTTTGAAGGCAATCTTCTGATAACAATATGTTGTGTAACACTGCCCACTCAGCAACTATTCTGTTGCATGTGCTGCCGGAGATGTCTAAAAAAGTACTCATGTTCAGTTTGCTACAGGGTGGTGTACACCTTCTCTGCCATGCTCTGTGGGTTTTCATATCTGTGTCATGAGCCATGGCTCCATGGCATAACCTGCATCATCAATAAGATGACCCTAGCAAAAATCACTTTGCACAAATTGCTGATATAAGTTGGATGTGTGCCAGAGGTGAGAATGATGGGCACTGGCTGGGTGGTGTACTAACACACTGTATATTATACACCGCGCACTGCAGACATCTTGGCAGGATTGGAGTTTAATCCCTTATGGTTGATATATCATCATCTTTGTGCCCTTGGTGGGGACTTGATGGCAATGTGGGTGCAGCCAGTGGTACCCAGCACCTCAGGGAATCAGGCTACTTTATAATTTGCCCATAAAATGTTTTTTTGTCTTCTGCAGTATGTGGGAGCTGCACATGTTCTTCCACAAACTGTAGCATGACATTGAGAAAATGGTATAATATCCATGAGGCAGATGTCTGGGATGCACCAACTGTTTCCCCGCTAGTCACTGGAAGGCCCTTGTAGCCAGTATTCACAATGCTACATGCCCATAGGAATGGGGATTCCAGGTATCCTATGAACCTGCATGCGAAGGTGATGCATCTGTACTACCTACTGCATGGTGTCTTTGTTAACATAATAATGGTCCATTATTTCTATGTCAATGAGGATCTGAAATGCTAGCCATGTTCAGATTTTTATGTGACATGGTGGGCAACAATACAGTGCTTCATGGCTTCTGGCTATGAGGACATAGCCTCATATGAGGGCATAGCCTCGTATATATACATTTTTGCTAATCCTGATACTTCTAACATTAATACCATGGTCTCTTTCTCTTTTCACCAGAATTTTATATTGTATTGCTACAGTGGCAGTGGTGACTCATGTTGCAGTTTTTATATGGTTATGAATTGTTCCACCATATTGCTTACCCTCATTTGCACTGACCATCAGCCTCATTATAATAATGGTGCTCATTTCCATCTCACTATATGCTCTATTACAAGTCATACCATCATCAATATTTCACGGCCTCGAGTGACTGTAATATGTGTGCCACTGAATTGCTCCCATGCTGTGTGCCACTGTTCATCCTACAATTTTTCCTTTCACATTGGCCTTTTTGTTTATTAATCCTGTGGTTTATGTTTCTTTGAAACTTATTTTGATTTTTACAGGTAAGTGAACTGGATTATGAGGGCCTCTTTTCAGTTATAATGCAAAGTGGAAAACTGGAAATATACAGACCCCAATTTTATTATTAGCACTTTCATTTAAACATTGCCACACTTCTTCAGATCAAAACTGCATGCATCCACTTTTAAAACTTTTCCTCATCACATGACTGACCAGTCCCCACTAGAGTCACTAAATATTAAAGATACCATGACCAAATAATCCATTAAAAACAATAAACTACCTTGAAGATGCTTTTTAAATAGCAGGAGACATTACAAAAGTAGTACAACAAAAGCAGGTACCTGGCATTCATTCAATACATGTCACGTTATGGTCATTTCCAGCAATTAAATTGTTACTTTATTATAAAAAGCTTAAGAATCGTTGTTGCTGTTTTTACCATTTCATTATAAAATTCCTGTTAAAAACTAGAAAAAAATGCCACTTTTAATAATTTATATAAATAAATAAATATATAGCCCAATGTATAAATGAAAAACATAAACACATATGGAAAGAACATAGAAAAATATAAAAAAATATAAAAAAATATTATAAAGAAATATGCAAAAAAATGCAAAACAATACATCCAAAAGCACGAGAACCCCCTGCTTGTCTATGATAGTAATAATACTGAGCTAGAAGTACTAAATCTATCTATTCAAGGCCCTGTGTTTAAGCACACTATTGACAGATGAATATTCCTTCAGACCTGGCCATGCATATGCATTAAGCATGATTTGCCATTTTAATTCTTTCTCCAATAATTGCAAAGACCAAGGTCCACCCCTTGGGCTGACCAAAACTTGCTCTATTACCATATATTGAAATTCATGGCCCTCATTACTAATAACATGTTTGGCTAGAGCTTTAGTTATTTTTGCTTCTTAATAGGATATTCATGGTCATATATTCTTTCTTTCAAAGTCCTCTCGGTTTTCCCTACATAGTATGAAGGACAGTATTGACAGGTGGCCAAAGTAACACCCCTTTTGTACAACAGCTGTATTTACCTCACAGCTTTTACTTAATACCTCTTATTTCAAAACTATTCCTTACATTAATTAAGAAATGGCCACGACAAGGCAGGCAGGTCAGGAACAATTACCAGAACAGGAGCAACCAGAGATAGGTTATGCAAATAACTTGCAGCAACAAGGCTCATCAACCATTTCAAATAAATGTGGGGACTTTAAAATATACAATTTTTCACAGACTTTAGTTGATTCCAGCATGGCTGATTTTCTTAGCAAAGGACTAAAGTTTGTTTCTATGTCTAGGACAAATATTGCAACAGTTGTTATTGACCTAAAACTTTATTTATGTGAGCTTAATTTTAAATTATTGTTTGAAAGTGATACAGCAATATTTGCTGACACTCATATACCTAGCACATTCAACCCACCCCTCCAACCTGTTCTTATGATGTATGAGAAAATATGTGAACTTGACTTTCGACATGTTGCACAAGTAGCAAAAGGGATTTGTTAACATACCTCAAAGGGCAGAATATCAGAGTTATGAAACCTGACAAGGGGGTGGGTTAGTAATTATGGATATGTATTACTACAATAAGACAATGATAAAAACTTTGGAAATGGATACATATGAAGAAGTTTCCAAAAATCAAGTTAATGGAGCCTACAAAAGTATAGCGGTGTCCCTGCAGGACATGTTTCTTGAGAGACATATTGACATTAACTTGTATAACTATCTCACTATGTCCTCTCCTGCAATCCCATTGATCATTGGTACATGGAAGATTCATAAGGGGCTGAATCAACCCTCTATGTCCCATAGTCGATGGGCGCAATTATGTCATTTATGCCTGTGTTAAGTATCTGGATCTTAAGTTAAAAGGTTTTTTGTAAGAAGAAACACAAATATGCAAAGACTCATGGCATTTTTTTTAAATTGTTAAATGAAATACAGTACAATGATGCCTATTTGTTTCTTACTATTGATGTGAAAGACCTTTTCTGGGTGTTTCTACAACAGCTGAGTATGGATTGGGTCAGTGAATTTTTATTTAAAAAAGCTGCATCACAACCCAGTGGAAAGGAGGTATGTTTTAAATAGGCATGAATATAAAGAAAACAAATGCCTCTGTATTTAAGATAGCTGGATGACATCTTTATTTTGTGGGTGGGTGATGAAAATGACTTAAAAAAATTGTTAATTATTTAAATGGCACTAATGATTTTTTGACCGTTACATATGAAATGAGTAGCACTGTAATTTCTTATTTAGATGTAAACATACATAAAGATCAATGTGCTAAAATATTTCTTTCTAAAATACATAGGAAGGAAACATATTCCAACTTGTTTTTGCATTATGACAGTGCACATCCTGCCCATCAAAAGAGATCAGTTGTCAAGGGACAACTGGTCCAGGCAACCAGGATGGTCACATTAGATGAAGAGTTTTAAACAGAATGTGACAGCTTGAAAGGAATGTTTAAAGCTAGGGAATATCTAGACAGATTGTTGACAGAATTGATTGGAGATGTTTCCCATAAAAGGATGAGTGGTTATTTTCAGCCGATATTAAAGAATGAAAAAAAGTGAGGTGCAAATATATGGGAACATCAACACAGATAAAGTAAGTTATAGCTCTAGTTTTATTACATCTTACTTTAGTGATTATTGAGACAATAAGAAATATATTAGTAAAAAACTGGGCAATTGTTGAGGAAGATGGCTATCTAAGGGACACACTAAAAGAAAGACCTAGATTGGTTACAAGAAGAGGTACAAATATTAAGGCTCTGTTAGAACAAAAAGCAAAAAGCACAAATACAAGGAACCCAGAAATGAAAAAATGTGGCATGTGCCATTATTGTGCCTTAATTAATGTAAGGGATAATTCTGAAATAACAGGTATTAAATATAAGCTGGGGGGTAAATACAACTGTTGCCCAAAAGGGGTGTTACTTTGGCCACCTGTCAAGATTGTCCTTCATACTATGTAGGGAAAACAGAGAGAACTTTGAAAGAAAGAATATATGAGCATTAATATGCTATTAAGAAGCAAAAATTAACTAATGCTCTAGCCAAACATGTTATTAGTAATGAGGGCCATGAATTACATGGTAATAGAGTAAGTTTTGGTCAGCCCAAGGAGTGAACCTTGGTCTTTGCAATTAGAGGAGAAAGAATTAAAATGGAAAATCATGCTTAATGCATATGCATGGAAGGTCTGAATGAATATTCATCTGTCAATAGTCTGCTTAAACACAAAGCCTTGAATAGATAGATTTAATACTTCTAGCTCAGCATTATTGCTGTCATAGACAAGCAGGGGGTTCTCATGCTTTTGGATGCATTGTTTTGCATGCTTTTTTGCATATTTTTTTAATATGATTTTTATAAATTTTTTTGTATTTTTAGTTCTTTCATCTCTAAGATCCGTCTCCTATACTCATCACTCATCAGACCAATGATTGAGTACAATGCCCCATTAGGAATGTATCTGACCCGACACTTGCAGCAGCTGGAGAGGCCACAAAGTTCCTCACCAAAAGGATATAGGGTCTCAAATATCTGTCCTATGCTGCCCGACTGAAAGAACTCCAGCTCTATTCAGTCGCCACCGCTTGCTCAGAGGTGACCTTTGCCTAACATACAAGGCCATGTCAAACCCAGATTTGATGAATATGCTTCACCTCAAAAATCTAGATCCGTCAGAGCCACAAGGGCGGAGACTTAAACCTCGACACGGCTATTAATAGGACGTGCTGGAGGGATAGATTCATCACCCAAAGACTCCCTATGCTGTGGAATAAAATCCCGGTATATGTGAGGCAGAGCACCTCGCTGGCCTTGTTCAAGAGAAATCTTGACCAATGGATGGGAGATCGCAGATATACCCCAGGGATTACCTCAGTGTCACTGCTCAACAGAGGCACAGCAAAATAATGGGTATAGTTCCCCATACTAAAGGGGTGGCGTAAGCCACAAAACTATGGGCTAGGCTTGTAAATGCCCTCGGGCAGATAGCCTAGTATGAACCTATGAACCTATGAACCTATGAAGTTGTGTCCACATGCATAGACACACACGCACACACACACACACACACACACACACACACACACGCACACACACACCCACACAAACACACACACACACACACACACACACACACACACACACACACACACACACACACACACACACACACACACACACACACACACACACACACACACAGACACACAGCCACATCAGTAACTGCTTCTCTATAGTGCTTGTTGCTCATACATTCCACTGTGGTGCTCCCCACCTATGCATATCATAATAGATGTGCCTTGCCTATAGCACTCTATTATCACAGTAGCTTGTGCATGATGCACAGTGTAGCCAGTCCTTGCATGGTATAGCATAGCCTGCTTTTTGCATTGCATAAATCATTGCTTCTCTTTGTTATATCTAATCTGTCTCAAAGTTGTGAATCAGACATTGTCTCTTAGCCAGTGCTACAGCATACAGTACCTGCATGTACCTCTCTTGGTCATCATCCCATCAACTGGGTCCCCACAAACTCATCACCAGACACCTCCTCTGCTACTGATTCTGGCACATCCTTTCTTTTGAAGGCAATCTTCTGATAACAATATGTTGTGTAACACTGCCCACTCAGCAACTATTCTGTTGCATGTGCTGCCGGAGATGTCTAAAAGTACTCATGTGCAGTTTGCTACAGGGTGGTGTACACCTTCTCTGCCATGCTCTGTGGGTTTTCATATCTGTGTCATGAGCCATGGCTCCATGGCATAACCTGCATCATCAATAAGATGACCCTAGCAAAAATCACTTTGCACAAATTGCTGATATAAGTTGGATGTGCCAGAGGTGAGAATGATGGGCACTGGCTGGGTGGTGTACTAACACACTGTATATTATACACCGCGCACTGCAGACATCTTGGCAGGATTGGAGTTTAATCCCTTATGGTTGATATATCATCATCTTTGTGCCCTTGGTGGGGACTTGATGGCAATGTGGGTGCAGCCAGTGGTACCCAGCACCTCAGGGAATCAGGCTACTTTATAATTTGCCCATAAAATGTTTTTTTGTCTTCTGCAGTATGTGGGAGCTGCACATGTTCTTCCACAAACTGTAGCATGACATTGAGAAAATGGTATAATATCCATGAGGCAGATGTCTGGGATGCACCAACTGTTTCCCCGCTAGTCACTGGAAGGCCCTTGTAGCCAGTATTCACAATGCTACATGCCCATAGGAATGGGGATTCCAGGTATCCTATGAACCTGCATGCGAAGGTGATGCATCTGTACTACCTACTGCATGGTGTCTTTGTTAACATAATAATGGTCCATTATTTCTATGTCAATGAGGATCTGAAATGCTAGCCATGTTCAGATTTTTATGTGACATGGTGGGCAACAATACAGTGCTTCATGGCTTCTGGCTATGAGGACATAGCCTCATATGAGGGCATAGCCTCAGATATATACATTTTGCTAATCCTGATACTTCTAACATTAATACCATGGTCTCTTTCTCTTTTCACCAGAATTTTATACTGTATTGCTACAGTGGCAGTGGTGACTCATGTTGCAGTTTTTATATGGTTATGAATTGTTCCACCATATTGCTTACCCTCATTTGCACTGACCATCAGCCTCATTATAATAATGGTGCTCATTTCCATCTCACTATATGCTCTATTACAAGTCATACCATCATCAATATTTCACGGCCTCGAGTGACTGTAATATGTGTGCCACTGAATTGCTCCCATGCTGTGTGCCACTGTTCATCCTACAATTTTTCCTTTCACATTGGCCTTTTTGTTTATTAATCCTGTGGTTTATGTTTCTTTGAAACTTATTTTGATTTTTACAGGTAAGTGAACTGGATTATGAGGGCCTCTTTTCAGTTATAATGCAAAGTGGAAAACTGGAAATATACAGACCCCAATTTTATTATTAGCACTTTCATTTAAACATTGCCACACTTCTTCAGATCAAAACTGCATGCATCCACTTTTAAAACTTTTCCTCATCACATGACTGACCAGTCCCCACTAGAGTCACTAAATATTAAAGATACCATGACCAAATAATCCATTAAAAACAATAAACTACCTTGAAGATGCTTTTTAAATAGCAGGAGACATTACAAAAGTAGTACAACAAAAGCAGGTACCTGGCATTCATTCAATACATGTCACGTTATGGTCATTTCCAGCAATTAAATTGTTACTTTATTATAAAAAGCTTAAGAATCGTTGTTGCTGTTTTTACCATTTCATTATAAAATTCCTGTTAAAAACTAGAAAAAAATGCCACTTTTAATAATTTATATAAATAAATAAATATATAGCCCAATGTATAAATGAAAAACATAAAAACATATGGAAAGAACATAGAAAAATATAAAAAAATATAAAAAAATATTATAAAGAAATATGCAAAAAAATGCAAAACAATACATCCAAAAGCACGAGAACCCCCTGCTTGTCTATGATAGTAATAATACTGAGCTAGAAGTACTAAATCTATCTATTCAAGGCCCTGTGTTTAAGCACACTATTGACAGATGAATATTCCTTCAGACCTGGCCATGCATATGCATTAAGCATGATTTGCCATTTTAATTCTTTCTCCAATAATTGCAAAGACCAAGGTCCACCCCTTGGGCTGACCAAAACTTGCTCTATTACCATATATTGAAATTCATGGCCCTCATTACTAATAACATGTTTGGCTAGAGCTTTAGTTATTTTTTGCTTCTTAATAGGATATTCATGGTCATATATTCTTTCTTTCAAAGTCCTCTCGGTTTTCCCTACATAGTATGAAGGACAGTATTGACAGGTGGCCAAAGTAACACCCCTTTTGTACAACAGCTGTATTTACCTCACAGCTTTTACATAATACCTCTTATTTCAAAACTATTCCTTACATTAATTAAGAAATGGCCACGACAAGGCAGGCAGGTCAGGAACAATTACCAGAACAGGAGCAACCAGAGATAGGTTATGCAAATAACTTGCAGCAACAAGGCTCATCAACCATTTCAAATAAATGTGGGGACTTTAAAATATACAATTTTTCACAGACTTTAGTTGATTCCAGCATGGCTGATTTTCTTAGCAAAGGACTAAAGTTTGTTTCTATGTCTAGGACAAATATTGCAACAGTTGTTATTGACCTAAAACTTTATTTATGTGAGCTTAATTTTAAATTATTGTTTGAAAGTGATACAGCAATATTTGCTGACACTCATATACCTAGCACATTCAACCCACCCCTCCAACCTGTTCTTATGATGTATGAGAAAATATGTGAACTTGACTTTCGACATGTTGCACAAGTAGCAAAAGGGATTTGTTAACATACCTCAAAGGGCAGAATATCAGAGTTATGAAACCTGACAAGGGGGTGGGTTAGTAATTATGGATATGTATTACTACAATAAGACAATGATAAAAACTTTGGAAATGGATACATATGAAGAAGTTTCCAAAAATCAAGTTAATGGAGCCTACAAAAGTATAGCGGTGTCCCTGCAGGACATGTTTCTTGAGAGACATATTGACATTAACTTGTATAACTATCTCACTATGTCCTCTCCTGCAATCCCATTGATCATTGGTACATGGAAGATTCATAAGGGGCTGAATCAACCCTCTATGCGTCCCATAGTTGATGGGCACAATTCTGTCACTTATGCCTGTGCTAAGTATCTGGATCTTAAGTTAAAAGGTTTTTTGTAAGAAGAAACACAAATATGCAAAGACTCATGGCATTTTTTTAAATTGTTAAATGAAATACAGTACAATGATGCCTATTTGTTTCTTACTATTGATGTGAAAGACCTTTTCTGGGTGTTTCTACAACAGCTGAGTATGGATTGGGTCAGTGAATTTTTATTTAAAAAAGCTGCATCACAATCAGAAATTAATTTATATGTGGATCTGTTTGAGCTTGTACTACAAAACAACTACAATTTATTTTGAGGGAAGGTATTTTTTACAGAAAGTAGGGTCACCATCTTTTGCAAATTTGGTCATGGCCCAGTGGAAAGGAGGTATGTTTTAAATAGGCATGAATATAAAGAAAACAAATGCCTCTGTATTTAAGATAGCTGGATGACATCTTTATTTTGTGGGTGGGTGATGAAAATGACTTAAAAAAATTGTTAATTATTTAAATGGCACTAATGATTTTTTGACCGTTACATATGAAATGAGTAGCACTGTAATTTCTTATTTAGATGTAAACATACATAAAGATCAATGTGCTAAAATATTTCTTTCTAAAATACATAGGAAGGAAACATATTCCAACTTGTTTTTGCATTATGACAGTGCACATCCTGCCCATCAAAAGAGATCAGTTGTCAAGGGACAACTGGTCCATGCAACCAGGATGGTCACATTAGATGAAGAGTTTTAAACAGAATGTGACAGCTTGAAAGGAATGTTTAAAGCTAGGGAATATCTAGACAGATAGTTGACAGAATTGGTTGGAGAGGTTTCCCATAAAAGAAAAAGTGGCTATTTTCAGCTGATATTAAATAATGAAAAAATGAGGTGCAAATATATGGGGACATCAACACAGATAAAGTAACTTATACCTCTAGTTTTATTACATCTTACACTGGTGATTATGAGACAACAAGAAATATACTAGTAAACAACTGGGCAGTTGTTGAGGAAGATGGCTATCTAAGGGACACACTAAAAGAAAGACCTAGATTGGTTACAAGAAGAGGTACAAATATTAAGGCTCTGTTAGAACAAAAAGCAAAAAGCACAAATACAAGGAACCCAGAAATGAAAAAATGTGGCATGTGCCATTATTGTGCCTTAATTAATGTAAGGGATAATTCTGAAATAACAGGTATTAAATATAAGCTGGGGGGTAAATACAACTGTTGCCCAAAAGGGGTGTTACTTTGGCCACCTGTCAAGATTGTCCTTCATACTATGTAGGGAAAACAGAGAGAACTTTGAAAGAAAGAATATATGAGCATTAATATGCTATTAAGAAGCAAAAATTAACTAATGCTCTAGCCAAACATGTTATTAGTAATGAGGGCCATGAATTACATGGTAATAGAGTAAGTTTTGGTCAGCCCAAGGAGTGAACCTTGGTCTTTGCAATTAGAGGAGAAAGAATTAAAATGGCAAATCATGCTTAATGCATATGCATGGAAGGTCTGAATGAATATTCATCTGTCAATAGTCTGCTTAAACACAAAGCCTTGAATAGATAGATTTAATACTTCTAGCTCAGCATTATTGCTGTCATAGACAAGCAGGGGGTTCTCATGCTTTTGGATGCATTGTTTTGCATGCTTTTTTGCATATTTTTTTAATATGATTTTTATAAATTTTTTTTGTATTTTTAGTTCTCATATGTTTTTAATATGTTTTTCATTTATACATTGGGCTTTATATTTATTTATTTATATAAATTATTAAAAGTGGAAGCGCGTTTTTGTCTGGAGGGTGCAGTGGTGCAGGAGTAGGGTTGTTGCTTCACAGCAAGAAGTTCTCCAGTTCAATTCTCAGCTGGGGTGCCTTCTGTGCAGAATCTGCATGTCCTCCCTTTGTTTCCTAGGGGTTTCCTCCCATATTACAAAGATACGTGTCTGGAGTGTTTCTTCCCAGGCCTCCACTGAAAATTGGCTTTGTTCCAAGTTGGACTTTCCTGTTAAATAAAGTAGTTTTTAACAGGAATTTTATAATGAAATGGTAAAAACAGCAACAATGATTCTTAATCTTTTATAATAAATTATAATTTAATTGCTGGAAATGACTATAACGTGACATGTATTGAATGAATGCCAGTCACCTTCTTTTGTTGTACTACTTTTGTAATGTCTTCTGCTATTTAAAAAGCAGCTTCAAGGTAGTTGATTGTTTTTAATGGAATATTTGGTCATGGTATCTTTAAGATCCAGTGACTCTAGTGGGGACTGGTGAGTCATGTGATGAGGAAAAGTTTTAAAAGTGGATGCATGCAGTTTTGAGTTAGATCTGAAGAAGTGTGGTAATGTTCAAACAAAAGTGCTAATAATAAAATTGGGGTTTGGGTATATCCAGTTTTCTGCTTTGCGTTGTTTTTTTTTCAGAGGTTTTTCCATTGGTTTATTTGTTCTCTTTTCAGTTATGACCTAGTTACAGATAAAGATTAGGAACAAAACAATGATTTAAAGTGGTTTCATGAGTAGTTTGACACAAATTCACAAGCTGATATCTTAGTATTGTTTATGATAGTATTCTAACTTTAATTTCACCTGTTGGAGTATTAGTTACACAAACTTTTACAGTTATGTTATATTTATGTGAGGCTTTGACAAATGTGATGCTTTGTGGTCCTCAGTAAATGAAATGGTGGCTAAGTAGTGTATTCACTGCATTTGGAATAGATTCATATTCTTGGGAGTTGAAAGAAAAGTGCTCTAGAGAAATGTGACAATGAATGGCAGAGGGGATGTCAAGTGATTCTGAGCATGCTGTACTAGGCCTTAGAATTCTAAAGAAGGCTATTAATTTTAGAAATGTACATAAAAATCTGCTGTGATCTAAATGTATTTATTTAAAATTACCATACCAGCTGAGAGTTATGCTTTCAGCAGAATGGGGGGAGGAGGGAGGGGCAGTGAGCATTGACCAGGTTAATGCAGTGATGGCTTCTGGGTGTCTTAGTAATGGTTTATTTTGTTTTAAGTTGTTCTTTGTTTACTTACGTTGTTAGCTGCTATTACTGCTTCTACAACTGGTGGGGCATGGTTGATTATGGGAATGGGGTGTCTTTTGTGCAACTGTGTAGGAAGTGGAAAGTAGTGGAAGTGTTCCATTTATAGTTTATGAAAGTGGGTTAAAACAGGTAGAGCAAAATCTAACTACCCCCCAGGCATAGAGTTACCCTCTGTTCATGTAATACACCAGCTGTCCTTCGCATCTAGTTTGTGTCCCAGACAAGATAGATTTGGTTTACCTGAGATTAACCTGCAGTCTCACTTGCTATAGTCTGCAGCATAAATGAACCCAATCATTTGTGAGGATGGTTGTTTAGAAGGTGGCATTTATGTCCGAGGTGGTATATGTTTTTGTTTGTCAGTTAGTAATCTTGAACATGGTGTTCTAAGGTTAATCTCCTACTGATAACTTCTACAAAAATAATGAAACATTTCAGTGTTGTCTCTTTGTTCCCTTTTTCTGCATCTGTTTTACCAGTGTAGCAATGCATGTTGTCACACCGATCCCAGATTTAAATATAGATTCACAGAAAAACAATAAAAATTAAATCGGGGAGAAGAGAAAAACAAAAACGAGAAGTGGCAGTAATAGGTCACAAGACTGCTGACATGAAGGACTCCTGGGGCTCAAACAAGAGAAAACAAAGACAAAATTGTGCAAATCCTTTTGTTTAACTCCTTCAATACATTGAATGGGACTGAAATTTAGTCAATGCTATCCTCTTCACTATTCTCAAAAATACATACTGCCATCAGTTATTCTCTTAGATAGTTCTCGTAGTTTAAATATAGGTTCCTGTCTACTGCAGTAAATGTTATTGATGTGTGCATTCATCTTGTTAGTTTAATATTAAATGGATAAATCTACTAGGCAAAATGCCTTTGTCCAAGAGCAGCTTGGTAATGCTGTTTGCTTAAGTGACTTAATCATAGGAAAACAGTAGGCAAACAGTGACTCGGGGAGTCAGAGCCAGAAGTAAAACATTTAGGTCTTTAGCAGTATATTGCTTTAATCCTCTATACTAAACTACCATCTCGTAATTGAAGGACTGCATTTTAACAGCTAGTATTATTTTATTGTCTCGATGTGCACATATGGTTACATAGTCATCTTGTTTAAGGTTACTAACAATGACACTAGATGTCAACGTAATAGCATACGAAATGGCAGCATAGCAGAAAGTCAATTGACAGCTTAATCTCACATCTAAATCTGTGCAGCTGGCAATCCTAACTTCAGTGTATTATGGAATAGGCAGTTTTTACACAGAGCTATGCTACATATCCACAGACATGTATACACACACACACACACACACACACACACATATATATATATATATATATATATATATATATATATATATATATATATATATATATATATATAAAATATACAGAGATGCATACATTTTTTATTATCACAATTATTAACAATAACTCCAGTGAAAATGTAACTTTCTAGCTGGACATTCTCAGCATACCTCTCAATCTCTTACAGTAAAAAAACTGGACAAAGCCATGGATAATGAGGGAACAAAGGCCCAAAAATATGAACAATGTTTAAATACTGCTCTTACAAACTTATAAGTTGATAGAATAACAGGTCTATCATTAGCAGAATTTTCTGAATGATATGAAGTCTGAAACTCAAATTTCTGTCCTTATTTTCTGACTTAAGTCTTATTTGCCAACCTCCCCCCCCAAACACACACAATTTTATTAAAAATGGATAAAAATATGAGGCAAAAATCTGGACATTCTGTAAAAATCTGTACAGTTGAGAGGTATGATTCGCAGTTAACAAATGTAAATAAATAAATGAATGAACTCTCCAGACTTCAGTGAGAAGGAAGATGTGATACCAAGAGCTGATAAGGGGGAATAACAGTGAGAAATCACTGTACTCTTGGTTAGGAAGTAAGAAAGTAACAAAAATAACGTGATTCTATTGAACACGTCTGTAATTTGTCATACAGAAATAATGAAAATACCGAGGAGAAATAATTAAGCAAAATGCAGGAATAAATGCTGGCTCCATAAATCAAAGAATATTGACACAAACTCTTTATTTATTCTTAATTAACATGCAACTAGCAAAAATACTTTTCTACTTGAAATAAGTTAATGAAGAAATAGGCAGTCTAAGCTGATCAGACAAGATGCTACCAGTTTAAAGTCTTTTTTTTTATTATTTTCAGCTGACTGAAAGAGCTGACACTGACTTTAGGGACTGGGAACCTTTTTAGAATTCTCTGGGTAACATATAAAAAAAAGAGTGAAGCTCAGTTATATTGTGCTTTTACTGTGACAGTCAATACTGAGGAAAAAAAAAAAGAGGAGGAAAGAGCTGGACAAAGCTTGTGCTTGCTGTTTTTTTTTCTCTGCAAAGAAGCCATCTCTCACAAAAGTATCTTTTAAGAAACACTGTTAGATGACCAAAGTGCAATGCTGAACTAACAAAGGCTTTGCTATTGAGCTGTGCGCTTGATTTGCTTGCATTGGTAATCTATATTCTGGAATTATAAATATAGACCCTCTCATGGCTGTAGTTCAGGTCCCCACAGTCCTAGTGCAGCTAAGTCAATAAAATCAGTGGACTGCAGTACTAGGCCATTCAAAGGAGGCAGAATGGAGTCAGTGACTTGGTTCCATGGAGATAAATTACAAATCAAACCTGGGAAAACGTAGGCATGGAAAGATATGGCAAGCAGTCAAGGTTTACACATTTTTTTGCTATGTTTGTGGCAAACATTTTAGATGTTGCAAGAAGGATACAAGATTAGTTTTTCTACTGGTATGCATACTATAGGAAGAATCCCTGTGAAGAGAAGAAATGACTGAGATACCGACTAAAAGAAAGGACACATGATTACAAAGTATCACAATTAACAAAGAAAATGAATGACACCAAGCTATGGTAAGAAAAGTGCTACTCGAAGTGCATGCTTACAAATACTGGAACAGAAGGAAAACAAAGTTAACAGAATAGTAGGAGGAATAATACTGTGCACAAAGCAAAACGATGGATGACGCTGAGGGAAGTTGTAATACATAATCTAATAAAGATACACAATTGTTTCTGTGGTGTGAATGAAGGCAGTCCTCACGACAGCATAAATGGAATAGTTTGATTAGTGACTTGTTTGTTAGAAGAGCTGGCTGGGAAGGGAAAGTGATGATGTAAACTTGCTCACTTATTCTTGGGAAAGGGATATTGGGTATATGTTTAGTAAAGCAGATCACATCAATTGATCTCCAGTCTAAGATGGAGATCTGCTGGGGTGGATGCACTTATGTAGCAGACATAGCCTTTGAGTGGTTATATCAACTGGCAAGTTTGAGACACAGCCTTGCTTTTTCCTGTGGCACAGCCACCAGCAGGATGTCTGCAGAGACGTGCATGTAGGGGTAGGACTAATAATAACATAATTCTTCAACAGCTGCCTCAACTTTGGTTGCACAATGATTAGTTCTTACCTTATGTACAATGAATGGCATGCTCACAGTGCTGGCTGACAAAGAGGGCAAAACATATATAAAAAATGAAAAAGTAACTAATGAAAGATGTAAGAAATAAAAAAAGTGATGGTAAAGATAGACGGCTAGTATAGAAGTTATATACTGAAGATGGCCAGAGGGTCTAGCATCTTGTCATTTTTGTGTATTTTGTCAATTATTTTATGTCAGTGTTTCCTGAAACACAGGCAGCGCATTCTTACCTCTGACAAGGCATTTTGTGGTTACAGTACAGCAGGCAGCTTATTTTTAATTAATATGTTTGTACTCTAAAAGAAGAGCAGCAATAATTGTTTTAAAACACTGAATGTAAGGTTTAATTTACCCAAATTAAAAGTGATACTGCAGCCTCGAATTCAGGGTCACTTCTCACTACATACTGCAGCACACAGTGACAGAAGTGTCGGACAACATCTGATTAATCAATTCTATAGGTGACCTCTGACAACCCTGTATTCAGTTATCACTTTCAGTAAGGATGTAGTGTAATCTGATTTGTCTGTATCAAAAAGCTAAGGACATGGAATTTACAGTAACATTTTTTCTTACCCTTTTATGCTATTAATCTGTGTCTAGCACTGTGTCTGTGAACATCTTATGGTACTATACTGCTGGGCTGCAGCTCTCCCAAATGTGATTATAGTGACTTACCCCTGCTGTTGTTTGATCACATATAAACAATCACTGATCTGCATTGGCAAGAGTAGTGTATGCGTTGAAATTAGTGTAAAACAGTAACTGCTTTGGCTTAAGCATGTGTGTGTCTGTTTTGGGCAGGGTACAGTGTACCTAAGAATAAGAAGCTGCAAGCTGGCCATAATTTCTTTCACTTTTTATTAAAGTCAGACATCAGCATCGTACAAATATGTGTTTATCCTGCCTATCTGGGCAGGATATATATGAATACTAACACAAAGGCACACTGAGAAGAGTTGCTGTCTCAAAATGCTTGTTTTTCTGCTTGTATTCTTGGCTGCGATTTCTTTTGTGTGGTGCCTGCACTCCTCCTTGTCTCAGTCTGGGTTTATCTGGGGGAACTGGTTTTGTCCATCTGCCACCCTTCCAATTTGCCTGTAGTTAAGCATGCAATGTGTGTGTGTTTGTGTGTGTGTGTATGTGTGTGTGTGCGTGTGCGTCTGCGCGTGTGCGTGTGTGTGCATGTGTGCGTGTGTGTGCGTGTGTGTGCACGTGTGTGTGTGTGTGTGTGTGTGTGTGTGTGTGTGTGTGTGTGTGTGTGTGTGTGTGTGTGTGTGTGTGGGGGCATCTAGAGACAGACCTGGCTTGTCAGGGGCATTGGGTATGCATGCCATGTGTAAAAAAATAATACCACCAATTTTATCTGTGGACGTACACAATATTGGGGGCAGACAGATAACTATTTTGGTTAGAAGTAAAAAAATAACATTTAACAAGTAATTATCTTTCAAAAAATAAGAAATAAAATTAATCACAGATCATTCATACCATCAAAGCTTAGTTGCCCCAGACCCCAGACGTATAAGGGGATTTTGACATAGGCTTCATAGGAAGCCCATCTTTTACCTTTAACCTAAACCCCACCTAGTACTCAGAGATGTGTGCAAAATGCCACGATAACTTGTGTGGGGACTGGGTGCGGTCATTATTTCTTTCACTTTTCTCATAATCAAACATTGGATGCAAGCAAAGAAAATCAATATAGCATGTCCAGGGTAGTATATATTCTAGTAGCAACAAGATGGAATACAATATCATTATTATTTTCACTTTCTTTACAATAAAACATTAGTTGTGTATACAGATAGATATCTTTGGGATTATGGGTAAGGGGGCATGCTGTCAATATACATCTGACAGCAACAAACTGAAATATATTACTGTGACTGTTTTTTTTTTTCTCCCAGTCTAACTCCAGAGGAGTACACATACGGTGTCTATCTTTTGGGAGCTAGGTAAGGAAATATACTGTGTATATTTAAGACAGCTGGATCTTAAAATATTGTACTTCGGCCACTTTTTATTTTACATTCATTCCAGCCTAGCATCAAAGAATCAAAGAGCTACATAGAAGGTGATCTTTTTTAGGGGGGAGGTAGGGAGGGAGTCAGACACTATTCCCAGATATGATTTATGTATCTTCACAAACATTTGTCTTCTCAGTTAATTGAAAGCTAGTATTTTTCCAACTTTGAATATTAAGCTTTGGATACAAACTATTTCTTCCTTGAATGAAAAAAAATGAAACTGAATTGTATTCATCACTCATGATTTTTGTTTAGGCTACCATTGGATTAAATCATTAATAAAAATTCTCAGATGTACCTCAAAGCATCTAGAACTACATGCTGCCTGGAGGCCTGTCAGCTCATAGACACACAGCTCAGTTCAATTACTTTCTCTACAGTTATTACAGTGCAGTCTTGGCTAGTTATGGGGTATTAAAAAGATGGAGGAAAAAGCTGAAGACATAGTGTAAACAAAACAAGAAATAACTGCTCTGTCTGGATGGTGTGGGGACATCAAGATGGGATAAAAAAAGGAGGCACTGGAGGTAGGATGGTAGGCAGTTGAGGCCACATAGTCCTATGTCTCAGACTCCATTTCACCTAAGGCTGATCATAATTAGACATCTAAGGTATATATAGTTAATAACATTTCTAGAATGAGTGGGTACTGAAGCAGTCTGTGGATGAAAGTAACTGACTCCAATTGCTGTTTGATCACAGGTAAACTGTCATTGACCTGCCATGATATAGTTCTGCCCATTACAGTTAGCCCAACCAGTTTACTTTTTATTTCTTTTAATTGTAATGTATTTATGAGTATGGTGAAGGCAACTTTCCTGAATATAAACATTGTAGTAAACCTGTCCAGCCCTGCATCTGCAGATAGTAGCCAATCAAATAGCTGCATTGCAAATTGATCTAAGTGAATTGGGTTGAAGATTCATTAGGAATGGCAAGTTATTCACTCATATTTAAGAGGACTTTCAATGTAGTTAGCGAGCCTACAGATATTCAGTCAAACTTCTGTCAGCTGCTTCTGCCTTCTAGTATCACTTTTTGAAAAAAATGCTTCATTCAGGCACAAAACTTAATAAAGTGTACTGGACAGTTTCTGATTCATTTTGTTATGACAATGTCATAGGAGGGTTATAAAGCATGAGTGGGGGACACCAGGAAGAAGTAATTAATGAATGGGGACTCCATGAAAAAATAATTGAGTGAGACTTCAGCTGGGACTCTGTGAAGTAACATACTGAATGATGACAAATGCTAGGAATGAAGATTTGAACTGGGATTTCTACAAAAAATGAAAATGTTTTACTGTGTGTAACAGTAGTATTCATGACAGCAAACCCATATATACCTCAAGGAATTGCAGAAGAAAGCAGCCATTCAGTTTATTGCAAAATGTATTGTAATGCATTAGTGAATGAAGCAACCTATAAAAAGGCTGAAAGTAATAGCACGTTAAAGAGAATATATATAATATGTTGACATGCAATAAGCAATGTTTTATTAGAACAGTAGCAATGAAGGGTCTATATTATATGTTCTAAGGTGGAAAACTTCGAACATTAAAATAATCAAATTTAAATGTTCGCAGTTTCAAACATTGAACATATAATAAAAAAAAAACCCAAACCCAAAACTAATGGCTGTAGGCAGGGGGGCAAGCCCCCTTGCACCCCCCATCTGGGGGGCCACCCCCTTCTCTTTAAATATACCAACTCCAAGACCACACTACAATACAGTAAAGGAAATATTTTACTATAGTGCAGTCTTGGAGTTAGTATATTTAAAGAGCGGGGGTGGGGGGCACAGCCCCCACATAGGGGGTTTAGGGGGGCTTGCCCCTTGCCTACACTAGTCAGGTAAGTTCCGTTTTTTTTTTTAATTATATGTTTGATGTTTGAAACTTCGAACATTTAAATTCAATTTAATGTGCAAAGTTTTCAAACTTCGAACATGTAATATAGACCCGCAATGAATATATCAATATTTATTTATTTATTGACATTTGTTTATCAGGAAAGTCCAAATGAGCAGTGAATTTTGCAGCAGAGGCCTATAGAGAAAAGCTCCATTATTCAGACATCATGGGCATTATTTGCATTGTTTCATCATTTACAGTTTCGTTCATGAGCACCAGTTCCATTATTCAGACATCCTTGACATCAGTTACATCATTTACAAACAGTTTCAATTAAAAATAACAGGGTTGTATATGAATAAGATTTTTAATACAGGGAGGTATATGCAGTGCAATATCATCAGTGTGTGTAGATTGTCAGGTTTTATGAAAGAATATCTATTAGTATAAAGATTTGTTCAAAATCTAGGATACAGGAAGATAAGGTAAAGAGTTAGAGCAAGAAAAGGAAGGAGGGGAGGCAGCACAAGGAAAATAAAAGAGATGAAATGACAAAGGCGGGTACAGTTGTAATAACAGTACATTAAGGTTTGTGCAACAGAGAGGTATGGCACAAACTGAAATAGCTATATTAGTATCAGTTTAACCAGGGGTGGTGCAAGTGAAGAGCCATTTACCTATCAGTTGTTGCTTCAGTTGCCATTTAAAGTTTTACAGGTTACAGACTATTTGTTTCTAAGTGGGATTGTTTTCCAGGTACTAGCAATTCAATGTGAATACAGGCAAGGGAGCCCGCAGGATTTTTTGCAGGGGGGTGCAAAGTCAGAGCGCCGACCACGCAGCCCCACCCACTCCACCCACGCAGCCCCCCCACCCACGCAGCCATTCCAGTGTCCCATTACTTGGCTATTTCTCCCCATTTGTCATAGACACTGTTCAAATCTCTCAGTGTGCATATTGTTTTATGCTTTACTTCTACAGTGATTACAGATATTTGGATTTCATTTACAACTTTTATTTCAAATTTTATAGCACAAACACTGATAGACATTTACTAAACCTAAACAAAGCAATAGTCTTACACTGAAAACAGACTTAGCATTAAAACTTCTCTACCTTTGAAACCCACATTCACTGAAACAACATTGAAACCCACATTCAAAGAAAATGCTTCTGGCCAGTGGCAGGGTAAGTTTACCTTTGGGCTGTTTTCAAATCATAGGCTCCTTGCACACATTTTTAGAACCGGGCAAAAGTTCTTTGATTCACCTTCCTGACTGTATTAATTATGCTATATAATAACTGGTTATATCCCTTGTATAACACAGCTCGACTTGTTAGAGTGTGTTTTAAATTTATAGTTCTGAACATTTTTCCTTTAAGCAATGAAACAAATCATATGAACCAATAATGACAACCTGCCCAATTCAGAACATTTCAACCATAAAGGGCCACTCAAACTTCTGTCATACAATCCACCAATATCAGTCAACTCGCAGAATCTCTGCAGAAGTAAAAGTCATCTGAATAATTCCACATTAAAGAGATCTGAAACCAATGAAGAGGTTGTTGCTAGAAAACGAATTTATATTTCAGTGTTTCATCTACAAATTCAATGCCTGCTGCCCTTGAAGAATAAATTGCCTACGTTATATTAAAAACATGGTAAGCTGGTATATTGCAATAGGGAATGGGTGGTAAGCGGAAAACAAGTTCATAGTTATTAGGCATCTCATCCAAAGGAGGACATACTCAGGACTGCAGCACTCCACCCCCTTAAAATACAAATCAACATGCTGTGGGAGTAGAACCTATAGCCCTCTGTATCAAGATGCAAGTATGCTACCTGCTGTGCTGCTTTAAAATTATATACCATAACAGTGATGCCATTTGCTAAACAAAACAGTTGCACATTTTAAGCAGGCTTAGGATGAGCAGCAGTAAACCTCTTCCCTTGAAGCTCACAATTCCTTGAAAATGCACTTGAAAATAAACTCCACCTGCTAGCTCTAACTAGGGCATTTCACTCTCTCTCACACACACCTCAACCTCTTAGTGCAAGAAATCTGGACAAAGCCTAAAATAAATAGGAGCAAATTATAAATATTGCTCTCATTAACTTAGAACATTGTTAGAATCACTGCACCTGCTTTTGACAAAGTACCTTCTTGATGACACACAGGACAAATATATATTTGTGCAGTTATAATACAGCACCAGTTGTTAGTCTGTGTTTTAAATTTGTAGTTTTGAACAGTCTTCTAGTAAGCAATGAAACAAAATGTATGAACCAATGACAGAACTACTCATTTCAAAACATTTCAACCATAAAAGGCCACTTGAACTTCTGTCATAACAATCCACCAATATCAGTAAATATGCAAAATGTCTGCAGAAGTCAGTCATCTAAATAATTCCACATTAATGGGATCTCTAACTAATGAAGAGGTTGCTGCTAAGAACAACTTTATATTTCATTGTTTCATCTACAAATAAAGTGGCTGTTGCCCTTGAAGAATAAATTGCCTATGTTACATTAAAAAGTGATAAGCTAGTAATATTGCAATAGGGAATAGATGGCAAACTGATAACAGGTTCATAGTTACTAGGTAATTTATCCAAAGGAGGACATTCACAGGATTGCAGTGTGGTGTATATATTAATAGAAGAAAGTCTGGGGAACCAGACTTTTTGTATTGATATATGATGGATTTTACAGTGGGACGATCTGGTTATGCTGCCGAATCAGCGTGCATGTTTTTGAATGTTAATGGCCAGTCACTGTATAATTTAAAATAAAATATCCTTACCAAGGAAGGATTGGAGTGCTCTAATTGCCAGCATTAATGAAGTTACAGCAAGAAATACTAAATTGCCAAGAATAAAAGGAGCAATTCTGAACAAAAGATATGAACTAAGAACTAAGTGAGGGATTTGTATGTTGGCTTGCATATGCTTATAAACTCTTAAATCCGCGCTATTTACTGTATCTCTGTCTGTACTAATTGTCTGCTATTCTAATAACTGCATTAATAGTGATTTAATATAATGAGGGAAATAGATAAGATGAAGAGAGACAGACCTACAAGTGATTACGTAAGTTTAAATTTGAAATGGAAATAGGACATGGTATAATGTATCTTAATATAATATACCTTAATTAGGGTTAGGTAGGATTATGTAAGCTTGTTACTGCAAGCGCAACTCAGGTGGAGTTGAGGTTACTGTGGTAGTTATTGGTTTAACATTGTTGGAGTGGAATCTGAATAAATAACTTTAACCAGGCTAGAAACCTGGCTTTCCCTGGTAAGTTGTAAATATGACTTGAAATTTGTAGTTAGATTTTTTTCGTTTTACATTTGTTTGGTATTAAAATAAGTAGTGTGCTTAGATATGACTTTTTGTTGCAGGTTTTAAATAAGATTTTTACTGTTCTCATTTTAGTGATCTTTTACTTAGTTTATTGTTTAATCACATCTTTGTCCAGAAGTACATATAGTTTTTATTTAGATATTGTTTCAAGAATATGTGAGCAACCTTACGTTGTTCTCCTAAATATCAGTTGTATTAAAAGTAGCAGTAAGAAAGCATTTTATTTATACATCTGGAATTAAACAAAGCAGTTTTTTTTCTTCAAGAAACAAGATGACATTCACAGACATTAAAAGTTATGAAATTTAGTGCTTGTTCTTCTCTTAAGGAACAAATGAGAAATTCAGTTATATTGTGGAAGAAATCTATTGTTATACTGATGATTTTTTAAAAAAAATTAAAGGTTAACTATGCTAAGATTGTTTTAGAATACTGCAAAAAACTATCAGTTTCTATAGCTTCGAGTAAATTTTGATAATTTATTTAAATTGCATTAAATAACACGGAAGAATGCTTCATCATGGAGTAAGTTTTAATTTTATTTTGATAAGGATGATACTATTGCTAATGTGACTCTGAATTTCAACAACTACTAAAGCTTTGACATATTTATACAAAAAAAAAATAGTCACACCTGTTGCATTGCTATTTACTGTTTGTTTTTTGTCATTGTCCTTTACTACCTGTGTCTTCACTGGAAAGGTCAGTAGACCAGTTCATCTACCTGGTTATCAAATTGTAAAATAAATAAACTGTGCAATTAATTTGAATCTTAAAGATGATGTGACATTTTCAGAACTAAAATCTTTACTTTTATACATTATTGATTTGCTCATGATGTTAAAGTTGTACATTAGCCTTTATCTCGGTACTATAAGGAGAATTCATAGCTTTGCAAGAATAATTGTTTATATGACCAAAATAAGATACTTTAGCATGCTCATCTGAAGCCTGAACTTCTAGTACCTTATTCAATTAACTATAGTCAAAGTATATAAAGTACTACTGTTATGGGTCAAAAAGATTTCCCACTTTCTGTCTTCAGGGTAGAGAAGCTACTGGCATAGGAGTTCTTCTCCCACATTTAGAATTTTAGAATGTAGGCAAAATAAACAGCCTCATGCAGATTTATTACCCTATCACTTCAAAGAGAATGTCACTGGTTCGACCTAACAAGGCTAAGTTGCTCCTTATCAGACAAAGGGTCACATTTGTAGTGGGATCACTAGTCAACAAACTACTCAGTTTGAACACTTTCACCTTCTTTGCTGCAAGAATAATAGGTTATAATTGGTATATCTTTCTAACAACCCCCAAGCACTCACAACCTTCAAACCCCTTAAAATAATCTATACTTTTGCAGTAAACAACTTCTTTATTCGAGCTCCCAAAGTATGGGAATGTCTTCCACCACAGATAAAAGGCATCACAACACACATAATACACACACACACAATAAAAAGTAAAACAGACCTCAGCATAAAAAGTAAAATGGACCTCAGCATAAAAAGTAAAACGCACCTCAGCATAAAAAGTAAAACGTACCTCTCAGCATAAAAAGTAAAACGGACCTCAGCATACAAAGTAAAACGGACCTCAGCATACAAAGTAAAATGGACCTCAGCATACAAAGTAAAATGGATCTCAGCATACAAAGTAAAATGGACCTCAGCATACAAAGTAAAATGGACTTCTCAGCATGAAAAGTGAAACGGACCTCTCAGTATATACAGTAAAACAGACCTCTAAGCTTGTAACAAATGGAGCTTCCTTCCAGCACATAAACGAAGCCTTGGAGGGAACTCTGGCGGCAGGCTTGATGTGGAATACATTTCTGCGCACTTTGTGATTGAATTTAATGTTAACATGCAATGCACGCATGGGTCTGCCTATAGGTCTTACAGCTGTAAAAGTGAGGGGGCACTCCCTCCCCCTCACACTATGGTTCTGGCGCCTAGCGTCTGTGAGACTGGACAGGATGCAAAGGGAGATCTTAAAGAGCAATGCCCTTTAAAAAAAAATTTTCTTTTTAAATTAAAATAAAATTAATTTCTCGGCTAGCTGGTTGCAGGGTAGTGCAAGTGCATCCCCTTGCAGCTGCCTGCGGGTGCCCTTGAATACAGGAGTTGTTAGGTTTAGCTATGGAGAGAAGTGATTTGTCAGTGGAGCACAGAGGTCTGTTAATGGTGTAAAACTGAATGATGAAGCAAAGAGATGGGAATTTTTCAGGGCGGTGCATTGGCTTCATAGATTCATGATTAGGATAAGAGGGGCATGTAATAGGGAGGGGAGAAAAAAAGAAGTGGCGATATTTTGCATAACAGAGTCAGTAAGGTAGTGTTTTACTCTGTGGAGGCAGCCTAGCTTTTGTTGTGTCTTCTTTATGGCTTGCTGAAGGTGAAGATCAATTTTCAGGTGGTTGTCTGTTATCACACTTAGTACTCTAATTGAAATAGAAAATAAAACTATTCAAAGTTGCAATAAATGTATAAATCTAACAATGTACAGATAAATTACTAATTAATCCAACTGGAATTAAATTAGCCATTTGTATATTTTTCTTTAAAAAGGTATTCAGTTGAACCCGGAAAATATAATTTTTATCCTATGAAGAAACAAGCACACACACCCATATATATATGTATATACAGTATATATATTTTTGCTATTCATTAACTCATTAGTTGGGCAAACATTTTCCTGTTATTGGTACTCATTTTGACTTCCACTTTTTGCAGCAATATTTAGACACAGGTAAGCTAATCTGAATAAATAGCTCACTCAGATAATTATTTGCACATAAATGTGTTAATATATAAGACAAATAAGATATCTCATGTATTCATTTTCAGAAATCATTTTTAATAGGATGATAGCAGATTCTCTGTTTGTGCATTACTTTCTGACAGGACCAAAGGTCTGAATAATCTGACCAGGCCATCCAAAGCAGTTTACTCCATGTGTTAGAATAACCATGTTAAACAATGCAGCTTTATGACTGGTAGTCTTACTTATGATCACTATCCGTGGTGGTGGTGCTGCGGTAGCATTGTTGCCTCACAGTAAGACGCTGTCCAGTTCGATTCTCAGCTAGACCGTCTTCTGCATGGAGACATGTGTGAATGAGCATTCCTTCATTGAAGGTTGTGCATCAGGGCTGGCAACTCGGCACATAAAAATCAACTGCCAATCATTAGCGGACCGGAGTTCCGCTGTGGTGATCCCTAACCAGGAAAAGCCGAAAGACACAACAAGTCTTACTTATGATCACTAGTCTTAACCTAGAACAGCACTACTAGTTCTGTTTGCCTGACTCCAGTTGCTGCTCAGTGCTTCATCTAAAATCTTTATGCTTAAGTATGGATTATATATTTTTTCACCATTTAATCTGAGGTAATAGAAGATAAATTGCCATTAAAGTGTATTTAACATTATTTTTTTTACTAACTTGTAAGCTTTGATAAGTTATTCCTATGGCTGCATGTAACCCATTATAAAGACTTTATTGCCTCCTTGGATGATATTCCCATTGCTGTAAGTACAGAAGATTCTGTTTTCTATGTATATTAAACTCTTAGAACTGTTTAGTTTTATGTGTTAGAACTGAAAATGCTTACCAGCATTTAGCTTCATTTGACTTACTTAATCCTAAAGCTTAAGAGGGAAACATCAAATTAGTGAAAATGCACCACTGCAAAGTTTCATCACAGTTGGCTATCAAACATAGCAGCCATTTCAGGTAGAGGAGTATATCATTTAGATATAGGGCAGGGGGAGCAGCCATCTGTTTGGTGCTGTGAGGGTACAACTCCTTGCCAGTTCATTATTCTTTTAGGCTACTATAGTACAAGATATTTAATGGGATATGGGGTAGTTTATTTCGATGAGCTCTGTTTAAAAACCTACAACTTAACGAAATGAGCAGGCACAAGAATCTTTTTGTCAGTAATAGGATATAGTTCATGGACTTTTTATTTGGCCTAAAATGTCTATAGCTTTTTGTATTCAATATGCTTTAGGACTCCTCTATGCAACCAGCTGGAGCTTCTCAAGGCCATTGCATCATTTGATATCAGCTTACATATCCCGCTCTCTTTTGTAATGGTGTTTCTACCAGGCTCCATGGTTTGATATAATGAGTATATCAGGGAAACCTGGCCACTTGTGTTATGAAAATTACATAAAATTACTAAAGATTAGATGGCAGTAGGACAACATTGTCATCAGACACCATAAAATGAGCAAAGGGATTTTTCAGTGTGTCTAGAACCTTTCTCCCCGGGCCTCCGCTGAAAATTGGCTTCGTTCCAAGTCAGACTTTCCCGGTTAACAAATGTAAAAAAAAAAAAAAAAAATACCACCCAGGGGAACAGGGAAGGGTGTACATAAACATGAAGGGCTTCCACTCCATTAACTTCCAGGTCATGTGTAATGCTAAGGGAATCATCTTGAATGTGCATACTGGCAACACCAGTAACTACCATGACTCCCATATCTGGCACAACTCTTAAATGTGTCAGAGGTCTTCTAGGGGGGATATCCCACAAGGTCCTTTACTGGGGGATGCAGGGTATAAACTCAAGCCGTGGCTCAAGACGCCCATCAGAAATTCACACGCATCCACTGAAGAATGCTATAATGAGGAACATGCTCAAGCAAGAAATATCACAGAGTGTGTGTTTTGGCTGCTGAAGTCACAGTTCTGGTGCCTAGATACATCAGGGGGAACCCTGCAGTACAATCCCTGTACTTGTGCTGAAATTTTCACAGTCTGAGCTATCCTTCACAATATTATTCTGAGAAAACAGTTTCAGCAGGAACACTAAGGAGAAGGGGCACACATCCCACCACCACTGGCAGGGTCACTACAACAATACGTAGGTGAGGAGTCACAGGGGGATCCACCAGCCACTGTAGGTGTAGGTAGAAATATGTGTGCACAATATGCCCTCACCCTTACCAAGAGGCAACTGATAGCACACATGCTCACTACCTAAGGGGGGTAAAATGTCCATCCTATACACATACAAGCATACAGTAAAATTGATGACAGTCAATGCTCACTACCTTTACTTACCCATGTAATGGCTGTGCACTGCTAGCATAACACACAGTCAGCAACAAATTAAAACACTTGTAGCTGCTGGACTTTCGGGGTAAGTGTTGAACCTGGAAAAGGAAAATAAATGGCTAAGAACACAAATAAATGGCACGAGCTTGCATACTGTTACTTGCGAATTTAAGTAAGGAGAAGGTGGATGATCTTTACAGCAATAACATCAGTATGAGACGACACTGACTAATATCAATAGATGTATTTTCTATTAACTAATAGACCTCATGTATCAAAGATACGTGGATTACAAAAAACAGTAAGAAAGCAGTACAATTTTAAAAAGAGCATCACAAGCACTTATAAACTAAATACTCCATCACCTATGTGCCCTGGGCATAAGACAAAAATGTTATGTTTCCCTGAATCCAAAAGATAGAAACAAGGAGATGGCACAGTTATCATCATTTACACAGGGTGTTGTTTGGATGAGCAGGTGGCTAAGGCCGACACAAAAAGTATTGAGTGCATGTGAGTAAGACAGACAGGCAAGTAAGGTAAGTCTCCCAAATGACCCATGTAACTGTGTGTGTGTGTGTGTGTGTGTGTGTGTGTGTGTGTGTGTGTGTGTGTGTGTGTGTGTGTGTGTGTGTGGGCACTCAAGGTGAAACGTGTGTGAGTGTCTTCAAGAAGACAGCCAAGCTCTGTGCTAGCTCTACATCCTTGCATGTCGGACAGGTGTGAGTTGTGCATGGTAGGGTAACAGTTCATCATTGCCACCCCCCCGACCATGAAAACTGTCTCTGACAGATGTTGCATTGGCATGTTCATGCCCATGTTCAGATGTGCTGCTGCTACCTGAACTTAACTGATGTCTGCTATACTAGTGCTCAGGACTGGACCCTATGGCCTACCACATCTGGGTGTGGACATCTCAATCACTGACAGAGCAGTGGAAGTAGTGCCCCTATGGGAGTGTGATCGGGCATGGCCACATTGGTTAACATCAGATGATGATGTGATCTACATCCACGTGGATGCTGGCCACTCCCTTCCTCAGACATTCCGTCACAGACACTGCCCGTTCCATCATATTATTCAGCTGATCCATTGAATCAGCCACATGGTAGAGGCAGACATGCATGTAAGCCTGTGCTACATGTACAACCCTAAGCATGTCCTTGGTGGTCCTAGTGGAATGTGCCTGCACCTCCATGATGGCCCTAAACATATGTCAAATGGCAAGTAAAGACACACCATGATCAGGGGGAGGGTGGACAGCAGGCCACCTCTGAGCACCCATAACAACCCTTCTACATGGCACCTCACCCAGACTTTAGCTATGGCCAGAGTCAACCAGTACTGAAGCCATAGTAACCACACTACCCTGATCAAATGTTTCCCCTCCACCTGTCCAATATCTGAGGGCTCAGTGGAATAGGTATGTATAGGCCTACTGACTGTGTCTGAGGGAAATGCAGGGGATGGCTGAATGTCAACCACAGTGTCAGATGCAACCTTTGCACCCCTGACTGTGCCTCTGTTGGGCCACCATCATCATCAGAGTGCCAGTACTCTGACATCAGGTGGTGAGAGTCCTATACTTCCACTGTCAGGATAAGCTGTGATAATAAGCAATAAACCAAGGAATGAAATTAGTACCTGCATTAAATATTTAAAACAATTTATATGGGGGTCACCTTCAGATAGTCGAACTTTTAAAAGCTCGACTTTCATATGGCTGACACCATATGATTGAGCTTTTAAAAGCTCGAACAGTCTGAATGGAGATCTCCATACAGTGCGGAATGGGAAGATTTCCCATTTCCACAATGTAGTGCGATCTCAGAGTTGTAAGTAGCAGGGAGTGTGGGGGATGCAGCCCCCCCACATAAGACATTTAGTTTTTTTTTTGTTTGTTCATAGGTTCATAGGTAGGTACTAGGCTATCAGCCCTAGGGCCTATACAAGCCTAGCCAAAAAGGTACCCTGGCTTTCGCCACCCAAGAAAATTATTTTCCTGTGCCTTTGTCGAGCAGAGCCACAGACGTGATGCCTGGGGTGAATTTTCTATTTCCCATCCAATCATCAAGATTTTTATTGAAGAGTGCTAATGAGGAGCTTTGTTTGATATAGATAGGTAGTTTGTTCCAGAGTATGGGAAGTCTCTGGGACAGGAATCTATCCCTCCAGCATGTTCTGTTTATTGTGGTGACAAGGTTTAGGTCCCTAGAGTGTGTAGCTCGGTGGGATAGGGATTTCTTTAAGTGGAGCATGTCCAACAGCTCTGGGTTTGACATAGCTTTGTATGTTAGGCAGAGATCGCCTCTAAGTAGGTGATATTCGACAGAGTAAAGCTGGAGTTTTTTGAGACGGTCTGCATAGGACATCTGTTTGAGGCCAGTAATCCTCTTTGTGAGATATTTCTGCGGCCTTTCCAGTTGTTGTAGATGTCTTGTGCGGTACATACCAAAAGGGGCGTTGTACTCTATAATGGGTCTAATGAGTGACGAGTAGAGGGGAACAATTACCTTTTTTCCTGGATGAGAAACCTTTTGTGATGAGGTGTGCTACATAGAAGGATTTCCTGACTACTGTGGTGATGTGATTAACAAAGGAGAGACTACTGTCCACCCATGTCCCAAGGTCTCTTATCACACTTTCAGTGTTAAGTAGACTACCACCTATGTGGTAGTTCATAGGTACAACGTTTTTACCAAAGGGGATGACAATGCACAATTTAGCATTGAGCTTGAAGCCATGGCTTTGACACCAGGCATCTGTCTCAGTGAGGCCCTTTTGTAGGATGTCCACATTGTTAGGAGTTTCAGTTATGGCTCCTAGTTTGCAGTCATCTGCGAACTTCATTAGACAAAGACCTTCTGTGTTAGCCTGTACTTCAGAAAAGTAGATACCAAACAGGAGAGTACCCAGGACTGAACCCTGTGATACTCCACTTGTCACTGGTCTGAAGTTGGATTTGGAGTCTGCTACTTTCAGAGTGTGGGTTCTGTCAGTGATCCAGTTGGCAACCCAACTTGTGACAGTGATTTATATCTAGTTTAGTGAGTTTATCTATAATTCCAGAGTTGGGGATGGTGTCAAAGGCCTTGGCGAGATCTAGATAGGCTGTGTGGACTACCTTACCCTCGTCTACTCGTATTTTTTTTTGTTACATGATCGATGTTTCAAATGTTCGATCATATGGTCTCGGCCATATGAAAGTCAATCATTTGAGATTTCGATCATG
Organism: Protopterus annectens; assembly: GCF_019279795.1. Lineage (NCBI taxonomy): Eukaryota > Metazoa > Chordata > Ceratodontiformes > Protopteridae > Protopterus > Protopterus annectens. The sequence goes on along the minus strand of NC_056733.1, from coordinate 104,913,763 downwards.
TAAAGTAGACTCTTTATATGATAACAAACTACCACTCTTCACACTATTGCAGATGGTACAGTAATACACTCACTCATTGCACCCACCTCACACATACAGATAAATGCATATATCTGACAAATGTTCATCAATAATCAAAGAAAAATGTTTGGATTACCATGTGTAGATGACTCCATACTTGGTATGTAGGATGGTCTTGGAAGAAATGAAGCAAGGGAAGGATGCAATTATCATAATTGCAATAATACAGGGAGGCAGTGAATACACAATTTTGGCTATATATCCATTAACAATACTTTTAACTGAAACTTGGCTGACGTGTCCACCCAAAGCCCACTTGCAATGAACAAAAATGTGTTGCTAAGTCTATTAATTTTAGACTCAATAGAGTCATCAAAAAAAACACATGAATTATTAGTTACATTTTTCTATATTTTACTATATAAGAAAATTTTACAACTTGACACGTATGCTTATCTGGACGCTCCTCCTGGCACATACTTGTCCTCCCAGAAACATCACCACCGACATCAATCACATGTTGGTGTGCAGTTTCTGCTGAGCTCTCTGGATGTCTGACATAGTATAAACAAAACAAGAAATAAGTGTTTTGTTTGGATGGTGTGGGGACAGGAACTCTTCATTTGGTGTTAGTAGTGGCTCTGTATCAGGCCCCCTCCTGTAGCTAGCTGTTCATGGGCAACTGCAGCTACTCTCCTTCAGGCTGATGAAATCATATCAGTGGCCATATGATGCAAATGATCATAAGTCCTGGTGTGCCCCCCCCGACATATTCATGGCATTGACATAATTGACTATCTGGTTCCAAATCTGCATTCTGTCAGCCATATCCCCACATCCTCTCTTAAGCAGAAATGCGCCATGGCTCCTGAACGCATATACTATTACATCATTTTTAGGGACACTGAAAGGTGTTTTTTGTAGATTTGTATGCTTGGGTGCCATAAGTCTATGTGACATAAAACAGGGACGTATACAACACATAAATATCATATAACTAAATTCCAATTCATATAAATGTATATGTTTTCAACATTAGGCACTGGAGACACACATTTCAGTTATTAAAATTGAATATTATGTGGTTATACCATATCACACTCACAAACAAACCAATGTTTGGTCCAAAACAAGGAATACCACTTCAGTAATGTATTGTTGCCCATGGAAATAACAATATGAGTACATAATTTCAAGAGCAAGCCGCTTGAAACACAAATTTTGTTCTGGCAACACACAAATGGTACTTGGCTTCCCTACCCCCAAAACAACAAGCAAATGAAAAATTTGTACAAAGCAAGGAATTCAACTGGTAAATATGGTTTCAGCTCAATTCTCACAAAATGTTTACACATTTACAACAGAAAAGTCAATTTTATATGATTGCCAGTCACCTCTTACTATGCCCAGCACTCCCCGGCAGGTATCTATTGGCCATCTTAGAAACATAACACCCTTGTGTCATTGACAATATAGTACATTACATTTCCATGAAATAACAATAAGATTGTTAAGACAACCAGTGTGATGAAAGCTAATAAGCTGTCTATCTGAGAGAATTATTACCTGAAAAAATACATATACCAACAGTGAACTATAAGAAGTGCATACAGATAAAAGTTCCGTTTTCTAATTCATACACATATTTTTTTCTCTTACTAACATGGCAACAAATCTAGAATATACTTAAAAAATACAATCATACCTTAGCAAGATCAGAAGACTTCTCTGCAGACAAATCAAAAGGAATATCAATCTTCTGTGTTCCCCAAATACACAAGTCTCCTCACCTTCAAGTTCCCTAGCAACACTGTTATTTTTTATAGTGTAGAATCAGGCCTCTGAGCATGGTAAAGATGCAAAGAACTCACCTCTGAGTATGGTGAAGATGCAAATGAGGTATGAACTCATTAGAATTGCTGAATCCCAAACTTTTGACTTCGTGTAGCAGGTGTAAACATAGTGTAGGCACTACCTCAGTGTTATTTGCTAATGGATTGTAACTGTGAATAACTAGAGGCAGGGAGAAAGAAGACACAGCAGCAATAAAAACTACTTTACCTGCACTGGGCGATACACTTACAAAGTGCAGAAGTAACTGTAGCAAGCTTTTAAATGGAAGTGAACAGCACACATTTCTCATTTGTGTTCACTAATAGCCAAACTCTCCTGCCTTTGCTGAAAACTGTGTTTCACTGTCATGTAATTTTATCACACATTTACAGGAAAATGATACAAAATGCTCTATAGACTACATGTCTGAGAGTACAGCACAGATAAGAGAAGAATGAACACAATACAAAAAGAAAACAGAGCTGCATTGTTGCAAACATTTCTCAAATGGTTGTGTGATCACTCATTGCAATAAATGTGTAAGCAACACGTGCAAACAACTGAGAGTATACAAGTATATAGGTCTTGTTAATACTGTGGAGGAAATTGGACTTGCTTGTATGCACAATGATTTGCATTCATGATTCAAAGCTGTTTCTATGCCAAAGAGAAATAAGACACCCCCAGTGTGTTTTGTAGGTTCATTAGTATGATAGCTCAAATCCAGAGTTGTGTATAAATCTGTAAGGTGTGTTAAAGTGTATTTTGTAATATTGTTTATGTTTTTTTAATATTAATATTTATGAGGCATGTGGCTTAGCACAAATATGGTGAAATGGATAAATAAATTAATTAATGGAAGTTGTTTCCATAAGGATACTATAAATGAAAGTTGTGAATCAAGTGTCTGTAGCACACCTGGTAAACACGATGAAGCTTACAGCACATAGCATATATGTAGATCATGGTTCAAGTCCCACATTTATCTTTTAATGATGAAACACAATAAACATGTTTTACAAGAATAATACATGTTGAGCTCTGCTTCTCTCTTTTGTGTGTTCTTGCCACTGTGCAAACATGGCATAATGCCTCAGACAACAAGCAGAGATTATCAGTTTCAGAAAAAATACATTGTTACATCTTTTGCATTCCATCTCACAAACATGCTAAGGAACATTGCGTGACAGTCAGCACGGTTCGACAACAGCTGCAGTTCCACAACACCTGCAGACAATGAGCAGAAATTGTCAATTTCAAAAAGATACATTGTTACATCCTTTGCTTTCCATTGCACAAACATGCTAAGTGGCATTGTGCAGTGGTCAGCATGCTTCTACAACACCCGCAATCTTGTCAATTTCTAAAAAGATACAGTGTAACGTGCAGTCTTCCATATTGCAAACAAGCTAAGAGGTGTTGCATAGAAGTCAGCATACATACACAGAAATGATTGTGAAAAATACTGCTGTTGCCTAGCTCTCCGTGTGGCAGCAGTTGTAAGTTAAGGTCCATAATGCAGGTGAGCCAGAGTTCAAATCACATAAACTCCAAGTTTTATTAATGCTGTTCCACTGTAATTTATATAAACATTAACAATATAAAAACAATTACACATAAAAATAACTATGTACAGCAGATGGATTGAGGATACACATATCATATATATTATGTGTCTAACTGTGGGTGTCAGTGCAATTATAGTTCTACAATTAAAAATGTATTTTCTGATGTTCTATGTCACACACAAGGGAGCCCGCAGGATTTTTTGCAGGGGGGTGCAAACCCAGAGCCCCACCCACATAGCTCACCCCAGCCATTCCAGTGTCCCATTACTTGGCTATTTCTCCCCATTTACTGTAGACACTGTTCAAATCTGTGTGCATACTGTTTTATGCTTTAGTTCTACAATGATTACAGGCAGTTGGATTTAATTTACAACTTTTATTTCAAACATTATAGCCCAAACACTGAGACATTTACTAAACCTAAACAAAGCAATAGTCTTACAATGAAAACAGACTTGGCATTAAAGCTTCTCTACTTTTGAAACTCACATTCAATGAAACAGCATTGAAACCCACATTCAAAGAAAATGCATCTGGCCAGTGGCAGGTTATTTACCTTTGAACTGTTTTCAAGCAATAGGCTCCTTGCACGGGCCATGCAAAAGTTCTTTGATTTACCTGATTGTATTAATTATAATATATAATTGAATTATATCCCTTGTATTATACAGCAGCACTTGTTTGAGAGTCTCTGCTGAAGTAAAAGTAATCTGAATAATTCCACATTAAAGATATCTGAAACTAATGAAGATGTTGTTGCTAGAAAACAACTGTATATTTCAGTGTTTCATCTACAAATTCAGTGCCTGCCAAAGAATAAATCGCCTATGTTAAATTAAAAAAATGGTAAGCTGGTATATTGCAATAGAAAATGGATGACAAGCTGAAAAACAGGTTCATAGTTATTAGGCATCTCATCCAAAGGAGGACATCAGCATACAAATGTATATGCTGTAGGAATAGAACCTCAAGCCTTTACATTAAGATGCAAGTATTCTACTTGTGGTGCTACTAACATAGCTTTAAAACTTTATACCACAACAGAGATACCATTTGCTAAACAAAACAGTTGCACATTGTAAATAGACTTGGCATGAGCAGCAGTGAACTTAGCTTCCCCTTAAAACTCACAGTTCTTTGAAAATGCACTTGAAAATTCCACCTGTTAACTCTAACTTGGGCATTTCACTTTCTCTCACAAAAGTACCACACCCCTCAAGGCCTCAACCTTAGTGCAAGAAATCTTGTCAAAGCCTAAAATAAATAGGGATAGATTATAAATATGGCTCTCATAGAAAATTGCAAGAGTAACAGGATTTGTGTTGGTATGCATTTTTCTAAATGACATGACATCTAAAACTGAAATGTCTCATTTAGCAACTTCAATCCTTTTTAGGAGGAATATGGGGCAAAAATCTGGGCAGCTGAGGGGTATGCTACCTCCCTCATACACACATCAAATAATTCTGGTCAGACTTGAATTAGTTCTGGGAAGGTTGCACTGAACGGCACAGTGCTTGAGCTGAAGTGGGTGAAATCCTGGTAGCCAGTGATAACTGATCTGCAGCTCAGCAATGTGAAGCATTAAAGCATTTTTAGCAGAGCATTGTTTCATCACTACCTATTGTGTTTGAACATAAGCTGTAGTTATTTTAAACATTTGCCTTTTTTGATTACTACAGAGTACATTTACCCACCAGAGCTATTGTGTTTTGACTTCAGTGTGGAGCTAGTTGTTGCAGGGCTTGGCTTTTAAGTAAGGTAGCAATGCTTATTTACCATATACCATTAAAGCCACCCTGACCCAACTAACACACAGACACTGCTATAAGACACTGGTCTGCAATAAAATGTAATGAGCTTCTGAAAATACTGTAATCCTGTCCTTTTATTACAATGAATATAAAATACTTTGAAATAAGGTAAAAAGCTCATAATCTTAAACTACTTTTCCACACTTCAAAACAATAATAAAAAATCAAACCCTCAGAAATTTTGGAAAGGTATCTCTACTCTACTTAACCCCAGCAAACCAAACCAGATACCCCTACCCCAGACCAAGACTTGGCTACCCAATTTAACTCTTTTCATTGAATCCATTTCCAAATTAACGTCATCTTTCTCTAACCACTACATTCTCCAAAACTCCTTACCATCCCCAACCATCTCTCTACCCTACTCTGCTACTACTTCCTCATTCCCATCTACTAACTCCCATCCCTCCACTCCTTCTCCTACTCCTACTACTTCATCAGCTTCATCTGCCCCTAATTCTCCCTCTTCACACTCCTTTTTCTCTCATTTAAACCTATACCCACTTCTACTATAAAGAAACTCCTTATGAAACTGAAGCCATGCACCAATGCTCCTGATAACATCCCTCTTACTTTCTTAGCAAAGCTGCTCCTATTAGCATTTTAATCAACCGCTCTATCCAAGAATGTATAGTACCCCAAGTCTAGAAAAGGGCCTTTATCATACCTCTACATAAAGGTGGCAACAACAACAATGTTACTAATTTCCTACCATCGCTATTCTGTCCCCCATCTCTAAACTCTTAGAAAAGTGTATCCAACTACAACTCCTTCCACATCTCTTGGATAATCACCTACTAACTCCCACACATGGATTCAGACCACATCATAGCACTATGACCACCCTCCTCTCCTTCCTTGACACTGTAAATAAAGCCCGCGACTCTGGCCAAATTGTTTCTACCCTACTACTCGACCTCTCTAAGGCCTCTGACACTCTCTCACAGCCTGCTACTAACTAAACTTTCTAAACTTAACCTATCTCCCTCCTCCTTGAACTGGTTCTCCAGGTACTTATCTAACAGATCTCAAGCAGTCAAATGGAAAAAGGCCACCTCCTCATTTCTAAATACTCCTACTGGGGTACCCCAGGGCTCTATACTGAGTCCCCTTCTCTTCAATATATTTATAAATGATTTCCGCAACTCTATCCCATTCTCAGACATCATCCACTGTTCAAATCTCTCAGTGTGCATACTGTTTTATGCTTTACTTTACAATGATTACAGATATTTGGATTTCATTTACAACTTTTATTTCAGATTTTATAGCACAAACACTGACAGGCATTTACTAAACCTAAACAAAGCAATAGTCTTACAATGAAAACAGACTTAGCATTAAAACTTCTCTACCTTTGAAACCCACATTCACTGAAACAGCATCGAAACCCACATTTCACGAACATGCATCTGGCCAGTGGCAGGGTAAGTTTACATTTGGCCCATTTCCAAATCATAGGCTCCTTGCACACATTTTTAGAAACATGCAAGAGTTCTTTGATTCACCTTCCTGACTATTATACTACATAATAATTGAATTATATCCCTTGTACAACACAGCACCACTTGTTAGAGTGTGTTTTATAGTTCTGAGCATCTTTCCTTTAAGCAATGAAACAAATCATATGAACCAATAATGACAGCCTGCCCAATTCAGAACATTTCAACCATAAAGGAACACTCAAACTTCTGTCATAAAATCCACCAATATCAATCAGTATGCAGAATCTCTGCAGAAGTAAAAGTCATCTGAATAATTCCACATTAAAGAGATCTGAAACCAATGAAGAGGTTGTTGCTAGAAAATAACTTTATATTTCAGTGTTTCATTTACAATTTCAGTGCCTGTTGCCATTGAAGAATAAATTGCATGTGCTACATTAAAATTAATGGTAAGTTGATATATTGCAATAGGGAATGGGTGGCAGGCTGAAAAGCAGGTTCATAGTTATTAGGTATCTCATCCAAAGGAGGACATACTAAGAACTGCAGTACCATACCCCCTTAAAATACAAATGTACATGCTGTGTGAATAAAACCTACAGCCATTTGCATCAAGATGCACGTATGCTACCTGCTGTGCTAACACTGCCTTAAAATTCTATACCACAATAATGATACCATTTGCTAAACAAAACAGTTGCACATAAATTCCACCCGTTATAGCTAACTAGGGCATTTCTCTGTCACACACACACACCTCAACTTTAGTGCAAGAAATACATAAAGATTGATTTTTTTCAAAGTTACAACAACTGTAAACTCTGTGACCATGGTGTACATTTGTTTTGACAGAAAGGTATGAACTCATGGCTATGTATATAGTTGAATCTCTGTACTATTCTGCTTTAATAGTGTGTTTGCATTCAGAAACGTGTTACAACAACTGTAAACTCTGTGTGACCATGGTGTGTGTGTTTTTGACAGAAAGGGCTATGTATATAGTTGAATCTCTGTACTGAAGTACTCCCTACCATGATGCTGCTTAACTAGTGTGTTTGCATTCAGAAACTTAGTTTTATACTGAACTTTTATAACTACATGAATTAGAAAATATCCTTTTCAGAGCCTAAGCTAAAAACACCCGAGATGAAAAGGTGATGGTGTCTACATATTCTTAAACAACATTTCATCTCCAGACTTGCTATGTGAGATAATGACATGGAATTCCTCTGCATCCAGCTTAGCATTAACAAAACTCCTTACTGTGTCATACCTAACTATAGGTCCCCCCCCATCAGTCCATATCTCCTAACTAACATGGTGTCCCTATGCATTAAGCCAACACCATTATTCTAGGAGACTTCAATCACGTTTTCTTCCAAAATTGCCATTTTGAGGAAGGATTATTATTTGTGCCGACAATGGAGAGGTTTGGATATTTCTAATTCTACAAAGCGATTTGCACATACCTCTTAATTCAGGAAATCTGGACAAGGCTAAATATATTGGGGGAACATACAAACACTACTAAAAATTGCTCTTGTATAAACTTGACAGTTGATAGAATAACAGGTCTTGCATTAGCATGCATTTTTCTGAAGGTTATGACGTCTGAAACTCAAATGTCTGTCATTTAGTGAGTTCATTGTATGAGGAACAAAACAAAAATAAGAAGCAAATATCTATTCATTCTGCAAAGATATGGAGAAATGAGAGGTATAGTTCAACCAGGGCTGTCTGAGTTTGCTCCAGTATCACATAGTCCCAACACATCAGCGAACCAAACACATAAATACACAAAAACATACTCTGAGGCTCTAAATAAAAATCTACCTAAGCAACAGAGAACTCCAAAGCAGACATCCAAGCAAACGCTACCTCAACACAAAACATGCACAACACATAGCCCACAAGCAGCCACAGCCCTTAAGGCTGAATAACACACCTGATACTCTTGTAATAGGTGACTCTATTGTCAGACACACTGACGTCCTGCTCACCAGGCTGAATAAAGAGAAGGTCACGGTGAGCTGCCTGCTCAGGTCACTCCAAAGCAAATACAAATATGGCTCAGTCATTGTACATGCTGGTGTGAATGACCTGAGGACTACATGAAAAGAGACATAGAGGAGCTCTATGATCATGTGAGCAGCATCTTACCCTCACCTAGAATGATGCCACAGTACAAAGACAAAATGATCGATTTTAACAATTGGCTAAAATTTTGGTGTCATTCAAAGGGGATCCAGTGTCTGTCAGCCTGGGATGACATGCTCGACAAGCCACGTTGCTTCACTAGGGACAGCTTGCACCTGTCACCACTGGGCTTTCAGATATTGGCAAAGGCTCTTGCCACCCCCATAGTGCCTGTTTTAGGCAAGGCTCAAAAGTCAAACCCACCCCCATAGACAGCACAAGGAACAAGAAACTAAGTCTTAACCTCAAGATGCAAGCTCTCCTCAGTATGGAGAACATAGATATCTGTGCAGTGACAGAAACCTGGTTCAAGGCTAGAGCACCCCAGCACTACCAGGCTATACCTCATATCATGCCCCCATAACCCGGACCGAACCACAAAAGGAGGAGGAGTTTCCATATTTATCAAGGATATCCACATGTATTTGTTTTTTCTGGAGGTCAAGCACTGTAATCAGATACAGTTGAAGCAAGTAACTCTTTAAGGAGTCTTGGTATAACTGGAATGAATATCACAATTTAACTATGGCAAACTAAAACCTTTAATAATCCCATAATTAAAACAAATAAAACAAAATGTCTTACAATTGGAACCAATTATTCTCCCTTACAAAAACAACTACATACATACAAAACTGTAAAGTACAAATCATTTTATTCAAACAGATTCACAGCATTTTCATCTTATAGCAAGACTTCCTTAGACTCTGATGAAAAGTCTTGTTACAAAATGAACGACTGGGAATTTGTTTCCATAAAGTGGTTTGTTCTTATTTTTTAAATATATTTTATGTAATAATAAGCCCCCTTCAAAAAGAAATCTTAACATGGAAAGGAAAATGCCATTTGTCTGCCATCAGGTCTGTCCCTTGGCTATGCACATGCAATATAACAGAAACAAACACACAACATTCTTTTGTAAGTTAGAAAATTGACTGGGGTGCTAAGGAAAGGGCACTGCACTGAATGACAGTTCGGATCAGTAAATGACTGAAAAGGCAGATAGAACTGGTAGGTAACATTTCTTCAAACAGAATGTGTCACAGGTTGCTTCACCGCAATTCTCAGTGCCAGTCCAGGAAGTATATTGAATAAATGTTTTGAATGAATAAATCCACTTCAGAAAGAGTAAATACAAAAGTAGCAGTTTTAATTGGCCAGCTTCTGAACATGGACACACCTCCAACTTCACATCTTTCATTCATTCACACACACACACACACACACACACACACACACTTACTTACTTTGAAAGTGTCCCATCTTCCTTTCGTCTCCTCCCGCTTTGCCGAATCCGTCCGTTCAGTTCCGCCCGTGGTCCCCTTTTTTTTTCTTTTTACCCCAAAACCGTCTGTCCATCCGGAAGTCCGCCCAAAAAGTTGAAAATATTGATGTCAGCACACCCACGACCGTTCTCTTGATGTCAGCATGGACTTCATTTCTTCTTAAAGAAGTTTAAATTAGAACATGTCAGCCGATTCCAGGGGGGTGCAAGTGCACCCCCTTGCACCTGCCTGCGGGCGCCCTTGGTCACACACATACATGGTTAACCACTCAACTCTTTAATGTGTACATATAACTAATGAGCATATCTGACAAACAAGTTTTCCATTTCAATGAGTGCTGTGGAGAGTAATGACTGTAAAAAAAACACATCTGTTGCCCAGTCTTCCCAGTGGCAACTGATGTAAGTTCATGGCCACAATACAGGTGAGCCAGTGTTCTAATCTAGCACAATCCAAATTGTATTAATGCTGTTACACTCATTTTTTAAAACTAAAGAACAATATAAAGATAGTTAGACATAAGAATAACTATGTATAGCAGTGGATATCATATGAATTATATGTGTGACTGAGGGTATACTGACAGTTATGTTTTTGTACTTAAAAGTGTCTTTTCTGCCCTGGGATGGACTTCAAACATCAATGATAGTCATAGACAAGTGAATACATAAACCAGGATCTTGTAAGGTCACACACATACATGGTTAACCACTCACTCTTTAATGTGTCTATATAATTAATGAGCATATCTGACAAACACCTCTGTGGCAAGGAGGAAAAAACACCTATGTGGAAGATTATGTATTGTCTATTTTACATAGGTTTGAATCCCACATTGTACAAATTACTTTTATCAGTGTGTAAAGACACACAAAAAAGTACCAAGTCATAAAATGTATACACCTAAATACAAGTCTGAAAAGTTTTAAGTCATCTAACAGGTACAGCAGCATCCAGTCTATAAACTAATACCAACTGTCGCATTACCCTTCCTAAATCATAAACTGCCTTCCTCTTCAACATTGTTGCTTTCTGGTTAATGTTGTGCAAACATGGCTGGCATTTTACACTAGTGAAGAGGTGAATAGCTATGGTTCTTTCCAAATTCCCTCCTGCACATTCCAATATTGCTTCCACTTTGTTCTTCCCCATACTTGCCCCCCATTTCACCACTTTCCTATCTACCTCATTTTCACACCTTTAGTCTGATCAGAAAGTAGAATCACACACCACACACAGCAGAAATGCCCCCAGTGAAGCCCTTCACTTTTTGCCCACTGTGTTTGCGTGGAGTTTGGCATCATGCACCAATGCTGAGCGACAGTGAATGGTATTCACGTGCTATGGCATAGTGCAGTTATTTCTGCACAATGTTGCTTAATCTCACTGCAGTAAAGAAACACAGTTAAAGCACAGTAAAGGCACTCAAATTACATATGTACTGTAACATTTGTTTACACTGATGAATATATAATACTGCAAATCCATATGTGTACTATTGACATAAAATCAATTGACTGATGTTAGTTTTTATACACTACCTCACTTTAGTCATTCCCTCTCACATTTGCAAAATTGATCAAATTTAATTACATAATGCCATTCTGAAAACATGCGTAAATTTTAGATTGAGCTGGATTTGAACACTGTCTCTTTTGTGCTCAAAATATGACTGCAATGCTGTTACACCTGCTAACACAGGGAAAGCTAGGTAGCAGCTGTTTTTATTACACTGTCCAAAGTGCTCACTGCCATACCTCTCCACTTAGCGTGTTTGCTGGAGGAAAACAAACCAATTGGTAGTATTATTATTTTCCCAATAAAGCAGAAACCCATATTTGCTCATTGCTTAACACTGTGCAAATGGGGAAGGCGATAGCAACATTCCTTAATGTTATAAAGTTATGACACAACATTTCTAATATAAACTGCATTGTGAACACCATTGTATCTGTCAGTTATTTCTACACTAGCCTAGATTCTTAAGTACTTCTCAAGTTCAAGTCATAGTCATTAAATATGAATCTTGCATTGGCAAACACTTTGCCATCGATTCTGCAAACCAATTGCTTGGCGGTGCACTACAGAAATGGCTGATTGGCATGTATTAGTATGTTTAATGCACAGTTAGTCTTCAACCCATTATAATCCATGTAAAAACACAAACAAAGGAAAGGAACTTGCTATTGACTAAAACATATTTTCTGAGACTTATGTGTGCCCTGCAGTAGTCAGTAGTAGTTTCCAAATGTCAACTACACTACAGAAATAAATAGCACAACTGCATTATTACATCATCTAAAGCTTAATACTGACAATACACATTCAGACTGTCTTATACATAGATTAATGTGGACATCAGTTCATCACAAATATGAACACACATACATACACAACTGTATCCCTGCTAATCACAAGACATGTGTGTGACTATGTGGGACTATACATGTGTAATGTACACAGCATATTGAGAAACGGGTGCATCTGATTCACTTCTACAACATGCATTCCTGACAGCTTTTTGCATATAGTTTGAGAAGCTGTCTTTTAAAGTATACCTGCACATTGTAAACACAGCAGAAAATACAAATTCCACAATTTGCACACCACTGTCATGACAGGATATGTTACCCACATCTTATAATGATGATGGCATCATCTATGAGGGTCAGTATGACAAGACAAAAGCATACTTCAGGGATGGTGTAATTATTAACTACTGTGTTCTGCAGATGCAAACAAAATGCTTACATGTGGGTTAACTTACCAGAACAGCCACATTATATGTGTGTATGTATGTGTAAGTGTATGTGCATAGTCAGAAGTACACTAGTCTGTATCCTACTGTTAGCAATCCAGTTCCATGCAGAACAAATATTTTGACAGTGATACATGCCTACACAGCCATTTTATTCTGGCCTCCCAACATCTACTTCCAAACATACAATGAGAATGTCATCCAGTATAAATTGTCCAGCAGCAGTGTAAAAGTCAGCCATATGTTGTGATGTTTGTGTTAAGTACTGAGCTCTCTAGCTTGTATAACCTAGTTAGGTAGGGGTTCTAATCTCACTACAGCCAACTGGTGTGTGTGTGTGTGTGTGTGTGTGTGTGTGTGTGTGTGTGTGTGTGTGTGTGTGTACATAGTCAGAACAGCATGAGTCTGTATTCTACTGTCAGAAATCCATTCCCATGCAGAACAAATATATTGACAATTGTACATGCCTACACCTCCGTTTCATACAGGCTTTCCAAAATCTTCTCACAAACATACAATGATGATGTCATCCACTATAAATTGTCCCGCATCAGTATAAAAGTCAGATTTGTACTGTGGTGCTCGAGTGAAGCACTGAGTTTTCTAGTTTGTGTAATTGGATAGTTAGGGGTTCTAATCTCACTGCAATCAACAGGTGTGTGTGTGTGTGTGTGTGTGTGTGTGTGTGTGTGTGTGTGTGTGTGTGTGTGTGTGTGTGTGTGTGTGTGTGTGTGTGTGTGTGTGTGTGTGTGTGTGTGTGTGTGTGTGTGTGTGTGTGTGTGTGTGTGTGTGTGTGTATACATAGTCAGAAGAGCATCAGTCTGTATCCTACTGTCAGCAATCCAGTTCCATGCAAATCAAATATTTTTACAGTCGTACATGCCTACACAGCCATTTCATACAGACCTCCTAACATCTTCTCACAAACATACACTGCTGATGCCATCATCTATAAAGTGTTGTTTCACACTATGAAAGCTAGACTTATGGTTAAGTACTTGTGTTAAGTACTGTGTTCTGTAGATTGTTAGGCAGGAGTTCTACTCTCACTGCACTTCACTGGTGTGTGTGTGTGTGTGTGTGTGTGTGTGTGTGTGTGTGTGTGTGTGTGTGTGTGTGTGTGTGTGTGTGTATGTGTGCGTGTTTGTGTTCAGTTAGTTCACATTCTACAGACTATTTTAGAACAGCATTTGAGACACTGCTACTACCATCTTCTTCTCACCAGACACTGATGATGTCATTATCTATAAAATGTTGAGTATGAAAGCTAGACTTGAGCTGTGGTGCTTGCATTACATACTGTGGTCTGTAGATTTTTAGGTGGGGGGGTTCTAGTCTCATTGTTGTCAACTGGTGTGTGTGTGTGTTTGTGTCCAGTTAGTTCACATTCTTGAGACCATTTTAAAACAGCATGTAAGACACTCCTACTATCATCTTCTTCTCAACAGACACTGCTGATGTCATCAGCTATAAAGTGATGTCTGACATTTTGGTAGTTAAGCTTGTGCTGTGGCACTTGTGTTAAGTACTGTGTTCTGTAGATAGATAGGGGGTCTAGTCTCACTGCAATAAGCTGGTGTGTATATTCATTCAACAATCAGTAAGGTGACAATTTTGCAACAGCATGTGAGTTCACAGCTATGTCAGACACTCCTCTGAACATTTCATGTAACATACACTAATGATGTCATGCTGTATAAAGTGCACTCTGACAGTAATCAAATCAAACTTGTGCTGTGACAGTAACATTAAGCATTCTACAGCTTCTGTAAATAGATATTTAGGGGTTCTAATCTGACAGCAGGCAACTTGAGTATATATGCATTCAAATAATAGTTCTGATACAATTTTTCACCAAGATGTGACTCCACATCTATGTCAGACACTCCACCCAACATCTTCCCAGCATCCAATCATGCTATCATACTCTATAAAGTGTAACATAACAGTGGTAAAGTCAGACATATGCAGTGGTGTGTTACATATTATGGAATTCAGCTTGTATACCTACACAGGTGTAATGTTCAAATCAGACCAAGTCTACTGCTGTGTGTGAGGTTAGTGGTACATTATGATCATTGTATGATCTTTTGAATTGCTTTTCATTTCACTAACAATTAGGAGAACCTTTAAGATATCTGCATGCATCCAACATCCCCCTTTTTCCTCTGTCCACATGTCATCCTTACCGCAGAGAAGTGGAGGATGTCCTCATTTCAAAGATGCATACACACATCATGAAGCAGAGTCCTTCCATGAGCCTCTGCTAGCCATCTCCAGACCACTGGATGTGTGATTGCTGATTCTGTCATGGGGAGGTGCACATGTCACATATGGACAGAGGCAGTGTGTAATGCAATGAAACAAATGCACACATACACACATAGCCTTGTTTTCTTTCATCATATAGATACAGGGAGTTTGGTTTAAATAGAATAATAATGGACAGGATTTTATGTGATGTTGGCCATTAGCTTAAGTAATGTACTATGACCCTATGAACATTTCACATGCCAATATTACTGTCATCAACATGTGTTATTTTGAGGTGTGGATGTACAGTAGGCCTATAAGAGGGTATTTCAACCTCAATGTGAGGTGATATATTGATGGCTGTTGCTGCCATTTGATTACATGTTCCTTCTATAACAGCTGTAGTGATATGCCTCCTGAGAACTGTTGACATGGGATGATACTATGTATATTGTTGACTTAGTAAGGCATGCATTTCTGCATTGGAGCAGATCAACACTATATGCAGTTCTCATGCAACCATCACAGTGATACCTACCGTATGGCACATGTGTGCATCTGTATACCTATCATCATTAAATGCTCTGTGATATACATCAGTATAAATTCATACTGATTACATGGGCACATAAGCCTTGTTTCATCCACATGGTGCAATGCTGTGATATACACAAAAACATCACATGTTTGGATTCAATTGCAGCCTTGTAGAATTCATTGTATGCCCAATTGTCCCAAGGATTATTGAAGTGGTCAACAACACCATTGTGTTACTATCAGCATTTTTGTTAGTGACTGTTGTGCATGAGGTTGTGCATGAGCCACAGCCAACTCATTTGTAATGTGTCCATATATGGTATCAGGCCACTCAAACACAGATTTCCAATGAAAAACATATAGGCATATGTTGTGAAATTGATGTAATTATGTGACATTGGTAGAAATGTAGGACTGTGAACAGTACCACTGAGTGGCACATGATGCATAACCAAGGTTGTATTTGGAGGTATTGTCACAAATCATTTATTTAAATAATTGTGAAATGTTAAGGAGAATGCACAACTAAGCACAGAGCTGTTTGTGGATACCACCAGCCATACTCATCTGGAAAAAACAGGCAATCTGCTAGCTGACAATTTGTCTCACACTTCATCCCTCCCCCCTGTCCACACTGGCCATCATGCAACATATACATGTACACATTAATCAGTTTATTTTCTCAGGAGAACAGCTCATCTGTGTATTCTCTATGGCTAAAAGCATAGAATCAATGTGTCCTGACAACATCCCAGGTTAACTATACCATGACTTAAAACCTGACCTAGCAGACACAGTTGGAGCCCTACTTAAACACAGCCTCCAGATAGCCTATGATCTGGCAGAAGAATGTACAGCAACAATCATCTGTCTAAACAAGAGGGTCCAACACCTGATGCAGGAACTTATAGACCCATAATCTTGACTGTCTTCATCTGTGAAGCAAACAGATGACTCATCATGGACCTTATCAAAAAGGACACAGGTAATCTCCTGACTGTGTACCAAACCCATTTTTGATTTGATAAAGCTACATCATGTCTATTAAATCTTGTTGACATCTTCAAGAAGGTCGCTAAGGCCATGCATAGGGAAAAGACTGTCATTCTGCATAACTTCACCTGGCCAAGGCATCTTACAAAAATTCACACTCAGGTATTACAGAGAAACTGTCTCAAGTGGGCATAAACACCTACATCATCAAATGGTTAGAAAAATGGATAGGCTCATAGGTTCATATGTGTTTACTAGGCTAATGACCACAAGGGCCTTTTGTAAGCCTAGCCATGCATCCCAAATCTCTCACAAGTTCTGATACCCTTTGTGATGATATGAGATAGTGCCATCTGTGCTAGGGAGAGTAAGGCAGTGCATGTGTAACATATGCAAGCATAGCTAGCTGGAGTTTTGTAAAGAAGTTTATGTCATTTGGCTATCGCATTGATTTGTACAGATGTTTCTGTTAAAAAATGCATTTGTAAAGTTGCTTGTGTAAAAATGCATCAACAGTGGGTCCTGCTGGACAGAAAATAGATGTACATGTATGTCAGACAGTGTTATTATAACTGATTAAATGTATATGTTTTAACAGAGAATTCTGGAAGCGAAGAGGTTAATCTCAGTCCAGCTAATTTTGAAAAATAGGTTAAAAATTAAATGGGTTGGTTTAGACCATAAAGATTTTATCTTAGAGGTCTGACTGGAGCCAGAGATAAAAATGTCTGTGAAAACCAGAGCTAGGAATCTTACTGTATTGTCCTTAGGGGTGACCTAATTGCTACCCTGGAAGGGTGGAAGTTTTTGTTTTATAGCTTTCAGATGCTGTAACAGATCCTAGCAAAGCTCTGGGTGTGTATTGTACCAGGGTGAGGTGACCAGATGTGATGTTATTTTATAACCAGCACTGAAATTATTTTTTTAGATATTAGTGAGAGATATTCTGGAACTCTCACAGCAACACTTTTGTTTTTTGGAACTGACAGGAAAGATCTCTCACAGATATATATCACAACCTCACACCTCATCTTGCCTTGCTGTAGTAAGGAACTCAGCGCACTTCATCTTGCCTTGCTGTAGTAAGTAATTTAACTAGGGAACCATAATTCTTTAGTCAGTCAGAAAAATATAGTGGGATTAGTTAAGTATTGTTTTTCCTGCATCTGTGTGAATCTATCCAACTGTGTTACACTTTTTATATCTCCTGTGATTGAAACTCTGGTGTTTATTGTAACTAGATATTCAGTATTCACATGTTTCTATTTTATCATTTATTATTAAATATTCCTATACCTTTCATTGTAGCTGGTCTTTTAAAGAATACTTTTGGCATCTTAAGAGTACTGATGCTTATTTTCGTGACACTGTGGCCGCTTCTAAAAGCCTTGCTGCATCGGTCAAACTCTGCCATTTGTATTAGTATTGATTTTACTCAGTATAATTGGGTACCCTTGTAAGACCCTTAGAGTAGCTGACTGGTGGCAGCGTAATTACCTTATGGTCCTGGTGAGGGGGGGCACAGCTGATAAATTTGTGCCACTCTTTCTAAGGTGTACGTGTGTGTGTGTGTGTGTGTGTGTGTGTGTGTGTGTGTGTGTGTGTGTGTGTGTGTGTGTGTGCATTTGTGTGATCAAATATCCAAGTGTGTGTGTGTGTGTGTGTGTGTGTGTGTGTGTGTGTGTGTGTGTGTGTGTGTGTGTGTGTGTGTGTGTGTGTGTGTGTGTGTGTGTGTGTGTGTGTGTGTGTGTGTGTGTGTCTGAGTCAGCTACTTGGAACAGGGATACACAGCTCAAAAGTGGTCAGTGTGGAGTCTTGTATGGGGCCTGGAGAGAGACAGTGAGTCTAGCCCCAGGTTTGGAGGGTGCTCCCTGTGTGCTCTTAAGGGAAAGTGTGCTTCGTGCAGAGAGCTGCATCTGAAAATACTGTGTGTATCCATTTTTGCTCCTAGTGGCTGTCCCTCACCGGTGTCAGTGGTGAGGATTGAGGCTCCTTTATTACTGTCCTGTAGTAGGGACTGTCACACCCTTGATAAGTGTAAGCAGGGGCTTGGGAGATGAAACATTTACAAGCAGGGGCCTGGGAGATGAACCATTTACAGGTTGCCTATGTCCATTAGAGACATATGTGCCAAACCAGGGATGAATTTCCAGTTCCCCATCCGATTGTCCAAGTTGCACTTGACTTGGGATAGGGAGGAACTCTTTTTCACATGGATGGGGAGCCTGTTCCAGAGGTGGGGTAGTCTCTGGGATACATACCTGTCTCTCCAGCAGGTCCTATTTATATCACAGGCAAGGTTCAAGTCTTTAGAATAGGTAATTCTGGTGCTGTTTGTTTTGAGGATATGTAGGAGGTCCATCAGAGTTGCATCTGACAATGCCCTGTATGCTAGGCATAGATCTCCTCTCAAAAGCCTGTAGGAGACAGAATATAGGGATAGGGCCTTGAGGAGGTCTGCATAAGACATTTTATTATGCCCTGTATTCTTTTAGTGAGGAACCTCTGTGGACATTCCAATTGCTGGACATGCCTGGTTAGGTACATACCAAAGGGGCATTATACTCAATGATAGGTCTGATGAATGCCGAATAGAGTGGAACAATGACTTCCTTAGACTTAGATGCCATACCTTTGTTAATATGCTGCACAACATAGAATGATTTCCTCATTACTATAGACACAAGATTGTCAAAGGCTAGATTTCTGTCAATGTGTGTCCCTAAGTCCCTGACTACTGGGTCAACTCTAAGAGATGCGTTGTCAATATGATAGTTACTAGGGGTGGATGACTTTCTGAAGAATACTATTATGCATTTCTTGGCATTTAGTTTTAGTCCAATGCTCTGACACCAGTTGTTTATCTGTGTCATCCCTTCCTGGAGAACATTTGTGCCAGTGTGGGATTCAATGACAGCTCCTAATTTGCAATCATCTGCAGATTTAGTCAGCCAGAGACAACTGACATTGTCCTTGACTTCAGAGAGGTAAATGCCAACAAGGCATGGTTCAAGGACTGATCCCTGAGGGACTTCACTTGTGATTGGCCTCTTTGTGAAGGTATACTCCCCAATTCTAACTTCCTGGATCCTGTTTGTAAGCCAGTTGGCTATACACCGGGTAACATACAGGTTTGTACCTAACATCTTGAGTTTGTCAACAATGCCTGAGTGGGGTATTGTGTCAAATGTCTTGGGCAAGTCAAGGTAGGCAGTGTGAATCATTTTGCCCTCATTCATTGCTTTGCTGACCTTGGCAAAGAAGTCCACCAGGTCGAGTAGGCATGAGCTGCCTTTGACGAAACCAAACTGGGTTGGGTCCAGTGTCTGGAGGTTTACTATGCCACTATTGATCATTTCCATGATAATTCTTTCCATGGCTTTACATATGACTAGTGAGACTTATGGGTCTGTAGTTTCCAGAGTCTGTAGATGGCCCACCTTTGTGCAGAGGAAGGACTGTTGCTGTTCTCCATTCATGAGGCATGAAGCCTGTTTTCAGGCTACAGTTAAATAGCAATTCCAGACGGCCTGATAGGTCATGTTTCATGCTATTTAGAAGGCATCCTGGGATATTGTTGGGCCCATTGATGCAGTGTTCTTGGCCTTAGAGAAAGAGCATTAAGGGCCTGTTCTCCAGTGTTATATTTGATGGTATTGCCTGAGGGAAGGTTGAGGGAGAGAGAGAGAGGTAAAGTTGGAACTGAATTTATTGGCAGGTAGGTTTTCTATATCTAATGGCTCAGAATATGTGGCTCCATTTACAATGAGCTCTGTACACAATTGTGTATTGCCTTTGAGGTTGTGGACATAGTTAAGGAATGCCTTGTGGTTGTCCTTGGCCCGTGAGGCCAAATTTTCCTCAAATTTAACTTTGGTAGACTTTATTTTTCCTCTGAGTTGTTTGTTTAGTTTGATGAGAGTGGTTTTATCCTGCTCAATGCTGCAACTCCTAATTTTTACCATGTGTTTCTTCCTTCTGTTATACAGCCTATTTATTTTGTGATTCCACAGGCTAGCTTTTTTTTTTTTTTGAGTTAGTTCTGTACTTCTTCTTGGTGGATACAGCTGCCTCTATGAAACTATTAACATGCTTGTACAGGGTTTCTGTGAATAGTTCTGCATAGGCAACAGTGCTCTCAGGGTTTATGGGGGGTTTATGGGGGTTTGAAATTTTGCCAGGTTATCACTTAATAGTAGGAAGTTAGCCTGAATATTCCAGGTTTAGCTGGGGGTCCAGATTTTATTTTTACTTCAAAGGAGACAATTTTGTGGTCTGACCTTACC
Organism: Protopterus annectens; assembly: GCF_019279795.1. Lineage (NCBI taxonomy): Eukaryota > Metazoa > Chordata > Ceratodontiformes > Protopteridae > Protopterus > Protopterus annectens. The sequence goes on along the minus strand of NC_056733.1, from coordinate 104,892,773 downwards.
AGGGAAGACATTTCAGTAGAGAGTGTGCAGCACTCTTCCATATTAGTTAGGACCACATCCAGTATAGTTGCACCACTGGTTGGTGTATTGACTATCTGGTCCAGGGAGTTTATGTTTACAAAATGCAGGAATCTCTATGCTTGTACCTTTGTTGTATAGGATTCCCAGTTAATAGTGGGATAATTAAAATCACCCATGAATATGGTATTGGGGTGGATGGTGAGTGTTTCCAATAAGGTTAAATGCATGGTATGGGTTTTCTGGGTCATAGAGGGGGACCTATAGCTTGCAAGGAAGTGGTATCCAATTTTGCCTATGGTGATTTGAACATGGAGCAGCTCAATAGCATTGTCCTGTTCAACCAGCCATGTATATTTATTTTTTATGTAAATCGAGACACCTCCACCTTTAGTCCCTGTCTGTGTAGTAGCTGGTCTAAATGTGTGGAAGGCATTATAACCTTGCACTGCTGGTGTGTTCTCCACAGCTTTAAACCATGCCTCAGTGGCCGCACAGACATCAGCATTCTGTAGGGTGAAGAGAGCATCTAAGGAATGGAGTTTTTTGTTTAGACTCATAGCATTGAGCAGTAATATCTTTAGATTTTCTTGGTTTTGATTTGCTATGTCGGAAGTACTTTCAGTTTGGTAATATCTAAAAAAAGGCTCTATGGGGGAAGACAATGTTTTAGCTAATATTCAAAAGCCTAGATGGGAGAGGTGCAGACCAACCCTGTCAAAGCAGCGTGGTCTGCTGACTGTCTCTGACAAATATTGCATCCTCTTAAAATGACACCAGAGACTAAGCTAATTTTAAAGTCAGTCATCTTTTTTTTGCATTGTGACATCATCTTTGGAGAATGTAAAATGCTGCTCAATGCTAGGCTCATACCAGCCTGAGACACATATTCTGAGAGCTCCATGATGTCTCTCTTCATATTGTCTAGGGTGGTATGTCTCAGGTCATTTACTCCCACATGGACTATGACTGAGTCATACTGGTACTTGTGGTTCAATGACCTGAGTGTGTTCATAATATGGCAGATCCTAGCCCCTGATAAACAACTGACTGTAACTTTCTCCATACTCAGCCCAGTGAGAAGAACATCAGTATGTCTCACAATGGAATCTCCAATGACAAGAATGTTAGATTGTGTGGTGGCTTGACTTATGGGCTTAGAAGTAGAAGCTACATGAGATGTGCCTCTATGTATTGATGTTGGTGTTGTTTTGAAAGAGTGCATTTGGGGCTGCTGAGGGTATTTGTTATGTGTATTATGTCTAGGAGGTCTTTGGAGTTTAGGATGGTTACATTTAAGTGCATCAACATATGTAGGTCTATATGCTTGTTCTGAATTGTGTGTGATGGGTGCAGCGTGTGGACTACTGACAACCTTACAGACATTAGGAGCACTTGTATGTGAAAGCTTTGCCTTCAGTGACATTGTGTAAATACATCTCTTACATACCATATCAGTTTATTTGAGAATTAGCTGGTTGTCAGTAAACATGAAGCAATTTCTACATTTCCTCAGGATGCCCACATCCACCAAGCTGGTAAAGAGATAGTGGGAAAGTTCATATCCTAGGCAACAGACCCTTTTTTGTTGATTAGACAGATGGAGTGAGAATATAAAGCAATGTCAGGAGTATCCGGTTTGCAACTCTGGGGACAGTGCTTGTCACTGCAAACTAGTTGTCCTCTGTGCAACCAGGTACTGGTGAAATTTCAATCATGCTTTTACAGGAAAAATGTCACTCAAGGTGTCTATGTCTGTACAGGGCACTGCCAAACACTTGAGGGAAAACTAATACTTAGACCCTGAAAATTTAAGGATGAAGTATTTAGGCAGATATTCTGAAGTTAGAAACAAATCAAGCAGTACGTATTGAAAACAAAGAATTAGCTTGTCAAGAATGATCACAGACAAGGCACATAATGTCGAAGTGTGTGAAGTCGTCTCTGACTAGAGTCCAGTGACCAGGTCCGTACCTCAAGGTTATGTACAAGGCCCTTTCCTGTTCGGTATTTCAATCTCGTAAGTCAAGACGACCTTGTACATCCTTTATCTAATGAGCTTTGTGGACAATCATTAAATTCAAGAAAACTATTGATATAATGCAAAAAGTATTAACACACACAAATGATTGTTGCTACAGCCATGGAGACACACTAGATGAACAAAAAGCATGATTATTTCCTTTTTGAAAGCAAATACACAAGCTAATTACAATATAGACAGCACACCCCTAGGATCAGACCAAATGATACGTGACCTGGGTACTCAGGTAGATAGTAAGCAGCACTTCCAACAGCACGTGATCACAGTGTTGATAAATTCCTTGTATGTAGCACAACTCCTGAGTATGGGCAGGCCATCCGTATCAAAGGACATTATAGTGCCATTGTTCTCGGCCCTCGTCACACCTATAATTGAGTACAATGTACTCTTTTGCATGTACCTCACCAGACATCTTCCAGAGATGATTTATTCAAGTGTATCACTTTTGCCACAGTGAGCTTCTACACATCTTTTTATTCATACATAAGTATTCCTCGTGATGTATAACCATTAGGAGTTGACAGTGTGACTTCCCTGGTGTTTTACAAGATGCATGTGTGATACTGCTTCCTGTGATGCACCCGGTAAATTCTTAGCTCATTGACAACATTAATGGCATGGATTACATTCTTGCAAATGTGGATTGTGGCATATATATGTCATGCAAATCTTTGACCTAGCCAGGATTGCTTGTAATTTAAACTACAGGTATAACAGTATTCTTCTTAACACCTCCCAAAAGTGATGATTTTTTTTTGAGGAAGGTGTGCTTGATTCCCCTTATAGATTACTGACAAATCATTACAGTGGTACAAGTGTGTTCATGCAGAACATGTATAATAACTTACAATCACATATTTTATGTCGATGACACAGATTTTAGGTGGTATTATTCTGATATTGTCCATGATTGTGCATGCTTCGGTCTGCTGTTGTCTATGAGCCTATTGCTATGTGCCCCAATTGGTTGAGACCTGTGGTGACATTACATTCATATTCAAGCAACTCTTTTTGTATATCTTCAGAATATCCACATACCCCCATTGTATGTCCTTGATAAATGTCATCTCCAGTGAATATGTCAGAATGCTTATATCACAACAAATCATGTTCATTGATATCTGATCTTGTCTGAGAGTCACATGCTATACAATAACTGTGTGATGATATGTATATACCCACACAGGAGGTGCAATCCACAGTACATACTGTATTTTGTGCATATGTGATTACCGTTCATGCTACAAATGTCTTGCCTTTGTGGTATATGTACATTATGATACCATGCCTCACTTGTCATGTTCCCATTTCTTCATTCCTACCATTTATGTCTGTGGCCCTTTTCAATACACACCCTTCCCCAGACTAGTGTATTTATAATGCAGCATAGGTACCCTTGATGATCCTTATTTTCTGTCTTTAAAACTGCCAGAATCCAGAAGTTGTAAGGTAAGCCTAACATTTTTATTATTACTGATTTATAAAATAAAAAATGGGAGCAAAAATAAGCAAACAAGATCAAATCCCTATAAAGGGAACACCTGCATATTTTATGTATTTTAACTATTGGAAGAAAAGTTGTAAATATTTGCATGGCTGGTTTCAGCTTACTAAAGATTGTGCTGGTGGGGTATTTCCATTAAATGGAACTTATGATAAGACTAAATTGCTGACATTGAAAGGCATTTTGAAGAAAAGCAAAGTAAGTGGGGAACAAATGACAGCATTTTATTCTTGGTACAGTGAAGTACTTAAAAGGGAAAAGGAGTCAGCATTAAGAGGGTTGCAGGATGTTAATAAGAAATTGTTACAACAAGTAAAAGAGGTTAAAAAGGCAGTACAGACCAGTAGAAAGGGATCCCTTTATCCTGTCTTAGCAGGTTTGAAACAAACTGAGGATGGCCAAAAAGCAGAAACGTCTAAAGAGGATAATAATCCTCCAGTATATACTGCACCCCCACCCCCATATGCACCAGTACGGGTACCTCCTATACAAGACTCTGTTATTTCTCAGACCCCTACCTTTCAGTCTACTGTCCATTGGACACCCAGTTCACATGATACTGGTACATCTCAGACTGGTTCCCTGTTCAATGTTCATCTTCTGAACAGGCATCTGTAGTCGAGGGGGGTTCTTCTTCCTATCCTTCTCAGACAGCTTCTGCTTCCCCAACAGGGGCTTTAGTATATTACAACCTCTGAAGGGGATCTATTGGCACCTCTCAGGGAAATGTTGGGGGCTAACAATAGGAAACTTGTTCATCGTCCTTGGACCCCTGCTGATTTGCATACTATGTCTAAATATTTTCCAAATATTAGAGAAGATCCATTAAAATTCAAAGAAAAATTAAAAACTGTAATAGAATGTTACAATCTTACTTTGACAGATTTAAATCAACTGCTGAGGGTAGTTACTTCAGATGAAATAAGAAAGCAGTTACTGGAAAAGGCTGAAATAACAGATTTCACTCTCACAGGGAATGCATTAACAGATAATGAACAGCATTGTTAAACAAGATTATGGATGTGTGTCAAGTTAGAACTGACTGGTCTAAAATACAGGCATGTAAACAAAATAAAGGGGAAGCCCCTGCAGACTATTTGAGTGGCCTTAAATCAGTATTTGTTAGACATTCAGGAATGCCATACCCAGAAGAGCAAGCTAAGCCAGCTATCGCAGCAGCCTTTCTGCAGGGTCTGCAAGCCCCTGTACAAAATCAAATAAAGCAAGTGCTGATAGACTGGCAAAGAAAGGACTTACAGTCTTTATTAAGTGCTGCAAATCACTGTACAGAGTATCAGGAAAAACGAAGGAAAGATACTGAGGATAAGCTGTTAACTTTACAAATTAGGCAGCTGGAAAACCCAAGGGGTCAAGGTAGAAGCAGGGGAAGGGGTAGAGGAATTGCTAGAGGATTTAGCAAAAGTGCTGGTCGAGGGGAACAAGGTGCAGCTGGTTGGCAACAGCGGGCTGGCAGTACCCCTCCAGCTTCATCTAATACAGCTTGCTTTAACTGTGGAGAAGCAGGACATTGGAGGGGAGTCCCCACACAGGCAAATGCAGAGAGTCCAAGACACTTGGACTGAGTGGCAACCAAATTATAATAATGCAGTTTTTCCTCCACCTCCTCCTCAGATTGGAAGGAGTCAGGAAGCTCCATACTGACTAGGTGAAAAAAATAATACAGAAGTAAATCTTAACCCTCTACTGCCAATAGATCAAAATGGGTCCTACGTTAACATGAAAATAAATTCAAAGAAAACCCCATTTCTGGTGGACACTGGAGCTACTAGGTCAGTGCTAAAAATTACTTCAGATGGTCAAATACCAGTATCAGAGCATAAAGTAAAAGCAGTTAGAGTAACAAATACTATGGTTACGTATCCTGTTTCAGAACCCATCCCCATTTCTTTAGGTCTGATTGAAGAAAATCATTCTTTGCTTTTGAGTACTACTGCACCGGTAAACCTACTAGGAAGAGATTTGTTATGTAAGCTTGGTTGTACTATTTACTGTACCCCAGAACGGGTGTGTCTAAATGTTCCAACAGAATCAGAGGGGGAAGTATTGGCAGTTTTAGCAGAAGCTGAGGAACAGCCTGCTAAAAGCATACAGACAGATAGAGAGTTACTACAGCAGGTACCTGCCAACTTGTGGGTTAAGCATGCAAATGAAGTGGGTATACAGATATCAGCAGAACCAGTAAAAATAAAATTAAATCTATTATAACCTCTCACCAGAGTTCCACAATATCCACTAAAAGCTGAAAGTAGAGCAGAGAATCAAACCTATAATTTAGTCTCTAATACAGCAAGAAATAATAATACCAACTAAAAGCCCTTGCAATACTCCTATTTTTCCAGTGAAAAAAGCCAGAAAAGGATACTTACAGATTTGTACAAGACTTAAGGGCTATAAATAATGCAGTACTACCAACTTTTCCTGTTGTTCCAAATCCAGCAACAATACTGAGTTGCATACCACCTACAGCTAGATACTTTGCCGTGATAGATTTATGTTCAGCATTCTTTTCTATATCTATTCACCCAGTCAGTTTCTGTTTGCTTTCACTTATCAGGGATAGCAATATACACCCGCGGTGGTGGTGCTGCGGTAGCGTTGTCGCCTCACAGTAAGACGCTGTCCGGTTCGATTCTCAGCTAGAGCGTCTTCTGCGTCGAGACATGCATGAATTGGGCGTACCTTCGTTGAAGGTTGTGCATCAGGGCTGGTAACTCAGCACGTAAAAATCAACTACCAATCATTAGCGGACAGGAGTTCCGCTGTGGCGACCCCTAACCGGGAAAAGCCGAAAGACACAACAACATCAGGGATAGCAATATACATGGACATGGTTGCTACAAGTATATATTGAATCTCCTTCATTATTTTCTCAAATTCTAAAAAAGATTTGGAGAATGTGACATTTCTGGGTGGGTCTGTGTTAGTACAATATGTAGATGATTTACTAATAGCATCAAACTCCTTTCAGCAATGTCAGCAGAATACCTTGCATCTTCTGACTATCCTTGCAGAAAAGGGACACAAAGTGTCTAGAGAAAAGCTACAACTGTGGTCATCTCAGGTACATTATCTTGGTCATTTAATATCCCAGGGTAGCAGGCAAGTGTTACCATCTCATATTGATGCAATAACTAAGGTCCCACGTCCAACTACTCAGAGACAGCTTAGGTCTTTCCTGGGTATGACAGGATACTGTAGACAGCGGATCCCTAACTATGCAAAAATTGCCAAACCTTTGACAAATCCTTTAAAGCAGGATACACCAGAGAGCATCTTCTTTGAAACAGTGAAGAGGAAAATTCATTTCAAAACCTGAAGCAAGCTTTATCTACTGCCCCAACTTTGGGGTTACCAGATTATAATAAACCTTTTATTTTTTCATAAAAGAAATGGATTTGCTCAAGGAGTACTTGCACAAAAAAACATGGGGACAGCTATCGTCCATTTGCTTATTACAGCACAGCACTTGATTCTGTTGCAAAAGATTTTCCACCTTGTTTAAGGGCATTTGCCGCTGCTGCCATTCTAGTTAATCTGGCACAATCACTGGTGCTTGGGCATGATCTCACAGTATTCTATATCATCTCTTTTGCTTAAAATGAAAACTCAACCACTCTTGACTGCACATCTAACTAGATATGAACTTACACTTCTTTCTGATCCATCTGTTTCTCTGATCTGCTGTCCTGTTCTAAATCCTGCATCTCTGTTGCCTACTGCTGAGGGTGGTGCAAACCTCCCAACCGTACTGAATAACTCAGTTTTTACCAAGTTTTGGGGTCCAAATACTGGGGTGCCACAATTCCTGAGTGACACCCCTCTATTTCCAACTTTTCCCAGCTTTAGTTCTTTTTTTTATTTTAATTTTCCCCCCATTTTTTTATTTTGAGCTGACGTTATTATGTGCACGATGACATCAGCTACATCAGGGCTATCAACCTGTCGGAATTGAGCTCAAGGGGTCCAAGGGCATATTTCCGGTTTTCCCCATGATCTGCAAGTGCAAGCGGTTAGTGGGTAATTCAAATGAGCGCTTTAGCGCTAGTTATTCAAATGAGTTCAACAGCTGCATCAACACAGTAGTTATGCTAACAGCTTGCTCTATCTGTCAGCTTTGGAAGGAGTGGGATTCAAACGAGCGCTTTAGCTCTAGTTATTCAACAGCTGCATCAACAGTAGTTATGCTAGTTATTCAAATGAGTTCAACTTCAACAGCTACATAAACAACAGCAGTTATGCTAACAGCTTGCTCTATCTGCCGGCTCTGGAAGGAGTGGATTCTGGCTCTTTATTCAACAGCTGCAGCATTCGCAAGTCGGGTAGGAAAGGAAACACCACTGGCTTTGGAAGAAGTGGATTCTGGCTCTTTATTCATTAGCTGCAGCATTTGGGAACACGTCAGGTAGGAAACCTCTTATTATTTCGGCGGAAGTGTGTGTGTGTGTGTGTGTGTGTGTGTGTGTGTGTGTGTGTGTGTGTGTGTGTGTGTGTGTGTGTGTGTGTGTGTGTGTGTGTGTGTGTTAGTCATTGCCTGTGTCTGATATCATTAATAGTTAAGGCACTTCATGACACAGTTGTTTCTGCTACTCATTGCAGCTACTCATTGCCATGCAAATTCGTAGATAAAGCTAATGAGATGCTGATCTTGTGGGAATGTGCAAATGTAAGAATCTCCAGATGGCACAGCTGTACAAAATGGCACATTTGTGCATTGCAGTTCGAGCTGCTGCAACATTTTCTGTGATTACCAAAGAAAGACACAGTGATAGGAACATGCATGTACTGTAATTAAAAAGAGAGGCAGGCATACAGTTTGGACATGCTACCTTATGGAAGAGAAATAGGGGTTAGCTTTTTAGAGACATAGATAAAGTGATGAGGAGGGGGGCATACAGTACTGAGAAATAATTTGAGCATATTGGCACTCTGAAACAAACTGGTTATGGCACTGATACACTGCCAAACAACAGAAACATTCAAGATAACTGGGAATGCTCAGATAAAGCTGGGGGCTCTGCATCTGCAGTGGAGAGTATCTCTAAGACTTTCTTTAGCTAGCATCTTCAAGATTTTTTACACATTAGATTAACTGCCATTAAAGTGGAAATTCTCATTTGCACTAAATGCAATATAATTTGTGCATAGAAATTGGAGGCAAAGAACAATTAAAACATATTCTTGGTTTGCAATACTATGCAAGAGATTTAATGATTCCCTGTAAAAGAAAACCTGTAATTTGGAACATCAGTGATTATAGAACCTACCATTTATCTAGTGTTTGGTAGAACATACTGCATTAATTAGTTGTTTAAATATATCAGACGTTAAACAATATAAGAGGAGAAAATGGACTTTTAAATTGCACATTTATCTAAGATCCATCAATAAAAACTCAAGAATTTGATTAGAAATTAAAGTCAAAATGTTATAAAATATAATGGATTAAGATTAATGTGAATTATCAGAGTTATGCCATTTTTGACAGATTTGATAATGCTCATGATGTAATAATTAAGCAACAGACTACAGTGGTCTTACTTGGATTACAGTAAGCCTATGGATATTTCCAGCTTGGAAATGATCCTCAGATTAGATAATTATGCAATGCGTCAAGGTGTAACTCTACAGCTTTGGGGATAACTGATCTATGACAGAAAAAAATAAAACCATTGTGTGTGTCTGTGTGAGAAAATGCCCCAATCTAAGCTAGAGGAACTCAGGCTCAAACCCTGTACCTTGGGTACAGGGTAAAAAGAGCCTAAAGTCCCTAGCCACCACTTCTGAATTAAAGCCTCATATTTTTGATCTGTTCCTCATAAAATCTGTGGTTTTCAGGATTGTGGCAAATCACTGAAGGATTGAATTCACTAAATAATGACAGGCATTTGAATTTCAGACTTACATGTATGTTTCTTGTTTTGTGTGCAAGGGGCCAATGATTTGAAAACGGCCCAAATGTAATCTTTATCCACCATTGGTCAGATGCATTTTCTTTGGATGTGGTGTGTGGGTTTCAATGCTGTTTCAATGAATGTGAGTTTCAATGGCAGAGACGTTTTAATGCCAAGTCTATTTCCATTGTGAGACAGTATTGCTTTGTTTAGCAGCTTTGTTTAGCAGATGTCTTAGTGTTTATGCATTGTGCTATAAAATGTAAAAATAAAATCCAAATAATCATTGTAGAAGTAAAGCAGTATGTACACATTAGTGTTTATGGTAAATGAGGTGAAATAGACAGGTAATGGGACATTGGAATGGCTGCAGGGGGACTCTGGTGCCATATTTTGGTTGTCTGTTCTTCAGTTTGCTTTTGAAAGTTGGTATTCCACAAGTCCATTGGAGTGGGTGGGGTTACGTAATTATGTATGCAAATTTGATGTTAATCAGTGTACAGATTTCTACCTATTTTTCATGGACCTTGTCCAGATTTTTGATGTTTCCAGGTTGAGAGGTATGTGAAGAGCGTGATTGTGTGTGTGTAACTATTTGCTTTCTCCTAGGGAAGACTTAAAGGACACTTCTATACCCAATGCTGACATGCATCTGTTTGTGGATGGCTCCTGTGGAAGAGATCAAACAGGAAAGCTGATCTCGGGAATAGCAGTCTGCACCAAGAAAACAATATTGTTGCAACAAAGATTAGAGGGTGTTCACTTGGCTTAAATAGCTAAGCTAGTGGCTTTGCAAAAAGCCTGTGAGTTAGCCAAAGACAAGGTGGCCAATATTTTTACAGACAGACGTTATGCATTCAGAGTGGTACATGATTTTGGGCAAATTTGGAGAGAGAGAGGGTTTTTGACCTCTTCAGGAAATCAAGTTAAAAATTCAGGGTACATAAAATCATTGTTAGATGTACTTCTGTTACCTAAAAAGCTGTCTGTAATCAAATGTTGTGCACATCAAAAGGGACAGAATGTTGTTACCAAAGGTAATTTGGCAGACCAAGCTGCTAAACAAGCAGTAGTAAATTGTTGTAAACATCTTTGTATGTTAATAGTAACACACTGCAACAGTCATGATGTGTTTGGATGTAAAAAATCCTCTGATGGCATATGATGACTGGTGGCGCCTGCCTCTTTGCTACCTTACCTAGTAAGGACATGTAATGTACTGGTCCATACAGGTAAGACATCTTTATTTTAATCAAATTACCCAGAGTTGGTATGCCCCTCATGTCTCCTCTTTGATACTTCAGTATGTACAAAATTGTAGTATTTGCTTGGACTATAACATAAGCAAACATGCCAACAGCATATCTGCATGTTTACCTCCACCCTGGGGACCTTTTGTTAACATACAGCTAGATTTCATCCAGATGCCTAAGACTAATAATTTACAATTTATTTTGGTGGTAGTGTGTATGTTTTCAGCATGGGAGGAAGCTTACCCATGTTGTAAAGCTGATGAAGTCACAGTTATTAAAAAAATATCTAATTATATACTGAAATTTGGTATACCCAGCATTGTTAACAGTGACCAGGGAACTCATTTTAATAATAATCTGTTTAAAGAGTTATATAAAGCTTTTAATACTAAGTTGAGTCTTCACTGTCCCAACCATCCCCAGTCATCTGAATTAGTGGAAAGGGTAAAGAGGACCCTTAAAATTCAAATTTTGAAGATTTGTGTTAAAACCCACTTAAAGTGGCCCGAAGCCCTTCCCTTAGTATTAATGAGTATGAGGGCCTCACTTAATGCCACCAGAAAATTGACTCCATATGAGATATTAATGGGTAGACCCATGGCCCTTCCAACTACCCCTCCAGTGGGAAATGCTGATTTAACTTTGTCAGATGATGCTATAATTTCTTATTGTAAAATACTCATTAATATCTTGCAGCAATATCATTGAACAGTAAGAGCAGTATTACCAAAGCCTCCTGACCAACCCTGTCATCAATTACAACTGGGTGATTGGGTGTATGTGAACATTTTTCAGAGAAAAAACTGCCTGAGCCCGAGGCGAAAGGGGCCTTTTCAGGTCCTGCTCACCACTTTGACTGCAGTTCGCTGTGCAGGACTACCAAGTGGATCCATTTGTCTCATTGCAAGAAGACCTGCCATATGGGGACCCCAGATGAATCATTGCAGCCAATAGAAGGAGATCGAGGTGTGACAGATAAATCATCTACCCAGTGAAAAGGTCAACTTCAGTAGCAGTCCATGATGAATCCAGTGACAATAGGTACTTTTGCTTTGTTTCTGCTGCTGTTCCCTTCTATAAACTGATCGAGAGAAAACAGTTTCTTGCTGGCCCTTTGGCAATATGCCAAAAATCTAAACAAAACAAACTGCTGAATATGTTCACATATACCTTATCATTCCAAGGCAGGGATTCCTATGATTCCCATCCCTGCATCACAGGTGTCATCTGAAAAGGACCTTAATAACCTGACGTAATGTAACTGTGTTTTCAAAGGTTGTGTCTCTTCAACTTGCAACCACACATCATGGAGATACATGTTATGCCAGAAATGGGACTATACCAGTAGGAAAAAGCAAATGTAATGACACCAGGCATAAAAGTGTGTTAGACTCTTTGCACTTGAAAAGCTATGACTGGGGGCGTGGCACGGGCATGATATGTAACTGTTACTTCATTTGTGGTGATCGTGCCTACCCCTGGTTGCCTACAAACTGGTCTGAATGTTGCTTTGCACGCTATATTACTCCTGCTATTCAACATTTTGCACACCCACCAGTAGGTAAACTGAGAGATAAGCAAGCAATCCACTGAACAGAGCAAGTATTTTCAATTTTTAATCCTGGGTATAGAGTACAAAAGACAATGCTTGAAGTCACCATACTTGCCCAAATTCTACAAAAGGTGGCCAACGAAACTTCACATCACATCAGAATGGCAAATTGATAAATGACTGAAATACGAACTGTGGTGTTACAAAATCAAATGGCACTTGATATAATGCTTGCTGCAAACTGGGAGTCATGTGCCCTCATAGGGAGTAGTTGCTGTTCATATATCAGTGACTATCATGATAAACAGAAAAAAACTGGCAAACCTCATGAAACAAAGGGCCAAAGATTTGGACAGCACATCCACAAATTGGACACTTTTTGGATGGTTGGGCAGTATTTTTGGTAACCTGAGAAATAGCATAATCCAGGGTATTGTCATTGTACTTTTTATTTATAATTATTTGTAATCATTTTGGCATTTTCTCTTCTAAAGGCTGTGATTACAAGATGTTTAACCTCACCTGCACATAAAATGCCACTGCATGCACAAATCAATGACAGTTTTATTTTGACAAAAAATGATGAAGACTACTATGATGCTGAGGCATATTTTATCAAGTTAAGAAAAATAAAAATATAATTATATGTATGGTATGACACTAATAGTGTCAGAGGGAGGAAACTGTTATGGGACAAGACCAGCTTATTAAAATGTATATTAATTTCAGTTTATTAATGATGCTATAATATGATTGTTAAAAAGCAAATATAATTTGTATGCAGGGCTGGGAAAAATACAGCTTTATAAGCCACAGTACTGCTGTCTTTTAAACTGAATTCTTTTAGTATATAATAATTTTATTTATTTATTTTACATTTGTTAACCGGGGGTGTCTGACTGAGCCGAAAAGGCCCTTTTTCAGCAGAGGCCCAGGGAGAAAAGCTCCACAAAGAAAAATTACAGACACATTTAGTTATTTAGACATGATCAGTATACACACAAATTACAAGAGACATGTTTTTACAGTGGTATTCGGCACAAACAGTTACAGTGGAGAGAACAATCAAAAAAATATTAATTTTAAAAATAAAGGTAAGTAATAGATTTGTGGTGTACGGCTGAACTTTGGAACATAGGTAGAATACATACATAGTACACAGGTACAGTACATACATTGTAGATTAGCCAGTGTTTGTGAGTAAGATTGAAAAACTATTATCAGTTGCTCTAGATTTACTATGTAAATGTTATCCGCTTTCACTAGCCTGGGGAGCAATCATGGCACTGCCAACTTTGCTTGAGATGTTGCCTGATGAGGTCTTTAAAGGAGGCTTTGGATGATGTGTTTTGAATGCTAGTAGGGACAGAGTTCCATTTTTTAGCCACCGAACTACTATATAGTGCATCTCCAAAGCTATTGTAGCTGTTGGTGACTTCTAGTAGTAGTTTGCTTGATGATCTAAAAGGCCTTTTGGCTGAGTGATGTTGTACTAGGTTTTTGAGGGCAGGACACTTATTGGGGAGGTAATAGATAGAATGACAGAGGCAGAGCTGATTGTAGGTTAGGAGGTTGGGCAGTTCAAGCCAGTGGAGCTGTCTCAAAGCAGTACAGTGATGAGTTCTATATGAGCAATTTGCTGCAAAGCGGGCAATTCTGTTATAGCAAGCTTCCATTTTGCTTAGTTCAGTTTTGTTGAGATTAGTCAGAATGGGAGATGCATAGAGTAGGGTGGACAGAAGTTGGGAGCGAGCAATGGCTGATCTTGTGTTGTTGGTAAGAAATGGTTTGATACGGTAGAGTGACCCCAGTTTGGCATGTACTTTTTTAATAGTTAAGTTCAGATGACTATCAAATTTTAGGTGGGAGTCTATGGTTATTCCCAATAGCTTAGTCTGTGCCACTGGAGCAATTGGAGTAGCATTTGTGGAGTAGATAGTGAATTGACTGTTAGTGTTTTTCTTAGAACTGGTTATAATCATAAGCTGAGTTTTCTTTGGATTGAGGATAAGTTGGGCTTTGGTAAGGTAGTTTTCAATGTCAGAGAATGCTAGTTGAGTTGTTTGCAGGAGGGTGAGAATGTTTTGTGCAGCACAGATTAAGGTAGTGTCATCTGCACACTGAATTATAGATGCATAATAAGAGAGAATACTACATGTTGCAGTTACTACAAAATAAATTTGTTAGCCTGACTCCTCCAGGCTAGGAGTGCATTATTGCTAGGGCAGGCTTGAAACATCCAAGGTCAGAAACAAGACCTCTTTGAAGCAGGTGGATCATATATAGAAAGATGTTCACGTGAAGTCTGAGGCAAAAATCACGAGGGATGAAAACATTTGCAAAGTTTTCTATAGGACACATTCATTGTAACGTAATAAAACTGCATGACCAGTTTGATAAGAAAATGTATAAAAATACATTTTTTTGTATGTAAAGTGAGAATGCTTCATCAAGGGCTATGAAGACTGACTCCCAGTGCTGTAAGAATAAAATTTCTGTTTGCACATCCTAAAGTGTTGTTCCTGACTAAAGGCATATAAGGTAAATTCTTATTGTTATTTATTTATGACTATAACACAGCTGATAGATTCAAAAAGGCACTCCCAAGTAGTCTATGTAAATGGGATGTTTAGAATAACTGTACGAGTACTGATACACTGGTTGTGCTAATTGAAAGGATATTGGCTAATGCAGCGATGTTTAAGGCTGAGCAACCTAAACCTGTAACTAAGAATGTGCAGATGTTTTGTGAGCAAGCAAAAAAAAAACCTGTTAAAAAACATTTCAGATATGGGAAGAAAGGACATATTCCTATGCATTTTAACTAATAGCAAGAATGCTATGTCTATCAAACTATGATTTACAACCAGTATGCTTATAATGGATTTGTTCTGATGGAATTTGATAGTTTCGCAACCAGAATAATAGAATCAGCATATCATAACTGTGTTACTACTAAAGTAGTCAAATGCACTTACTGTATTAATTGATGGGCAAGTATTAAGAGAGTTGTCAGATTTGAGGAGTATGGTTGCACTTATTAAATAACCTTAATTCTGCAAACATAAAATATAATAAGGGAAAAGTGGAAGTAATATGTACTCATAGAGTATGGAACGACTATGTTATAACATAATGGTTTTAGTATTTAATTAAAACATAATAGGTCAAAACTTCCACAAATACAAGGCACTGTAGAAATTATAGGGGAGGGAACACAGTTAGGTATTTTGTGGCCTGAATGTGCCTCAAGTAAAATTGGGGAGTGTCGCAGCAGCGGCCTGACACACTACTAAGAATAGGCAATCCTGATCTGATTCTATTCCTTTTTATTTATTTATTTGTTTGCTTGGTTCCTACTGCCTGCCGACCATCAGGTCTCTGTGATCTATAAGCCCATTCATCTTTCTCATGGTAGGAGGTGTTCTCTGTCCATTCATTCCATGAGAAGTGAGAGCCAATTGCACAGCCATCATTCTGGCAGACATTAAGACCTTTTCTGTTTTTGCCCTAACTCCACCCCATGGTGACAGTCACAAATATTTGTGTTACCATGGAAGGCCCAACTATGCCTCTTTTAATGTTTACATGCTTTCAAAAGGAAGGAGAAGGAGATCTCACCCAGTTGGTAATTTTACTCTCCCAACAATTTTCACAGCTGCAGAATTCTATTGATAAGCTTCAAATCCCTTTACCAACATTAGGAAGGGACCAGGAGACTCTGCCTACTAGGCGGGATGGTGATTTCAATGTGGAGATGAACACTAACACTCTCTTTGAGGGCCTAGAAATGACTCAGATACCAACGTGAGCTGGACAACTTCCTACTACTACTACAGGAGAGATTCATAAAAATAGAAAAGTCTGCTTCCAAAGTTGGTTGAACATGGAACTGCAACTCAGTTAGAATGACCACACCCTTCCAACTAAAAATTTCAAACAAAACTCAATGATATGAAAGAGAAACTGGAAACGATATGTAACCTGCAAAGTACTAATGTTTTCCTAGCAGAGTGCATTAGGACTAAGAGGGTTCTGAAGGGGGTTAAGAATGTTCAAATTCCCAAATGGTTTACATTTAGGGAATGTAGAACTTGAGGAACTGTTGGATATGTTCAGCAGGCACAGTACAGAACTTATGCATTTTATTATAAGACCGAACAATGCTAAAATCAAAACTTTTACAGAAGAATTATACACATTGAATAATGGCATTACTGAAGACTTGATTTTTTAATTTAACTTGGTTAAATATGACCACATTTTTGATAAAATAGAGCAACAGGTTAAAAACAACTTGGTTAGGAAACATAAGAAAATAGAGAGAGATGAGCATGATTACTTGCACAAAAATGCCTACCCCCCCTCCCCAAAGTATATTACAATAACCACAGGGGAACACAGAACATGGATCCTAGATACGAGTTAAATACCCACCATGAAGGGGCGAATAGGGGAGAACAAAACCATAAATGGGATAACAGGGAAGCATTTATTAACACACTGAAGAACACTGAGGGAGCTAATGACATCTTTGACTATGAATTTCCTCCCCTAAGACGATCAGAAAGACTAGGCAAAAGAAATAGACAACAAGATTTTTTTAAATTAGACTCCTACCCCAACAGGGCTGAGAAACAGAGGGAGAAAGCAATTTTGGAAGAAAAACAATCAGAACAATTATTAATGTCAGTTTCCCCTACACAGGGTGATTGTGTGATATCCACATATGGGTGGAAGATGTTAAGTTACAAAGGGTTTAACAACACGGAGATGGAAATTAACAAATCCCACTTCAGTTTGTTTAAGAATGGGTTTAAATATGTACCCTTACACAAAGTAGAATAGCAGATGTTCTAGATGAACTGAAGTCATTTACTAGAAAGTTGAACCTCCAGATTTTGTTTAAGAATCAGGAGTTGGGAAGTGGGTTAAATTTAACAACTGGGTTTAGAAAAAAAAGAGTACATTTAATCCCCCACTTCACCCTACTATTAGTACTTTTGAGAGAGTGTGTACTACTGAAATACACAACATATTAAACAATCAAAAAAAGAAATATCATAACTTGACTAGAAATGAATTTCTATTAATGGAAGAACTCAGGGTGAACAGCAACATGAGAATTATGAAGCCTGATAAAAGGGGTGGGATCATGATTGTGGACAAAACAGATTACAACAGTTACGTTTAATATTCTTTATGACAGAAAAATACAAGGCTGTTTCAAAGAATGAAATTAACATTGCACACAGAAAAATACAATTATTTCTAGAAGATTCACTTTTACAGGGAGCTATCACAGAAGACATTCAGGCTACCCCAAGTTCACAAAAATAATTATGATCCACCTTATCTAATAATTGTTGCTGCTCACAACAGTACAATACACCCCCTTGGTGTATTTGTTGATCGACGTCTTAAAAATGTCCTTTCTCCTATTGAACATTTGTTGAAGGACTCGTGGGATTTTCAGGCCAAAATTAAAAAAAAAATTAACAGTGATAGATGTAGTTTCTAGACAGTTGATATGGTTGATTTATTTTCATCAATACCCCATCATGAAGGATTACACGTTTTCATGCGGCCTTATTATAGTTAACTTCTTTAAATAGTAGTTTGACTCATTTTATAATGGAGATAATGGAAACAATTTTGTTTAACAACTTTATAACATTTCAAGATGAATACTTCAGGCAAACAAAAGGTTTGGCTATGGGGGCCAGTTGTGCCCCTATGTGTGCCAACCTGGTAATGTACACCTGGGAGAAGAACCATTTATTAAATTCTAGATTTAAGAAACACTGGATTATCTTCCTTCATTATTTAGATGATATCTTTATCTTGTGGAAGGATAAGGGAGATGTGATGGAAGAATCCACTGAGTATTTAAGCAACATCTCTACATTTTTCAAATTTACCAAGATACACTCTGCTGACGGTATTAAAAGGACACTGAATATAGTTGTTTTCCATCAAGGGTGTTTTGGAAGCCAATATTTTCAAATAGCTACTTAGAGTGTAATAGCTGTCACCCAAGACATACCAAAACATTTTTTAATGGACAATTGGTACGAGCGTCCAGAATGAGTTCTAATTCTTTGAACTTTAAGCTAGAAGTAACTAATCTCATTCACATGTTTCATGACAGAGGATATTCCTTTGAATTTTTTATTAACAGTATTGAAGAGGTGATGCAAAGCTGGGGTTCAAAATATAAGCCGCTTTTAAGTAGTGAGGAAGGATTACCAACTACACCCATAGGGATAAACCAGGACAGTACAAGGTCTTTTGCTAACTCCATGGTAATACCTTTCAGAGAATATTCAAAGAATATTGGAAATATTCCAGAGAAAAACTGGATTATTTTTAGAACCAACACTGACATTTTCAATACAGTGGGGGGAAACTCCTAATTTTGTGCACAAAATGGGCAAGAATTTGAAGCAGTTGTTTGAACACCCCAAGTTAGATATTACTGCTAAAAATAAAGGAACCACACATTGTGGGTCCTGAAATCAATGTAAATATCCAAAATGTGGAAGTGACTATTGGTAATCCATCTATTAAATATTTTTTAAGGAAGGCAATTATGGCAGTAGATGGTTAGTATATATGGACATCTGTCAAGGATGTAAAAACAGTTTTATATAGGAAAGACAGAGAGACAATTATGCAAAAGAGTATATGAACAGTATTATACTATACAGAAGAAAAACACAAACAATGCCCTTTTAAGCATACCCTGACTTGCCCCAACTTTAATAAGTTCATGTTTGGAACATTAGATGTTTTTAAGAAGAACAATAGGGTGGTAGTTGGGAAACTGAAATCGAAAGGAGAGAACTTCTATGGCAATTAAGATGTAATGCAACAGCGACACCAGGACTCAATGATAATGTCTCTATTTTCCCTATTTTAAAACAGAAGGCAACTAACCTATAGTCAACGTTTATGATTATTATTGTACTTTTGAGTTGAACTACATTGGTTGAGATAATGCCTGCAACCAACAGTATCTGATTTTTGGTGTAACTATTACCCTTTTACATAGCATCTTTACTGTACCTATTTTTTTAAGATGTAGTTAATGAAATACCTTTCCAACAGGTGGGATAGCTGAAGTTTCAAGTGTAGAATTTTATAGACTGACAGCTATTGTAAACATGTTTACTTAAGTATGGGACTTTTCAAAGGGGGTACTAATCATCTTTATATTTTTCAAGGTGCTATATTTCTTGAAGAACAGGGATAATTTCTAAGAATTTTAACATTTTACTTTACTCATTTTTTTAATATAACATAATTAAATCCACTATTTTAAAGAATCGGTTAACAACATTAACACTTAAGTAGACTGAACTTATTTTCCTGGTTACAGTCAGTTTTTATTCAGATACTAAAGGTTTGGTTATGAATGTTTCTTTAAGAGCATCTAATTAGGTATGTAATTCAAAAAGGGTTGTAATGTGTTTTTTAAATTTATGTATATAAAGGATATTTTAACTTCATTACAATGGTTCTGAAGAAGTCCCAAATGTGTGGGACAAAAACGCTTGGCCATTATGATTACAAACTTGTGTTTATTAAAATTTTCCTATTGGTTTTATACATGCTTGTTTTTGGATTTTTTTACAAATACCTTTAATTGTGGTCATTTGTTTTTTGTTGTATCAACAACCACCTTGGACACCATAGTTTTATTGGTTTCAGCTACTCAATCACTACGTGCATTTTTGGTTGGGTATTGTTGCAAAACAAACATACACATAATCTCTGCAGAGGTCTACCATCACTGTCTTGGAATAGACAAGCTCAGATCCAAGTACTGCAACCACTTCAGTAAATCCACAAATTGTAGTTTCATTCTAATCTGCAGCTCCCCACATCATATTTGCCCATGTTTCCATGGGCTTTATCCACAGCAAAATTTACCTAGTGTCCCTACTGTAGACATCAGTTCCTCTTAATAAGAAGAAGGCAACCCGATTTCCTGAGATTTCAGTTTTTCTTTTTCCTAGTGTGTATTATTTAGGTATTCTTCATTATGATACAGCATTTCTAACAGATTATACAGCAATTGTCACGCATCAGATATCAACCACACTACAAAATACATACATATCTATGTATATGCATGTATATTCACACACACACACACACACACACACACACACACACACACACACACACACACACACACACACACACACACACACACACACACACACACACACACACACACACACACACACACACACACACACACACACACACACACACACACACACACACACACACACACACACACATGTATCTGTCTCACTATATGTAGTTATAGATAGATATCACATCATGTATTGTATTGAATTGCAATGTATGAATGCACTTACCTCAGTGCCCAGGTCATGGCTGAAAAGAGTCCCTCAGTTAACAAAGAAAAATTTAAAATATTGACATCCAATTCATAGACACACAGTCTGGAAATTCCAGCAAGTTCAGAAAACATTATCTATCACATTAGAGACATTTTTTGATTGAGGCTGCTGTGGTCAAGGATTTATTTTTTTCCAGACATGCAGCAGCAGTCTCTCAGCTAGTTTAACTAATCCTAGGGAAGAGGGGCAGAGCCCTCATACTTGGAGGGTGTGGGGAAAGTAATGTCAGTATTTCTCTTTCCACCTCTGATATGGGGCACTACTTGATTAAGTTACTTAGTCAGTATACCAGTGGAGACTGAGAGAATCAAACCCAGGACTACAAGAAGAAGTTTTCTAGTAGCTCATGGCTTTAGCTGTCTATGCTGTACTGCCTGGCTAGTCCTGCTAACTCCAGATTCCGTTCTCCTCTAGTACCTTCTACTGAACTCATTTGACTCCCACTCTGCCTCTCCTACTACATGATGGAATTTTCAACTTATATTCTGCAAAGTGTCACAAAACTGCTCCCTGGATCATGTCTTCAATGACCTTATGTTTGTATATATTTTTCTGATTATTATCACTGCATAACACAAACCATATTGTGCATATGAATGTCTGAAATTAGAACAAGGCCTGTGCCTCTCTGAAGTTCTGCTCAGTGGGTATCCTCTAAAAAGGGACATCATCATCAAAATTCACTGAACTAGCCAACCAACCATATACATATGAGCAGGAAGCACAGAAAATGAACCTGGTTTTACCTTTCTTTACAGTAGTTAAAATATTAAATTGTTACTTTGCACTTGTATTAAAAAGATGAATCCAGAGAGATGCCTTACATGTGTAGTGAACCTTTCAGAAAGCAGGCAGAGATGTGGGTCTTGTGTAATTGGGGCATCTGTGACACAGCTGGGTGCGCCAGTATGTGTAGGGTCACTATGATGGCTAGATGAGGTGAGACTAGAGACCCCTGTGACCCTGGTGTGGTGATACTCAGCATGGAAGTAGATGTGGCACCAATATATGCCACAATAAACCTCTTGTCACCTATCAGGCCATCATCTCTGGGCTCCATTGCCTTCAGGAGACAGTGGTATTGTTGAATGATACTGTCATAGAAACCATGCTCTCCATCAGCCATCTCCATGTCAGTCAGCATGGCTAGCTGCAGACTGAGCCCAGATTATAGGCTTGCACATACGTTGATTGATCCAAAATGACACATATCAGAGGCTGGTTGACACACCAGAAGGTGCCAGAACTCCTGTTAGGCAGCTGTAATGGTAGGTATACCTATGTCAGCTTCACTATGCATATATCATGCTGCAATCTCAGGGGGAGCTATGGTGCTGTTCTTAGGTATGGGGGAGCCTCCCATTAACAATGATGCCATACCCCTATGCTGTGCACACCCAGGTCTTGAGTGGGTGAGGCCACACAGTCATCCTGGTCAATGGGTACAGGACAAGACCACCCATGAGGGAGACAATCAGTGCAATCTGTCCTGAGACTGGGATTCAGTATGTGTGCTGACCTCAGCCTGATTTCCTGCCACAGAATTTACAGACACCAATGTGACAGTGGTTTGGCCTGTAAATACACAATGCAAGATATTACACAGTGATTTTGACTCCTCTTGCAATATGTGAGGCCCAGTGGTGCACATACAAATGATGAGAAATATACAGGCATACAAAATATACATACCAATTCTACTGTGCCTGAAAAGTCAATATAGCTATGGAGAATGTGAAGGCTGCCAGCCTAGCCAGATAGAATTGTGCAGATAATTCTATCATTTGTAAATATAAATGTTGAAATACAGGCTTGTTTTCTTAAATGAAAGAATATGCTGTGAAATGTTGAACTCAAAACAATGTAGCAGCATTGCCCTCTGCTGTAAAGAAAGCTAAGTCAAACATTTCTTCTCTGTCCTTTGAAATTTAAATTATTTCATGACTTTCTTTGATGTTTACAATTTGGCTCCTGTCGGGCTAGATGAAGGCTCCCTGTCTATTGTTTTAAGGTTAAAGTTAATGACCAGAATTTACATGTGGAATTTCCTTTATTGCTGTGGTTTCTGCCTAGGTGTAAAAGAATGTAGATGCAGTTTCTGTCAGCCTGGGAACCCCTGGAAGGTGTAAAAGAATGATGTAATGTTTATCAGAACTGCAATTTCAATTTAAACAGAGAGAACCAGAGATTATTAAGCATTTTTGTCTTGACTATCCAACTCATAGCATTGCCTGTTGTCATATGTAAGTTCTTAGACTTGTGTTTTCTTTTAGAAATAGCTAGGAACTAGAAAGATTAGACTGTTTTTCTGTGATGTCAGAACTGTACTACTGAATTATTTAAGTATTTCTGTGTGATCTCTGAACTCTTGACTAGCACTGTGTAGTAGAAAGTAGTGTCTTGTGGTTTTAATTATTTATTATTAAATATTTGTAAACCCTTTTAACTGTGGCTGTTTTTTGCAGAGATAATTTAAGCTCTTTAGAGTACTTGCATGCCTTTGGTTAAATTGTACAGAATAGTAGGAGACAGACCCTCTTTTAGTTATAAGAACACCAAGTCTCTTAAGAGGTTAGTATGCTATAATCATAATAGACATGATGGTTTGATATCACAAAGGAATGGCACACAAGCATGTCGTACCTGTAATCAATGCAGTTATATTAAGAGTTCATGTGAATTTATACATCCAGATACAGGCAAAAGATATGAGTTTACTAAGTATGCCGATTGTAGAACCAGGAACGTGGTTTATTTAACTCAGTGTAATAAATGTCAATGTTTCTATGTAGGCATGACCACTAGAACTCTAAGGGAGCGTATTAGGGAACATATTTATGCCATCAATAAAGAGGATGAGACCAATGCATTAGCTTATCATGTGCTACATAGAGATAGCACACATACCTTTAGTTTCCTAGCATTGGAACATGTCTATAGTACTGAAAGGTTAGGCTGCATACGTAATAATGTGGAGAAGAGAGAGATTAAATGGATACTCAAGTTAGCAGCGGATAGAGGTCATGGCCTTAATGATAACATTTCTCTGAGACCTTTTTTGGCAGACAGGCCTTTTAAACATAAATAGTAAGTTTTTAAACCCATAAAATTTTTAAAGGGTTTTATTAGCATGGGTTTTCTTCATGCTTATATTTATATGTTTTTGTATTAAATTTTGATATGCACAGGAATTTTTGTAATTATATATATAAGTTATTCTTTGTATATGTTTTTATGTTGACTAAAGAAATTAAGCAGCACTTACTAGCAACAAAGTGATTCATCTACACTGCATTTCTCTTTTAATAATTAATTGTCTTTGATTGAATGTTATATTGGTTTTCCAATAGGAGCTATTTTGTTATTATATAAAGTTATATTGTAGTGATGGTTAATTAAGTCTGATGAAACATCCAGGAGACGTGAAAGCGCTCACTCATCTTTATTTTGTTGTAATAAAGCTTTTATTCGGATATTGGTTGGCTTCGATTGTCCTGGTGTATCCTCCTTATGTGACTATTGGATTTTCTACTTTTTTTTGTATACCCTAAGTTCCCACCCCTTGCTAACATTTGTAACATCCTGGTACAGATGTGCAATGAGGTACTCTGACATATCGCCCTGCCTCTATGATGACATGGGCACTGCCTCTCCTCTCTAGGGACAACATTCCCTGCATTTCCCCAGTCTCTACCAGAGATCAACCATGAGGCACTCCTGAGTGTGCCTCCTCCCCTCCCCTGGATGGAAGCAACCAGACCCCCTTGCCATACCTCACACACCTGAGTCACTAATTAAACTCAGGTCACCTGTGCCATACTCAGGGCTTTATTTCTATATGTCGCAGTATTAGCACAGTGTTGCTGTATGGAAAGTAAGGTGTAGATACTAACATGGTTATTCTCCCTGTGACATACATGGGTTAGGACACTCCCAGAACCTGTGCCCACAAATCCAGGTATTTCACCCATGCCCATATCACCTCCATGCAAGGATTCTAAGAATATGTCATCATCTGCAAGGCTTTACTGGGAGATGGGTCTCCTCCAGTTCCTAACCTGTCCTCTGTGATGCTGCATACCTCTTTCAATGTCCACTTTATCATGTCAGTCACATGCTTCTGACATTGCTGTATCATTCAGTTCTTCACACTGATTACACTGATGTCAATGACTACTGTGTCTCTCATATGTACCATAGTGTCTGATTAATACCATTCTATCCAGCAAGCACAATCCATGGGTTGACTTGGCTGAAGCTGTGAATCCTCTGCCTTCCACCCTTGTGGAGGCCATGATTACACCATGTATGCACATTTTAAGGGTGTGATTTTTCATAAGAGGAGACAATGGCAGTAGCTGTCTGGGAACACGGAGTTGCTAATGACAAGTATGAGGCTACCTTGGGTATGCAATTCAGTACATGATTGGATAGGAATAGGAATACAGTGGTATGGAAACACATGTGAACACAGCTGTGGTAGGTAACACACAGAAGTCCACATAAATGTGTATGTGAAGAGTTGGCTTTTTTTTTAACACATACCTTTTGTTACAATACAGGTAATTTTCCATGTAGCTTAGTCTTCATACATGGTGCACATAATATTATGCTGGTTATTAGACCTTTGGTTCTCGGGTTAACCATACCCACTTTTATTTCATTCATTTTCTGTTAAGTTAAACATAGGTTCCCAGCATTTACAGTCTTTCACATATTCTCCAAACATCTTGCACTTTCCTTTTTCAAGTTTTAATTAATTTATATTGTTATCTTTAAACATTTTAGCACATTATTAACAAGTCATTTCCCTTCCTGTCATTCAAGTATATATAACATGTACATATCATGTCTCTATTCCATTTCTTTCTTAGTGTCTCCATTACATTTCATGAGGCTCCACACCTTAAACAATGATGAACTCTCAATGGCCACCCCATTTTCTTGTGAAACTACTTTTTGCCATTCTTACCATTTTTAACCATCATTTCCCCAACCTTCCCCAGTCTTCAGTCTAGGCTACAATCTTTCTATGTCTTGTATAATTTCCACCACTTCCTTCCATTGTGGGCAAAGTTCTGTTCTCCATTCCCACTTAATAATTCCCCCTACCGCCACTAACAGGGTAATAATTGCTTTGGTGTGGCTTCATCATTGTATACCTGGTTTTCAGTTCAAAATGAATAGTTTTTTCATAAATCTTTTTCCCTGCATTAAGGTATCAAGGGCTCTTTTTATACTCCTCTGGAGCGGTTGTAGCTTCTTACACCCCAGAAAGTATGCCTCCCCTTGCACCTCCATTGCTATCTTTAAACATTTTAGCACATTATTAGCAAGTCATTTCCCTTCCTCTCAGCAACTTTTTAGTACATCCTATGTAGTATTTGCTGAGAGTAAAAATATTTTTGCATGCATCCTCATGCAGATATCCAGAAGTTTCTTGCCTTTGTGGTTATTCTGGGAACTAACACTTTTTTTGCTGTTCATCTTCTCTAAAATCCCTGTGTAGGTTTCTGCCCCACACCTTTACCAGGATATGTTCCTGACCTGTTGGGTCACCCTAAACCCTTGAGATGCTATAGCTACTATCCACTTATTATTCACTGAATCTGTTCTGGTCTCACAGACTAGCTTACCCCACTTTTGGCACATTTACAAGGAGTTTAACTTCCCTTCTTAGACTAATGGCTTCACTTCTTAACACTAAGAAAGTCATCTGACATTTGCCTGGTGGCTGATATTGTTCCTGTGCTTGGCCCATGTAATTGTTTAATTGGGTTATATTAATTAGTCCCACTTGGGGTGGGGGAGGTCTATGCAACTCCCTCCACCTCCTCTGTGCTTCACCTTCCAGTCTGATCCTCTTTCTATGTACACTAACCACAGTCAGGGCTAGATAATTCACAAATTCTCTGTTCAGTTTTGACATACCCAATTTACGTAGTGAATTGGCTATATAACTCTCTACATACTCTTCTTTCTTGTCTTTTGTTAACAACTTCCAAAATTCTTCCCTAGTTTCTCCTTCTAGGGTTGCTCTTGTTCCTTTACCATTTGTTTTCATCCTTATTTGTGTAGCATGAAAATATAATCTCAGGTCAGTAACCCTAGTCCCCCCATTTTTGTCTGTTTTCATAAGTGTTTCCTGGCTTACTCTGGGCTTCTTCTTATCCCATAAGAATGCCTTAAGGACCTACCCAATTCTATGCCACATTTTCTTGCCTGGATTTGCCATTTATGCTTGACCTACATACAACACCAGGGGGACCAAGAACATTTTAATGGCCTGTAGCCTGCTATAGATATCCATTTCCATCATATTCCATTTTCTAATGCATTCATTAAATTTCTTTTCTGTGTCACTCTGCATCACCTCTATTGCTTTTCATATCTTCTTGCCAATCTACGCTCCCAAACATTTTATATTCTCTTACCCTGAGAAATATGGCTACACTTGCACTAACTCATATGTTGGAGCATAGTTCATAGCTATTGCCTTTGTTTTAGTTGTGTTTATCCTGTACTTTGATAACTTCCCTAGACCCTGCATAAATGCAAAGAGGGTTGGGAGATTTTTTTCAGGTTGGGTCTTATACAAAAGGATGTCATCTGCAAACAGATATTTTTTTCTGATTATCATACCAATTGTACCCAGTTGGTGAGAATTCCCTGAATAAATTGTCAAAGACTCTAAATACATTGCAATTAATAGAGGAGATAGTTGGCATCATTGCCTCATTTCTCCAGCTATCCTGAAGCTTTCTGAAAGAAGTTGACTATTTTAACACCAGCCTGAGACGAGGAGTAGATTGATTTCACTGGCTGAGTCCATGAAGCTGGTATTCCGAACGCCCCTCTAATTTTTTACATACACTCTCATTTAACTCAATGGCTTTTTCAGCATCAAGATGCAGCATTAGCAGTTGATTCCTACCGCTTTCAGCATGTTGCTGTATCTCAACAATTTTTATAGTGTTATCAAAAATTTGCCTCGCTTCAATGAAGCCACATTGGACTAGATGTATGATTCTTTCAATAATCCAGCCAGCCTTTTAGCCAAAATGGATATAAAAACCTTGTACTCATGGTTTAGTACTGATATGGACCTATAGGTTTTCAGATATCAAGGATCTTTACCTTCACTGGGAATTACTACTAATATTGCTCTCTTCCATGAGCTCAGAATATCCTCTCCTTTAAGTATTCTATTAAATAGTTCAGTCCCTATTTCCAGTAACAAGTATCCTGCCTCTCTCTCTCATCACTTCTGCAAAAATGCTATATGACCCTGGAGATTCTCCCTACCTGGATACCTATAGCTCTTTTTACTTCCATCCATCCATCCACTACTCCTTTTCCCATTTTAGCACATGGGGCTGGGGTGTCACTTTAGCAATGATAATCATATACAGCCAAGGTTCTCATCACTGGGTGGCTAGTCTTGATAGGTCTCTTTACTTCTTCCACTATAATTGCCTTTGTCAACTCCTGTCCCTCCTACCTTGTAATTTAGGGTACCATTACAGCACTTAAGAACTTGGTCATATTCTGCTCCCATCCTCTTACTCCCCCCATCCGCCTTATACAAGAGATAGTAAACCTGCTAGTGGACAGATTTAGAGAAAATTTCACTCACTTATCCCCTCCAAAGTTATCACAAACCTTGCCCCAACTCCCCACCCCACCCTGCATATCTGAACAGCAGGTCATTAAAGCCTTGTCTAAGGCAAAAAGCACAGCCTCTATGGGATCAGACGACATCCCAGGCTGTCTTCTAAACAAACTAAAACATGAACTAGCATCACCATTAAGTACTCTATTCAATCACAGCCTAATCACAGGCTTTGTTCCTGCAGAATGGAGAAGAAAAACTGTTATTCCCCTCCACAAAGCTGGCTTAGCAACAGACCCAGGGAATTATAGAACCATAAGTCTGTCCAGCCTCATCTGTAAAGCCATGGAATGCATCATCATGGACCTCATAAATAAAGACATAGCCAACCTCAAAACCCTGGATCCGACCCAATTCAGCTTCATCAAAGGCAGAGCCTGACTACTAAACCTGGTGGATTTCTTTCAAAAATGTAACCATGGCCATTGACAAGGGCAAATTTGTGCACACAGCATACCTCGACTTGGCAAAGGCCTTTGACACAATCCCACACTCGGGCATTACCAATAAACTTGGCAAACTGAATGTAAACCTCTTTGTTGTAATGACTGGTGCCTTAGTCATGGTCTCAAACTGAATGTAAAGAAATGCACCATCATTCCTTCAGCACAAACAATGTCCCTCCACACTATCAAATTAACAACAATACCCTATGTACCTACAAAGTGGTAAGAGATCTGGAATCACAAGTAGACTGTGACCTTAACTCTGACCACCATGTGTCTACAGTAGTAAGGAAGGCTTTCTATGTAGCACACTTAATTAGCAAAGGCATCACCTCTAGAGCAAAGGAGGTAATAACCCCTCTATACATGTCACTAATCAGGTCCATAATTGAGTATAATGCTCCTTTCGGCATGTATCATACAAAGGGGTCTATATCAGAATCGCGAATGTTCACAATGTCGAATCTGACATTGTTGACACGTAAACAGCGAAAAAGCAGAACATCGAAGAGATAACCGGAAATCTCCGTAATGGGAGATTTCGGTTTACTTCAATGTAGTGCGGTCTCCGAGTTGGAATATTTAAGCAGCAGGGGGTTCGGGGGTGCAGGGGGGCTTGCCCCCCTGCTTAAAGCAAGTAGGTCTATTTTTTGACTTTTTGTGATATTTTTATTAGGTGTTCGATGTTACTGGACTTCGACGATATGGTGCCGATCATATTGTATTCGAAGTTCAGTAACTTTGAGCATCTAATATAAACCCTGTACAAAGCACCTGCAGCAATTGGAGAGACCACAGAGGTTTCTAACTAAGAAGATCAAGGGACTCCAGCATGTACTTTACACAGACTGACTAAAGTCCCTGTCACTATACTCAGTCAATATCATATAGACTTCTTAGGGGAGACTTATGCCTGGCTTACAGAGCACTCTCCGACCCAAACCTAATGAATTTGCTGGACATCCATAAATCAAATGTGAGTAGAGCTACCTATTCCAGGGACCTAAATATAGTCTGTGACTTGAGTAGGATGTACTGGAGGGACAGAATTGTCTCCCAGAGACTGCCAAGTCTTTGGAATAGGCTGCCAATTCATGTGAAGCAGAGCACCTCTATGACACTGTTCAAAAGTAAGCTGGACAACTGGATGGGGCATTGTAAATTCTTACAGTGGATAGAGCCCACAACCCTTTTGGACATGGGCATTCGTAACTAAATAGAGTTCTGGGTATTGACTAGAATATCTATGGTATTACATTGTGATGAAATGGCTAGGCTTGAAATGGCATCTGGGTAGATAGCCTAGTAACCTCCTATGATCCTATGATTAAAGTAGCTAAGTGCAGCTAAAACACTGTTAATATCTCTTTGGTTCTCTTATTGTTCTACCCATGATATGATCTCTTATATTATTTATGTAGGAATTTACTTTTTGAGCTCTCAGTTATTGAGCCAATAATCTGGTAGCCCTGGGACTCATGACAAAAACATTCTGCCTAAAGGTCAACTTTCTATATAGTAATCTTTCAAGGTCATTTGCACCTTCTTTTGTTGCTCCTTGCCCCCTCTATCTGTTCACCTTGCTCAGTCTATAATCTCTTAACTATCTGCATCCCATATGTATAGCATTTTGTCTTGTTCTCCCATTGTGTTTTTCTCTCTCTTTAATTTTCTTTTCCAGTTCCTCTATCTAGGTGCCCATTTACCTTCAAGATGCTTTAATTCAATATCCACCTATCTTAGTTGGTTTCTTAGTAATTCCGAGCCATTTAGTGAACTCCTGTTTAATTATAATGTGCACTAGAAATGTCCAAATGCTGTTCAATCTTCTCTTGATTGCAAGGTATTATTTTTAAGATTATTGGTAGATGATCTGAGATTGTGATGGGGTTCATTTCTATTTCATTCAGCAAGTATTTGTGTTCAAGAGTTATGTAAAATCTATCAAACCTTGAGCATGTCTTATGCAAACAAAGTTTGTAAACTGCCTTTGTATTTCTAGACTCTTATGCTTCTTTCAAAGTACTTTGCAATATTTTAATAAATATCTAGCTTCTTTTGTTAAAAACTCTTTTCTCAGTCCCCCTGTAGTAGCGTCTCTATGACAAACCATTTTCCAGACCCCTCCCATTAGAAGTGTTCCCTGATGAAAGGTGATTACCTCATGTAATATAGCTTCAGTTCACTTATTTATATCCCAGGTTGTTGTTGTTGTTGTCTTTCGGCTTTTCCCGGTTAGGGGTCGCCACAGCAGAACTCCGGTCCGCTAATGATTGGCAGTAGATTTTCACGGTTCCGAGTTGCCAGCTCGACGCCCAACCTCCAATGAAGGCACACCCATTCACGCATGTCTTTCGAAATGCCACTCGACCCGCGGGGAGGACATGCAGACTCCACACAGAAGGCACGCCGCGCATATTCCAGGTGGTAAATATAAATTAGCTATTGTTATTTTCTTACCTTACCATTCTCCTCTGATCAATGCATATTGCCCGGCAGAACCGGTCTGCTCGTCTTCAGCATGGATATTTACCACTCTTCTGACCCAGCCAAGGACTCCCCTTTTCCTTTCTCCTAAATATTGTGCAGTGTACTCAGACCTACCATCTTTCATCATCAGCTTTCTATTTTCCTCAAAATTCAAATGAGTTTCCTGTAGAATAACCACTTGTACCTCGCTTTTCCCAAAATATTCAATAACCTTCCCTTGCTTATCCAAACCATTACTGTTCCAAGATAATATTTACAGCCTAGCCATGTTCAGTCTTTCTTAATGTCATCCCCGGGTAGTTTCATTTGTTCTTTATTTTTAATTTCTTTACATTTGCTGTTCCCCTTTCAGTTATACTGCCATCTCCTGTAGTTGACCTCCCTCATATCTCTTGTTATACAGTGGACCCACTGGAAATATACCTCTTTGGCAGAACCTCCATAAATTACACAACGCTCCAGTAGCATTTAATTTGATTCAGCATAATCCCCTTTTCCTCCGTAACTTCAAAAAACCCTTTTTGAGCATAACTATATGCAACTACTGGTTCTAAATTTTGTCTTCCATTAATGATGATAAGGTTACTGTCAAAGACAGAAAGAAGCCAGAAACAATGCATCATGTATTCAGTGGCCCTTTGCTGAAAGACACTACATTTTCTTTCTCTCTGTTGTGCACAGTACAGTAGCTGTTCACAACTCCAGCACACCCCATTTTTGTGTACTGCCTCCCAGCTTGATGGACAGCTAAACAGCATTTATCTCTTAGCAAGAGTGAGATTCTTAAGGAACCCACCTAAGTGCATAATGATGGGGATCACAGGTGACAATGTCAGGTGTCCTGTTGGCATAAACCTACAACATAAATGACAAGTTCAAATAGGATGGTGAGGAGATATGCAGTTCTGTTGTTGAGGACTCCTTTCCCACAGGTACAGGAATACGTAAGCAGGTGCATATGTTATATCATATATATATGTTGGTAGAAGCAGCGGTCAGCCATTGTATTGAAAAGTATTGTTATCATATTGC
Source organism: Protopterus annectens (assembly GCF_019279795.1). NCBI lineage: Eukaryota > Metazoa > Chordata > Ceratodontiformes > Protopteridae > Protopterus > Protopterus annectens. Next base: position 104,860,412 of record NC_056733.1, on the reverse strand, counting down.
ATTCCCAGCCAAAGGCTTGCATGTGCATGATACTGTTGACCTAAATCTTACAACAATACTGTGTGCCATCATGTACCTTCTCCTGCTTTAGTGCTCTTTGATACGATTGCACTCTACTGCTGATGCCTTACTGTGGTTTTGGATTCTAAGGATGCATCTTGGCAACAAAAGTCACAACTGAGTACCAGTTTGCATCAATAATATGCTGAGGCTAGATTTCAGTGATGTCTATGAATTGCTGTATTTCACTGAAGCATATCAAAGATGTAATGCAGTAGGCAAGTTCTGCTGCACACCACTGGCATGCTGTACATGTTTGCACATGCTGTACATGTTTTCACATGCATGGCAAATGACTCTTTAACTTTCCCTTCATTCCTGTGGTGCCATCTTTAAAATCCGTTCTAGCTTCTGTGAAGTCCACATGGAAGCTTCTACTCTCCCTTGCCTGTGTGCTCTCTGGCTTTAGAAGCTTCTCAAGACAGGTTAAACACTCTGTGGTCATCCCCTGCCCAACAGACTCGCCCAGCAAAATACCTTGTGAAAGTGTTATAAATCTGCTTAAGTTACCCGTCTGAAGCAGCTCCAAAACAAACTAAAAACCACAGCTTTCTAGCTCAACTGTAGGTGTTCCTTCTACTGTAATTTATCCACACTTTGAATGTGTTTTTAAGACTATCTGCTTTTTAAAAAGTGAACTGCTCCTTATCATTTAAAGTATTACTAAAGGGCAGGTGAGTACACAGGGTCTATATTAAAATGATGAAACCTCACTTACATGAATCCCGAAAGGCCGACACATAAACAGCGAACCACATGAACACCGAATGTCCTTAAGCACGAAATTCAAAATACCGAATAGCCATAGTTGTCCACACCATGTTTAGTGAGGTAAAAGGTCAGTAGGAGATTCCCTTATCCAGTATAGCTCCTTAATGTAAATGTGCAATAGTTACTAACCTTAGGGTTAGGGTGCGGGTTAAGGTAAGTGCATATATAGTAATACATTCATATTTATTTTGTTTGGGTAGGCAGTACGTAGTGGGCGGTGGAGTTGGAAACTATGGCAATTCAATATTTTCAGTTTTGTGCTTAAGGTCGTTCGGTGTTCTTGCAGTTCGCTGTGTATGTGTCAGCCTTTCAGGATTCACGTAAGTGAGGTTTCGGCATTCTAATACAGACCCGAGCACACACACACACACACACACACACACACACACAGACTAGTTTCTCTGGCTGTAGTAACTTACTTTGGCCACCAGGAGGCAGTACAATGCCAGCAGTCTACCATATTCCTTGTTTTAACTAACAAGAGTACCAATCGCTTTTAGTTTAATGTTATTTTAACTCTCAATAATTCCAGTATATGTAGGTTTAATGTTGCCAGCCACATTCTAGAGTTCTATTTAACCCCTAGTACGTCTTCTGTACCCTATGTCTCCTGTTTTTAAATTTATATTGGCAACATTTCCATCTCTGGCTTGCTCTCTTCTTACCAAACCAAATTACACGCAAGTCACGAATAACCCAAAAACGAACCAGCACAAAGGAGAAAAGTGCCTAAATGTTCTTTATTAGTGGCAAATTACATTCCATATATTGCAAACCGGTTTCGGCTATATTTTTAGCCTTCTTCAGTGCAAAGGAAAAATAGTATTAACAGCACATCCTGGTAATTGCTTTTATATCCCATCATTTAAAGGTGTATATACACCAAAAAGCATGTATACACCTGTTTGAAAATCAAATAATGTAGACTATAAACTTGTCTTTATCTAAAGAGAATACAATCAGTTTTGACTAATATACAAATGCATGAAATCATAAGCTGACAAAAACTATTCTATTTCATTTAAGCCAGGTTTGAATAAAGCTCCTAACCTGGTGATCCATGAGGATTCCATATTATTTAATCTGTCATGCCAGCTTGCTTTAAGGTTTCTATGCATATCAATTTTGTCAATAATAGTAAATTTAAATTGTGCAGTTTGGTGAGTCATGGTGTGTTTATATAAAGCATTAGAAATTTTATAATTTCTAATGGCGCTGAGATGTTCACTTATCATGTGTCTCAGTGGTCTTGATGTTTGGCCTACATAAAAGGAGGAACATGTACAAGTGGCCAGATAAATCACCCAATCCGTGCTACAGTTACCAAAAATTCTTATCTGGTATACCTTACAGGTATTGCCACTAGAAAATTCTTTGGTCTTGAAAATGTATCTGGAAGCACTACAATGACCACATGGAAAACATCCTACCAAAGGATCACCAAATAGAGTTGTCTGAATAGATATGGGTGGCTTGTATCTTTTGTAATGTGTAAAGTGAGAATGAATGATTCTACCCCTATGGTATGAAAAAGCACATCTGTCAGGTAATATCTCATTCAAATGTTCACGAGCCCTCATAATATCCCAATGATTATTGATAATATCCCTAAACAAGGGTGTATTGCTACCAAATGTAGTGACAAACCTGATGGGTTGAGATATTGTTGCTTTAGGTTCATCATGTGAATGTTTGTATTGTAAGAGTGTTTAGGCAAACTATTAATCAGATCAAAGATGTGCCCATCTTTGATCTGATTAATAGTTTGGGTAATAGGATGTTTCTGATACCCTCTGCTTATGAGCTTGTTGGACAGGTCGTGTTCACATGCTAGATGGGATTCTTGAGATGAACATATACTTTTCATACGTAAGAATTGAGATTTAGGGATGTTGTTAATGATGTTAATGTTACTAACCTACCAGACCAACTTAGTGGCCACCTCCCCACCTAGTCCTTAGATACACTATCCAACCCCCCAAATTCCACCTTTATAGAGATCGTCAAAAACTCCCTAATTTTAATGTAGTCCAATTCAACTCTATTCTATTCAACTTTGACTGGTCCATCCTTAAACAAATCCCTCTCAATGACACAGTTACTAAGTTCAATGGCATCTTCTTGAATACCCTGAACTCCCTTGCTCCCTCTAGGAAGGTTAGAATAAAACCCAATTAGGCTCCCTGGTTCTCAAAAGAAACTTAGTCCCTTATGCTAGAAGGAGCTAGAGCTTGGAAAGCCTAGATCAAAACAAAGGAATCACCTCTGCTACATAATTATAGACACCTCAGAAATCTTACAAAAAACAAACCAATAATGACAACATGTCCTTTTATAACTCTGCCCAATTCAATAACAAAGCCAACCATCGCAAGTTCTGGTATACTATTAACAAAATTCTCTCTCCAGGGTGCTCCTCAACTCCCTGCCCTTACCCAAATACATCTCCTCTGGAAACTGCTTCTTCTTCTTTTGGCTGTTCCTGTTAGGGGTCACCACAGTGGATCCTCTGTTTCCATTTCTTCCTGTCATCTGCATCTTGCTCTGTCACACCAACCACCTGCATGTCCTCTCTCACCACATCCATAAACCTTATCTTAGGCCTTCCTCTTTTTCTCTTACCTGGCAGCTTCATCCATAGCATCCTTTTCCCAATATACCCAGCATCCCTCCTTAGCACATGTCCAAACCAATGCAATCTCGCCTGTCTGGCTTTCTCCCCAAACTGTCCAACCTGAGCTGACCCTCTAATATACTGATTCATAATCCTCTCCATCCTCATCACACCCAGTGCAAATCTTAACATCTTTAATTCTACCACGTCCAGCTCTGACTCCTGTCTTTTTGTCAATGACACCATCTCCAACCCATATAACATAGCTGGTCTCACTACCCTCTTGTAGACCTTCCCTTTCACTCTTACTGGTACCCGTCTGTCACATATCACTCCTGACACTCTTCTCCACCCATTCCATAAAAGAGATGAGATGCACGAAACTCTTCTGTCCTTCAAGAACACCAAAATAAAACCCCAAGTCGCCAAAATGTAAAATGAACAAAATTTATTATGTTTAAGCTTCTCCCAAGCTTTTCGTTGGTTACAATACACCAATTTCTTCAGAAAACTACTAAGAGAAATAAAAGCGGAAACAACTTCACTCGATCACTACCCTTTAAATACCCGCACATCTTATCTATAGAAGAATATACAAAATATCATTAAATACATATAAAAACTCATCAAAAACATTATATTAGTCAGAAAAAGAACCCGATTGATTAAAAACATATAAAAATAGTAGATGTTACTTATTTGATGAGCCAGCATGTTGTTAAATTTAATGAATGTAAACAATGGAATTTTAATGTTACATCATGCAATGAATGCAATAAATCAGAATGAAAATAAAAGTGAAAATAAACCATCAATAACCCCTGGGTACTTTACTCATCTGGTGCTACTACCGACCACAAAACAACTGCTACCGAAAGCTACTTACAATCAAATAAAAAACTATCCTATTTGTTATTGTATGTATATTTATAATTAAAACTATTATCTATATTTTACTTGTGTATGTATGCCATAATGAAAATCAATAGGTACAATAGATACTATTTAGTTAAACTCTTAAGTTTCAATATACATGATACAGATAATCCGTCATTGATGCCTGGATAATGGCACGCATCCAGTCTGAGGTGCCAAACCAAGTCTCTCCCTTCGAGGATTAATGAATCAGCTCCCCACCTGCCATCCGATCGAACTTGGTCAATGGCTAAGAAGGAAAATAAATGTAAAGGGTTTTCCTTTACATGCTTTGTAAAGCGTTTTCCACCTTACCCTTCCTAATAGCGTATAGATGCTCGTAAATACGCTCCTGTGATTTTCTGTCGGTTTTACCGACATAGAAGACTGGGCAGTGGGAACACTTAGCTATGTAGACAACTCCTGTACTAGAACAATTAAACCTACCATGTATTCTGTATTTAGACTTCCTTATAACAAAGGACGACCCCACTGATATGTGCTTACAATAACGACACATATTGCATTTAGACATGCCTGCTCTTACTTCCAGGGACCTGGCCTTAGATTCCAGAATGTTTTGAGGTTTTGACCCCTTCTGAAAACTATTCTGGGGTATTCCATACCATTCTCCCTGAATAACCCCTCCTGCATAATGAAACTCCATTTTTTTTGTATGATAGAAATAATGGCCTTCACATCCACATTGTAAGTTAGGATGAAGCTATTGGATTGAGTGTACAGTTGTCCTCACGTGTTTTGAAAGGGTTTAAGATAGGCGCATAAAAACCTGACACCCGCTTGTTATGGACTTCACAAATTACATCCAAAATCAGACCTGCTGGATAACCTCTTTTGAGGAAAAGACCCTCCATGAATTTACATTCGTCATAGAAGTCACTATCTCTAGTCACCATTCTTGCAGCTCTCACCAATTGGCCCTTTATGATGGATTTCTTCTGGGTAAAAGGGTGACAACTGTTGAACTGCAAGTAACTATTTGAAAAGGTTTCCTTTCGGTGAATTCTAACTATATAGCAGTTAGAACTTGTATCTTTTGAAAGATCTACATGTAAACATGAAATCCTGTCCCTTTCCACACTAAAGGTGAACTTCAAAAAGTCAGTGGAAGAATTGAAATGGTTTAGGAGCTGATCCACTATTTCACCATCCCCTTTTAGGATGATAAAAATATCATCCAGGAATCGTGTATACAATAAAACCTTGTCCTGGTATACATGATTCGTGAATACATGTTCCCTTTCCCAGACAGCCATAACCAAATTGGCCATGCTGGCATCACATGGAGATCCCATGGGTACCCCTATTTTTTGTAGGTAATACCTGTTGTTAAAAGTAACGTAATTGCTGGACAAGATAATGTCCAGCAATTCACTAACCTGCTGGATCTCCTCATTGGGTGCTCCTTTGGAACACATCATAGTGGGAATCCAAGCCAGTGCCACTGAATGGGGGATTGAAGGTTGAATAACTCCACCTAAAATATTGTTAGGAGACCCATATGAATTGGCATGCACAGGCTGGCTGCCAGAATGCACACCGTCTGGGCGATCTGTAGAGACGTTGTTGCCATGAGAAATATCCGTAGTATTCACTACAGGATTCTGTTTTGTACCAATGAAGCCATCTAATTGATCCGATAAGGTATTCACCTTTTGAGTTAATAAGTCCAGAAGCTGAGTGAGACCAATGGATTCTTCCTCCGAAGGGGTTCCAGACCGGACCAAAGGAGGAGTGTCTATTAGAAACAAACTACGTCGATAAACCAAGGAAATGTAGACACATTGTAAAAGAGATGAGATGTATGAAACTTCTCCGTCCCTTGAGAACACCAAAATAAAACTCCAAGTCGCCAAAATATAACTATCACTACACTATCCAACCCCCCCCCCAATTCCACCTTTATAGAGATTGCCGAAAACTCCCTAATTTTAATGTAGACCAATTCAACTCTATTCTATCCAACTTTGACTGGTCCATCCTTAAACAAATCCCTCTCAATGACACAGTTACTAGGTTCAATAGCATCTTCTTGAATACCCTGCTTGTACTCTCTTCTTCACCTCTCTTCCACACTCACTATTACTCTGAACTGTTGATCCCAAGTACTTAAACTCATCCACCTTCGCCACCTCTACTCCCTGCATCCTCACCATTCCTCTACCCTCCCTCTCATTCACACACATATATTCTGTCTTAGTCCTGCTGACCTTCATTCCTCTTCTCTCTAGAGCATATCTCCACCTCTCCAGGATCTCCTCAACCTGGTCCCTACTCTCTCTACAGATCACATATCTGGTTCATAGGTTCATACTAGGCTATCTGCCCTGGGGCAATTATAAGCCTAGCCCGAGTCTGTATGGCTTATGCCACCCCTTGATTTGAGTATACTGTGCCCTTTTTAAGGTTTAGTTTATTGTGCCTCTGTCTAATAGTGACACGGTAGTAATCCCTGGGCAAACATCATAGTCCATGGGGCCTCCTGTCTGATCTCATCTGTCAACCTGTCCATCACCATTGCAAATAAGAAAGGGCTCAGAGCTGATACTTGATGTAATCCCACCTCCACCTTAAATGCATCCATCACTCCCACCACAGACCTCACGACTGTCACACTACCCTCGTACATATCCTGTACCATGCTTACATATTTCTCTGCCACTCCCAACTTCTTCATGCAATGCCACAACTCCTCTCTAGGCACCCTGTCATATGCTTTCTTTAAGGCCACAAATGCACAATGCAACTCCTTCTGACCTTCTCTATATTTCTCCATCAATACTCTCAGAGCAAACATCCCATCTATAGTACTCTTTCCCGGCATGAAACCATACTACTGATCACTAATCATCACTTCCCTTCTTAACCTAGCTTCCACTACTCTTTCCCATAACTTCAAGCTGTAACTGATCAGTTTTATCACTCTGTAGTTACTACAGCTCTGCATATCACCCTTATTCTTAAAAATAGGTACCAAAACACTTTTTCTCCACTCCTCAGGCATCTTCTGACTTTCCAAGTTTCATTAAACAATCTGGTTAAAAACTCCACTGCCATTTCTCCTAACCACCTCCATGCTTTCACTGGTATGTCATCTGGACCAACAGCTTTTCCATTCTTCATCCTCTTCATAGCTGTCCTTACTTCCTCCTTGCTAATCTGTTTTACTTCCTGATTCACTATCCCTACATCATCCAACCTTCTCTCTCTCTCATTCTCTTCATTCATCAGCCCCTCAAAGTACTCTTTCCATCTGCTCAACACACTTTCCTCACTTGTGAGTACATTTCCCTCACTATCCTTTATCACCCTTAACTGCTGCACATATTTCCCAGCTTGGTCCCTCTGTTTAGCCAGTTGGTACAGGTCCTTTTCTCCTTTAGTGTCCAACCTTTCATACAAGTCTCCATATGCCTTCTTCTCAATAAACACTTTATTGAAACCATTCAAACACTCATACCTTCCAACTGTAACACAACTTCTCTGCCTACCCCTCCCAATCCTTCTAACAAACAACTATTCTCTTTACATCCATTTCCTACTTCCTACATCAGATCTCTTCTTCAGAAACTCAAACCCTGCTCTCCCTCCACTGACAATGTACCTCCTACCTTCCTCAAACTTGCTGCTGACTCCATTGCCTATCCAGTATCTATACTAATCAATAGACCTATTCAGGAATCCACTGTCCCTACCCTATGGAAATCCTTTTTCACTATTCCCATGCATAAAGGTGGAAACTCTACAGACCCATATAACTACTGACCTATAGCAATTCTATCTCCCCTCCCTAAGATTCTCGAAATATGTACCCACTCACAACTACTCAACTACCTCCTCCAGCATAACCTCCTTACTCCCACTCAGCATGGTTTCTGTCCCAACCACAGCACTAGTGCCCTCTTATCCTTTACACATACCATTGCCGAGGCCCTAGACAATAACAAACTCATAGCATGTCTCTTCCTTGTCCTTTCCAAAGCCTTTGATACAGTTTCCCATCCCCTACTGCTATCTAAACTTGCAGACCTCAATCTATCTTCTTCCTCCCTTGCCTGGTCCTCCACTTACTTATCCTGTAGGCAGCAATCTGTTAAATGGCTCTCTTCCACTTCTCCATTCATACCTGTCCCAACCAGGGTACCACAAGGTTCTATCCTGGGTCCCCTCTTATTTAATGTCTTTACCAATGATATCTATACTTATTGTAAATAATCCTCCCTCATGCAATATGCAGACGACTCGACTCTCATCTCCATCTCAGACAATATCTCCAACCTCCACCCTCTTACTCAACAGGCCTTCCTATCCACTGAACAGTGGTTGTCCAGGAAGCTACTTGTTCTCAACCCTAAAAAGACCAAACTCTTTCCCCGATCTCTCTCTCATCTCAAATCCACCTTTACTATTACTTCCTCTAATAACACTGTTATCCAGCCTGAAGCTCACATTAAACTCCTTGGGGTCATCATAGATGATTAACTTAAATTCAACTTGCACATCCCCCAAAGCATAAAAAGACACACCAGAAACTTGGTTTACTGTATCGCAACAAAAAAATTTGAACTACAAATGCCAGACTCTCCCTTGCACAAGCTCTTCTCCTCCCCTCCCTTCTATATGCTGCCCCCGTACTCACCAACACCTAAACAACTACTTTAAACAAACTCCAACCTTACCACTAGATAGCTAGATTTATCACAAACTCTCCATATAATACACATCATTGCCTTGCCCTAAATACTCTCCACTGGTTACAATTCCCCCATCTTCTACTGCTGTTACAACTTCAAATGTTACACTTCATTCTTTACAAACCTTCATCCTGCCCTGTTCTCTCTTCCTTCATCTCTGTCTACACTCCTCCACGGACTCTCCGTACCTCTAATCAGCAACTACTACAAATCTACCAACCCAAAAAAAATAGTTGGCAAACTCCTATATAAACACTCCGCTGCCCAAGCCTGGAATAAACTCCCAAGAGACATTTATTCCATCATTCACCCATCTCACTTTAAAGAAAAACTCAAACTTCATCTACTCAACTCCAAAATATGTCCTTGTCAAGCCCCTACTTAAGCTCCCACAACCCTATTATATACCTTTTCAGTCCCTCCACATACAGCTAAATACTCCACTATTGTGGATACTTATTAAACTCTACAATCAATATTGTTGGACTTAACTCTTTTTGTAAATATGTAAATTTATTTTTTAGTCTGTAAAAAATATTGATATGTATATATCATGTGTTTGAATTTCTACTTTGTCTCTCTAATGTTCTTGTATAACTGAGTTTGACCATATTTTTGACTCAAATGCTTGATTCTCTGTAAACTGTTTATGTTTTTTTGAGATTTTCTCCTCGGTTCTCCACTGAAAATGGCCCACAAGCCCAGCTGGACCAACCTGGTTAACAAATGTCAATAAATAAATAAATAAATAAAAAACTAGGCATAAAAAATGAATTGCACTAAGTAGCAGAGCTAAGGTGAACTGCACATGATACAAAATCACATTTTAAAGTGTAAACCATAGCCTGTCACTTTATTTGGCTGTATATTTGTGGCAATGGCTGCCATTTTATTTGGCTGTATATTTGTGGCGACGGCTACCATTTTATTTGGCTATATATTAGTGCTGATGGCTGCCACTTTATTTGGCTGTATATTTGTGGTGATGGCTGCTGATGTTAGTGCTTTACAGATAGTGCATGTTTGATGTGAAAGGAAACAAAGATCATATTGCATATCCTGTACAGTCGTTCAGAGAACAGCTGCTGGGATACTGTATGGTTTCATTTCTTAAGGTGGGTGCCCAGTATGACCTGGCAGAGCAGCTGTCCAGGGCCTATCAGCATCCACTGAACTAGTGAACAATGTGTATGCAGGTATGATGACCTATAGTTCCACTGCCCTGAAGATCTCCTGTTATAGGAAGCAAAGATGAGGTAAGAATGCCTTGCATGGTGTAGTAAGTATTTTCTATTTATACTTGGCTTCTTTTTTTTTAATCTGTGTTGTCTTTCAGGGCAATGTTCTTCATAATGTTTGGTTTCCTTGACAGATACCAGGATTTACCAGGTTGCCAGATGTGGAGTTGTGTACATGTGCTTGGTTGTTGCTGTTAACTGCTGTTGATGTGGCACTGTGGCATCCTGTGTGGTAGGGCCCCTGCCTGTCGCTGTGCAGGGTTATAGCTACCAGTTCTTGCTTCTGCATCATTGCACATAGCTGTTTGAATATTTTTCCACCTGTGAGCACTGTCTCAGGCTTTTTCTTGACTGCAGATACATGTGATAGTGCACCTGTTGTTCCTGGCTGTGTGTCCTCCCAGTCTTTTACTTCATTGCATGTAAATGTGTAGCTGTAATATGCACTGTTTTTGTATGCCACTCACACTTGTGTGTGACAGCTGGTACGTCCCTTTTGTCTTTCATCATGGGTTGAGTGAGGGGAAGAATCCTGCTGTCTGCCACAAGAGGCAGCAAAAACTTTCAGAGCAATGTGGTGTGTGGGCTTCTCACCTCCTCATCTGTACTTATATTGTATGCAGCATATGTAGAACATCCTCAGTAATAGTACTCTTCTGCAGGTCATGGTAGCATTGAAACACATGCTTGTCAGCCATTTCCTGCTGTTTTCCTTGCAGAAGCTATGGCTAAGCTAGGTGAATGGGGTGGAAATGACTCACTGGTGGTGTTCAAACCAATCTGGTAGGTAGCCCACACCAGTTGTCTGCTGTAGCTCAGTGAGCTGTAGCAGGTGGTGGAGGTGGCAGCTGACTGCACACACACTGACATGATGGTTTTCTGCACATCAGCCTCTCCTGCAGCAAGTCAAGGATTCACCAGACTTGTGTCTTTGTCTGCTTCCACTGCCTTCCCTGACTTTCCATCCCTCTTTCCCTTTTACCCTTCACATCAGAGCCAGTCTTAGCAACTGAGGTGTACAAGTTGGGCCATTTTTGACAGGCTACATCAGCTGATCTCCACCTAAAACCAAAACCCTCCCTCCACTTTCTGGCTTCCTTGATTTAAGACTATTTCATTTTAAGTAAAATGAATATATACTATTACTGCATATTATAAATTAAACAATTTGTTTACTTAGTACCTTATATTGTGTTAACAGTCATAGGTTCATAGGTTGATACTAGGCTATCTGCCCTAGGGCATTTATAAGCCTAGCCAGAGTGTGTTTGGCTTTTGCCACCCTTTTAGATTAGCTGACTGTGCCTCTGTATAGTAGGTCACAGAAGATAGCCCTTTTAAGGTTAGTTTACTGTGCCTCTGTCTAGTAGGGACATAGAAGAGATCCCAGGGTAAACCTACGATCTCCCATCCACTCGTCAAGATTTCTCTTGAAGAGGGTCTTTGAGGGGCTCTGCCTAACATGGATTGGGATTTTGTTCCAGAGTGAGGGGAGCCTCTTGGGTATGAATCTGTCCCTCCAGCATGTCCTATTTATTTCTGTGCTGAGGTTTAAGTCCCTGGAGCATGTAGCTTTAAGGGATTTGGATTTCCTGAGGTGGAGCATGTCCATTAATTCTGGGTTGGACATGGCTTTATATGTCAGGCACAGATTGCCTCTGAGTAGGCGGTAAGCAACTAAGTAGAGCTGGAGTTTCTTTAGCCTAACTGTGTAGGGCATCTGTTTGAGTCCCTTGATCCTCTTGGTGAGGTACTTTTGGGGTCTTTCCAGTTGCTGCAGGTGTCGGGTAAGGTACATCCCGAATGGGGCATTGTATTCAATTATGGGCCTAATGAGTGATGAGTAGAGGGGCACAATGACCTCTCTTGATCTAGATGTGAACCCTTTTGTGATAAGGTGGGCTATATAGAAGGTCTTTCTAACCACTTTGGCAACGTGATTGTCAAAGGAGAGATTGCTATCTACTTGGGTCCCCAAATCCCTAATTACTTCTTCCGTGCCAATGGATTACCACCTATGTGGTAATTTGTGGGCACTTTGTTTTTCCCAAAGGGGATGACTATGCACATTTTGGCATTTAGCTTTAGGCCATGGCTCTGGCACCAGTTATCCATCTCTGTGAGACCCTTTTGGAAGATGCTTGTGTCAGTCAGCGAGTCAATTATGGCACCCAGTTTGCAGTCATCTGCGAACTTGGTCAGCCATAGTCCTCCCGTGTTAGCCTGTACCTCAGAGAAATATATACCAAACAAGAGAAGTCCCAGGACTGAGCCTTGTGGGATGTCACTTGTAACTGGTTTAGAGTCTGACATGGCACCTGCAATTCTGACCATGTGGATTCTATCCCTGAGCCAGTTTGCAACCCATCTTGTGACATAGGGGTTGATATTTAAGCTGGTGAGCTTATTTATGATGCCTGAGTGGGGTATTGTGTCGAAGGCTTTTGCGAGGTCCAGGTAGGCTGTGTGGACTACCTTCCCTTCATCTATGGCCTTGGTGACTGTTTCAAAGAGGTCAACCAGATTCAAGAGGCAAGATTTGCCCTTAACAAAGCCGAATTGGGTAGGATCCAGTGTTTGGAGGTTCCCAATGTCTTTGTTTATGAGTTCCATGATGATATGCTCCATAGCTTTGCAGACCAGGCTAGTCAGGCTTATAGGGCAATAGTTTCCGGGGTCTGTTGTGGCACCACCTTTGTGGAGTGGGACCACTGTTGCTGTACGCCATTCCTTGGGTACATATCCTGTAGTAAGGCTGAGATTGAACAGTGACTTTATGTGAGGGTTCAGTTCTTCTTGGAGCTCGTGTAAGATGCAGCCCGGGACACCGTCCGGTCCCATTGATGCTGTTTTTTGCTTTGGAGAGGGCAGCTCTCACCTGTGCATCTGTGATGTCAGGGAGGCAACACTCTGTTGGGATAGACATTTGCTCTTTTGGGGGGGGAAGGGGGGGAAGTTTCCATTGAACCTGTCTGCCAGGATGTTGGCAATGTCTGTGGGTTCAGTGTATTTTTTGTCATTTTGCACTAACTCAGAGCATATCTGGGAGTTGCCACCCAGGTTCCTGACATAACTAAAGAAGGCCTTGTGATTATCTTTAGCGTATTGCGCAATTTTTCTTTCGAAACTGGCCTTCGATGATTTTATGAGGGATCGTAGTTTCTTGCTAGTACTGATCAGAGATGCCTTCCCTTTATGGGATTTTGCTCTATCATGTAGTAGATTCCTTCTTCTGTTGTATAGCTTATTTATGGCCGGGGTCCACCAGACAGGTCTCGTGCCTTTGGAGGAGTGAGTCTTGGTTTTATTTGGGATAGCACGATCCATGCATTCCTGTAGGTGTCCATAGAATGCGTTTGTAAAGGATTCTGTGGTTTGGGCCGTATTTTCCACTGGCCCGGGGGCTTTGAAGGATTCCACCTTGGTTTTGAGAAGTGTGAAGTTTGCTTTTGAGAAGTTCTTCACCGTGGTTTCCTTGGCTGGGGGTGGGGACGGGATATGGATGTCCAGTGAGATTAATTTATGGTCAGATCTTACCAATGAGGGGTATACCTCTGGTATGGAACATAGAGTCCCCCTGTTGGTGATGATCAGGTCCAATATGTTTTCCCCTCTTGTGAGAGTGGTGACCAGTTGTTCCATAGCATTTGAGTTTATAAATTCTATGAACCGTTGGGTGAGGGTGTTGGGGCTTGAGTAGTGCTCCCAGTCTATGTTTGGGTAGTTGAAGTCACCCAATATAATGGTGTTTGGAGAGACCTTCAAATTCTCCAGTGTTCTCAGGAAAGCTGAGTGGGGTTCCTGAGTTTGGGAGGGTGGTCTGTAGCAGGCTACAAACTGAAAGGCAGTTTTGCCCACTGTTAGTTGCACATGGATGGTCTCCGATGCTTCGTGCAGTGCCACTAACCTGGAGGTGTAGGTATCTTTGATTAATATGCATACTCCCCCTCCTTTTGTGGTTCGGTCCGAGTTTTGGGGCCGAAAAGTATGGTATGAGGTATAATCTGGTAGTGCTGGGGTGCTCTCAGGAGCCTTGAACCAGGTTTCTGTTACTGCACAGATATCGATATTCTCCATACTGAGGAGAGTCTCACGTGCGTGCATCTTGAGGTTTAGACTTCTGGCATTGAGCAGCATTACCCTTAGTTTCTTTTTCTTTGTGTTGTCTATGGAGGTGGGTTTGTCTTTTCAGCCTTGCTTAAAAAAGGCACTATGGGGGTGGCAAGAGCCTTAGCCAGTATTCGAAAGCCCAGGGGTGACAGGTGCAAGCCATCCCTAGCGAAGCAATGTGGCTTGTCGAGCATGTCATCCCAGGCTGACAGACACTGGATGCCCTTTGAATGACACCAATACTTTAGCCAATTGTTAAAATTGATCATTCTGTCTTTATACTGTGGCATCATTCTTGGTGAGGGTAAGATGCTACTCAAGGTCAGGGTCATACCGGTCTGGGCTACATAATCAGAGAGCTCCTCTATGTCTCTTTTCATGTAGTCCAGGGAGGTACGTCTCAGGTCATTCACACCAGCATGGACAATGACGGAGTCATATTTGTACTTGCTTTGGAGTGACCTGAGTGCTTGTGTTATGTGGCGGATCCTGGCACCCGACAGGCAGCTTACAGTGACCTTCTCCTTGTTCAGCCTGGTGAGTGGGATGTCAGTGTGTCTGACAATAGAGTCACCTATTACAAGTGTATTAGGTGTGTTGTTTAGCCTTAAGGGCTGTGACTGTGTGGCACACTGACTTTGTGAACTATGTGATACGTGGGTATTGTTGTGGGGTAGTGGTTGCTTGGATGTCTGCTTTGGAGGTCTCTGCTGCTTGGGCAGATTTTTATTTAGAGCCTCCAAGTATGTTTTTGTGTGTTTATGTGTTTGGTTTGCTGTTGTGATAGGTCTATGTGAGACTGGATTTGTGGTGTGTGTGGTTACCTTCTCCTCCAGACTGACTGCGCCAGTATTGGGTTGAGAGAGCTCAGCCTCCAGTTTGACTATATAGTTGCATCTCTCACATATATTTGAGCTTGTTGGGAGGAGGAGAGGGTGGTCTGTGTACATAAGGCAGTTGTAACATTGCCTCAACATTCCCAGATTCACCAGCTGGACTGGAGAGTAAACCCAAAACTAAATTTTGGACATGCCAGAATAGTATAAGGAACTACTTTTTGACTGATCAAAAAGGACCAATAGGGAGCCAAGTACTTAAAGGGAGTATAAGAGGGTGTAGTACTTTAGTTTATTAGTGCTTACTTATAAGATTACTTATATGAGCAACTGCAGGGTTTAGAATGAAAATAGCGTGCTTACTTTGAGATTTAGAACAGTTCTAAGGGAAAAAGTGAAGTGCAGATTTTGTGGAGCCGGGAATAGTTTAAATCTGTTTAAGCGGCGCTGCCGGATGCTGCGCTATGCGCAAAATCGTGCAAAACTGCGCAAATGCAGGTTTTAAAGCAGGGAAACTGAAAGAGATAGGAATTGACTCAAAACAGCCAATAAGCTATTAGTTTCAGGGCTGAGACCACTCCTCCAGAGACAGATAGGCTGCTCAAAGCTCCCCACTCTCACTGGTGAACAGAGAAGCTTCCTCCTATTCAAGTAAGGATATGGGAAACACAGGAAACTATACCACAGTCCGGAATTCAGCAAAACCTGAAATCTGGACTAATCTAGTTCAGCAAAGGTGGGAAAAGATAATTTATTTTTTTCAGGAAACAGCAGAAAAACACACAGAAAACACTGTAAATGTTATAAACAGGCCAGTGCACTTTAGTGTGTAGCCTACAACAGTTATACAATACAAAAACGACTTAAATTGATATAAAACAAGTGCAAAAACTGTATAAAGCAGAAGGCAAATGCAATTTAAACTTTTTAATGCACAGCTCAGTTAGAAATTTGCTTTTTAGGTGGGAAAAGGCAGTCAGAGCAAAAAAGCAGAGAAAAAAATACTTAAATCTGGAAAAGTCTCTCTTGGGTCCCTCTTTTGCCTGTATCACTCTGCAGGGCACCACGAGGAGCTGTGCGGAGTTGTATACTGGCGCAAAACCGCACAGATGTGGGTTTTAAAGCAGGGAAACTGAAAGAGATAGGAATTGACTCAAAACTGCCAATAAGCTACTAGTTTCAGGGCTGAGACCACTCCTCCAGGGACAGATAGGCTTCTCAAAGCTCCCCACTCTCACTGGTGAACAGAGAAACTTCCTCCTATCCAAGTAAGGATATGGGCAACACAGGAAACTATACCACAGTCCAGAATTTAGCAAAACCTGAAATCTGGACTAATCTAGTTCAGCAAAGGTGGGAAAAGAGAATTTTTTTTTTCAGGAACAGCAGAAAAACACACAAAAAACACTGTAAATGCTATAAACAGGCCAGCACACTTTAGTGTGTAGCCTACAACAGTTATACAATACAAACACAACTTAAATTGATATAAAACAAGTGCAAAAACTGTAAAAAGCAGAAGGCAAATGCAATTTAAACTTTTTAAAGCACAGCTCAGTTAGAAATTTGCTTTTTAGGTGGGAAAAGGCAGTTGGAGCAAAAAAACAGAGAAAAAAATACTTAAATCTGGAAAAGTCTCTCTTGGGTCTCTCTGTTGCCTGTATCACTCTGCAGGACACCACAAGGAGCTGTGCGGAGTTGTATACTGGTGCAAAACTGCACAAATGCAGGTTTTAAAGGAGGGAAACTGAAAGAGATAGGAATTGACCCAAAACGGCCAATAAGCTACTAATTTCAGGGCTGAGACCACTCCTCCAGGGACAGATAGGCTGCTCAAAGCTCCCCACTCTCACTGGTGAACAGAGAAGCTTCCTCCTATCCAAGTAAGGATATGGGCAACACAGGAAACTATACCACAGTCTGGAATTCAGCAAAACCTGAAATCTGGACTAATCTAGTTCAGCAAAGGTGGGAAAAGAGAATTTTTTTTTTTCAGGAAACAGCAGAAAAACACACAGAAAACACTGTAAATGCTATAAACAGGCTAGCACTTTAGTGTGTAGCCTACAACAGTTATACAATACAAAAATGACTTAAATTGATATAAAACAAGTGCAAAAACTGTAAAAAGCAGAAGGCAAATGCAATTTAAACTTTTTAAAGCACAGATCAGTTAGAAATTTGCTTTTTAGGCGGGAAAAGGCAGTTGGAGCAAAAAACAGAGAAAAAAATACTTAAATCTGGAAAAGTCTCTCTTGGGTCTCTCTGTTGCCTGTATCACTCTGCAGGACACCATGAGGAGCTGTGTGGAGTTGTATACTGGCGCAAAACCATGCAAATGCGGGTTTTAAAGCAGGGAAACTGAAAGAGATAGGAATTGACCCAAAACGCCAATAAGCTACTAGTTTCAGGGCTGAGACCACTCCTCCAGGGACAGATAGGCTTCTCAAAGCTCCCCACTCTCACTGGTGAACAGAGAAGCTTCCTCCTATCCAAGTAAGGATATGGGCAACACAGGAAACTATACCACAGTCCAGAATTCAGCAAAACCTGAAATCTGGACTAATCTAGTTCAGCAAAGGTGGGAAAAGAGAATTTTTTTTTTCAGGAACAGCAGAAAACACACAGAAAACACTGTAAATGCTATAAACAGGCTAGTGCACTTTAGTGTGTAGCCTACAACAGTTATACAATACAAAAACAACTTAAATTGATATAAAACAAGTGCAAAAACTGTATAAAGCAGAAGGCAAATGCAATTTAAACATTTTAAAGCACAGATCAGTTAGAAATTTGCTTTTTAGGTGGGAAAAGGCAGTCAGAGCAAAAAAACAGAGAAAAAAAATACTTAAATCTGGAAAAGTCTCTCTTGGGTCTCTCTGTTGCCTGTATCACTCTGCAGGACACCACCAGGAGCTGTTTGGAGTTGTATACTGGTGCAAAACCGCTCAAATGCGGGTTTTAAAGCAGGGAAACTGAAAGAGATAGGAATTGACCCAAAACAGCCAATAAGCTACTAGTTTCAGGGCTGAGACCACTCCTCCAGGGACAGATAGGCTGCTCAAAGCTCCCCACTCTCACTGATGAACAGAGAAGCTTGCTCGTATCCATGTAAGGATATGGGCAACACAGGAAACTATACCACAGTCCAGAATTCAGGAAACCTTAAATCTGGACTAATCTAGTTCAGCAAAAGTGGGAAAAGAGAATTTTTTTCAGGAAACAGCAGAAAAACACAGAAAACACTGTAAATGCTATAAACAGGATAGCACACTTTAGTGTGTAGCCTACAACAGTTATACAATACAAAAATGACTTAAATTGATATAAAACAAGTGCAAAAACTGTACAAAGCAGAAGGCAAAAGCAATTTAAACTTTTTAAAGCACAGCTCAGTTAGAAATTTGCTTTTTAGGTGGGAAAAGGCAGTTGGAGCAAAAAAACAGTGAAAAAAAATACTTAAATCTGGAAAAGTCTCTCTTGGGTCTCTCTGTTGCCTGTATCACTCTGCAGGACACCACGAGGAGCTGTTTGGAGTTGTATACTGGCGCAAAACCGCTCAAATGCGGGTTTTAAAGCAGGGAAACTGAAAGAGTAGGAATTGACCCAAAACAGCCAATAAGCTACTAGTTTCAGGGCTGAGACCACTCCTCCAGGGACAGATAGGCTGCTCAAAGCTCCCCACTCTCACTGATGCACAGAGAAGCTTCCCCCTATCCAAGTAAGGATATGGGCAACACAAGAAACTATACTACAGTCTGGAATTCAGCAAAACCTGAAATCTGGACTAATCTAGTTCAGCAAAGGCGGGAAAAGAGAATATTTTTTTTTTTCAGGAAACAGCAGAAAAACACACAGAAAACACTGTAAATGCTATAACCAGGCTAGTGCACTTTAGTGTGTAGCCTACAACAGTTATACAATACAAAAATGACTTAAATTGATATAAAACAAGTGCAAAAACTGTAAAAAGCAGAAGGCAAATGCAATTTAAACTTTTTAAAGCACAGATCAGTTAGAAATTCACTTTTTAGGCAGGAAAAGGCAGTCAGAGCAAAAAAACAGAGAAAAAATACTTAAATCTGGAAAAGTCTCTCTTGGGTCTCTCTGTTGCCTGTATCACTCTGCAGGACACCACGAGGAGCTGTGCGGAGTTGTATACTGGCGCAAAACCATGCAAATGCGGGTTTTAAAGCAGGGAAACTGAAAGAGATAGGAATTGACCCAAAATGGCCAATAAGCTACTAGTTTCAGGGCTGAGACCACTCCTCCAGGGACAGATAGGCTGCTCAAAGCTCCCCACTCTCACTGGTGAACAGAGAAGCTTCCTCCTATCCAAGTTAGGATATGGGCAACACAGGAAGCTATACCACAGTCCGGAATTCAGCAAAACCTCAAATCTGGACTAATCTAGTTCAGCAAAGGCGGGAAAAGAGAATATTTTTTTGTTTTTTTCAGGAAAGAGCAGAAAAACACATAGAAAACACTGTAAATGCTATAACCAAGCTAGTGCACTTTAGTGTGTAGCCTACAACAGTTATACAATACAAAAATGACTTAAATTGATATAAAACAAGTGCAAAAACTGTAAAAAGCAGAAGGTAAATGCAATTTAAGCTTTTTAAAGCACAGACCAGTTAGAAATTCACTTTTTAGGCAGGAAAAGGCAGTTGGAGCAAAAAAACAGAGAAAAAATACTTAAATCTGGAAAGGTCTGTCTTGGGTCTCTCTGTTGCATCACTCTGCAGGACACCACGAGGAGCTGTGCGGAGTTGTATACAATAACAAACTTTTTAAATCACAGATTCACTAAAAAAACTGGCGTTTTAGGCAGAATTTGTTTAGACAGCAAGAAAAGCAGAAAAGTGATACTTAATCACTCCAAAGTCACTCTTTTGTCTCTCTGCTGCTGTAGACTCTGCAGAACACCTGGAAGGCACTTGCTGAGTGGAATACAAGTGTAAAAACTGTGCAAATGAGGTTTTTATAGCAGGGAAGTGAAAGAGAAATTAGCCCAAAATGGCCAATAAACTACTAACTTCTGGGCTGAAACCACTCCTCCAGGGACAGATAGGCTGCTCAAAGCTCCCCTCTCTCACAGGTGAACAGAGAAACTTCCTTCTATCCAAGTAAGGTAATGGCAACACAGAAACTTGTAACACAGCCCTGGATTCAGCAATAACATGAAAACTGGACTATACTAGTTCAGAAAGGCAGGAAACAAGTATATATTTTTTCAGAAACTAGAGCAGATACAATCAAAATTAGCCCAAAAAGGCCAATAAACTACTAACTTCTGGGCTGAAACCACTCCTCCAGGGACAGATAGCCTGCTCAAAGCTCCCCTCTCTCACAGGTGAACAGAGAAACTTCCTTCTATCCAAGTACAGTATGGCAACACAGAAACTTGTAACACAGCCCTAGATTCAGCAGTAACATGAAAACTGGACTATACTAGTTCAGAAAGGCGAGAAACAAGTATATATATATTTTTTCCAGAAAATAGAGCAGATACAATCAAAACAACACTTTACCCAATTAACCAGTTAAAAAGCTTAAAACTGAGCCCTGTTCCAGCAGTCTTCAATCAGACAAGTTCTAACTGCACAGTTCTGCCACTAGGGTACAGAGAAACCTTCTCCAAAAAAGACGGCCTGGATCAGTGCACAAGTTATACAAACAAAGCTAGATCCAGCCGGCCTGAAACTAGTCTATGCTACAGCAAACAAGGCGTACCAATTTCAGAAAGAAACAGTTCAAGTAAGCATGCGCAATAAGCCTTTAACCAGAAATTCCCAGCTCAGAAGGGCAGAATCTAGCCTCTCCTCCCACAAGAGTGCAGACCACAAACCTTCTTAATGTAAAATAACTGGCCTGAAGCCCAAGTCCTTAACCCAGAACTAATACACTTTTAGAATAACAGACACTGAGCCTTCAATCATCAGTTCCCAACTTGGAAGGATGTACGCTACCTGTCCTACCACAACAGTGCGGACCACAAACCTTCTTAATGTAGAACAACTGGTTTGAAGCCCAAGTGCTTAAACCAAAGGCCTTAGAATAACAGTTACAATTTAATCAGGCTACTAACAAGCAGTAATAAAAGCAGCAGAATAAATTCAATTGAGTACTTTTAAGAAGAGGCAAAAGCAAAATAAGGTAATAAAGTAGGAAGAAACACAAATACAGTAAGGCAGATGAAGTGCAATTTTTTTTTGAGACAGAGGAAACAGAGCAGATTAAGATACCATAGGGGAATGCCCTTCCCAAGTGCTCTCTCTGTACACCGCAGAGGAGATGGGACTGGTAGGAGTATCCAAAATCAAAATATGATCTCACTGTACTCAGTTGAGTGAGCAAATGAGATGGGTCCAGGAGGAGTGTGCAAAAAGAGATTTACAGCAGGGGCGGGCAATTCCAAAGCCACCACGATTAACACCACAACAAGAAACAGGGAAGGGGGGGGGACTAACTGCAGAGACACAGAGACACAGTATTTACAGAATCAAAGACACACAATATTTACTGACTCAAATCTTAAATAAGTGCAGAAAAATATACTTAAATCAGCTTGTGTCCAGTTGATATATGCAGAGAAGTCTCAGTAGCCAGCAAAATATTATTTCATATTAAATATAATATTATCATATTAAAATATTAATGATAATTAAAATATTATCATATTAAAATAGTCATGAACTCTTGGACTCCTGGATTACGCCCAGATCCACAATCACCTTTAGTTTCTCTGTTAGGGTGTGCTCACTCTAAGGGGCATGCTTGATGAGCCACTGAAGCCCTGTGTCTGCATAGTGCTTCCAAAGGTGGGTGGAGGCAGTTTACCTGTAAACATGTTCCCCGGCTCCTGTTGTATTGCTCAGATCTCCTGACCATGGGTGGGAGATAGATGCACACTCCCCCTCATCTCTCCTCCCTCCTTGCAGTTCTTCTTGTTATTTTTTTCTCCACACTTTTCTGACTCTCATTTTCTCTTCATTTGGCTCATGCCTTCCTCTCCTTTACATCCCAGGTCCAACAGTTGTCATCAGTGTAAGTACTTTATTATTTTCTCCTTAACAACATTATACTCTTAAGATATTATTACAATGTACCGGTATTCTTCTTCTGGTTTCACTCACTGAATTCTGTATCATGTCTCCATATGCTTGTGTTCATTTATGCTATATATTATCCTGACTGATACATCTCTGCATGCTTGCTCTTACATTCCCACTAATGTACTGATACTGATTAATGTTTATTGTTTCGTTGGCTTTATTTCCATCATGCTGAGCTTAGAAAGGCTGTAGGTAGATCAGTACCTCTAGTTTGGTTAACAAATGTTAAATAAATAAAATAAATAAGTGTACCTGTTCAAGGGTTAAGGACTATACACATTCCGGCATCTATGGGAGGTGCTACAGACAACACCAAGCAGACCATGTTAATAAGAAGCAGGCTGATTTTGAAACATTAAATATGGTATTATATGTGTTATCTGACCATCTCAAGGATTACTTGCATAAAATTAGACCCGCTTAGTAAAAAGGTTTGCATATCATTGCTGGAGCCTTCCTGTGTCCTGACAGAGTGCTCTTCAAACTATCTGGAGATATACAGAGCTGAGTATATTTTTCTGGCACTTCAGAGTTGTTTGCTGGTAATTGTTGTTTGACTAATTTTATATCATTGCTGGCTGACTTCAGAGTTGTGGACTGTTATTTTTGCTTCGCTGTATAGTTTTTCAGATCTCTGCTGAAGGTGTTGGTTTTCCCATACTCACCCTCCCTATTCCTGTGTTGTTGTTTAAATATGGAGGCTTTTGCAGTTGCCCGCCCCCACTGTAGATTTGATCTGGGACACTCCCCCCAGTCCCATCTCTTTACCTCATTCTACCTAATAGACTCCTTCTGCACTCGTTTTTAGTCATTTTTAATTTAATTGCATTTTTTAAACTGTTTGGTCTAACATTGCTACATACTCAAGTGTGCTAGGTTGCACTGCATTTGAATTGTTTTGACTGCTGTTTTAGCTACTTTTATATATATATATATATATATATATATATATATATATATATATATATATATATATATATATTATATATATATATATATATATATATATATATATATATATATATATATATATATATATATATATATATATATACATATGTATAAAATAGCTTTCCTGTAACTAGTGTAGTCCAGATTCAGATTTGCTGTATCCAGGACTGCATGTAAGTTTCTGAGCCCCCCAAGCTTTCTGTGTTGGAGGGAAGCCTTCTAGCTTATCAGTGGGAGTGGTAATCACTAGGTAACCTAGCTACCACATAAGGAGTGGTTCTGGCCCACAAACTGTAGTTATTGGCCGTTTGGGCAGTTTTTCCATCTCTCTCAACTTTCTGATTTAAAAGCCCACATTTGCACTTGTTTCCCCCCTTTCCTGTAACTAGTTTAGTCCAGATACATATTCTTAGTTTTAGCACTTGAATTTGCTTATTCGTGATCAGTACTTGTTCAGAACTTGTAAGCACTAAATAACCTACTAATTACTACAGCACTCAACCTTCCTCATTACCTAGAGGAAAACAGTTTTGGTACTTACTTTCCTCACTTGCTTAGAGAAAAACAGCTCTTGTACTCACTTTCCTCACTTATCTAGAGGAAAATAGTTTTTTATTCAGGCATGTCCAAGGGTCAGCTCCCAGTGTTCTCTCCTGTCTATCTGATGAATCTGGGAATCTTGGGGCAATGTAGAAATTGCCTCATGTACACAGACAACCCTCTCCTCCCACCACCCAACACTACAACCTGTGAGAGATGCACTTATCTAGCCAAACTGGAGGTAAAGCTCTCTCCAATCAAGACTGAACTTGACAGTCAAGAGGAGAAGGTAAACACTTGCACCACACCACACTCATCACATAGTCTCACTAAATCTACACCACCAAAATTCATACATAGAAACACAAAAACATTCACGGAGGCTCTCAATAATAACCTGCTCAGGCAACAGAGACCTCCAATGCAGAGATGCAAGCAACCTCCACCCCCCAACAGAACCCAGATGACACATAGCCCGCAGACTCAGCGTGCCACTCAACCACAGCCAATAAGGCAAAACAACGTACCCAACACACTAGTCATAGGTGACTCTATAGTCAGGCACACTGATGTCCCACTCACCAAGCTAAACAAGGAGAAGGTTACTGTCAGGTGCCTGTCAGGTGCCAGAATCCGCCACATAACCCATGCACTCAGGTCACTCCACAACAAGTACAAATATGACTCTGTCATTGTCCATGTTGGTGTGAATGGCCTGAAACACACCTCCCTGGACTACATGAAAAGAGACATGGAAGAGCTCTCCAGTCTTGTAGCCTAGGCAGGTATGACCCTAGCCCTGAGTAGCATTCTGCCATCACCCAGAATGATGCCGCAGTACAAGGACAAAATGACTGACTTCAACAATTGGCTAAGCTTCTGGTACCATTCTAAAGGGATCCAGTATCTGTCTGCCTGGGATGATATGGTCAACAGACCATGATGCTTTGCCTGAGATGGCTTGCACCTGTCACCCCTGGGATTCTGGATACTGGCTAAGGTTCTTGCCGCCCCTATAGTGCCTTTTTTAGGCAAGGTTCAAATGACAAATTCACCACCGTAACAGGAACAGGCAAGCAAAAACTGAGGGTGATGCTACTCAATGCTAGAAGTCTAAATCTCAAAATGCACTCACTCGAGGCACTCCTTAAAATGGAGAACATCGATATCTGTGCAGTGACTGAGACCTGGTTCAAGGCTCCAGAAAGCACCCCTGCACTACCAGGCTATTACTCATACTACACTTTTCGGCCATGTAACCTGGACCGGAAGACCAAAGGCAGAGGTGTGTCCATATTCATTAAGGATATCCACACATCCAGGCTAGTTACTCAGCATAATGCAGCCGAGGTTATCCAAGTACAACTAACTCTGAGCAAAACTGCAATCCAAATTGTAGCTTGCTACAGATCACCCACCATGCCCCAGGATTCCCACTCCTCTTTTCTTGATGTACTGGAAAATATTAGGGTTCAACCAAACACCCTAATAATGGTCGATTTCAACTACCCCACCATTAACTGGGAAAACTACTCATGTACCAACTCCTTCACTCAATGCCTTCTGGAATTCATAAACTCCAGTGCCTTGGATCAACTTATCCACACCCCCACCAGGGGCAACAATATCCTAGATCTAGTCATTACCAACATGAGTGACCGGTGTTCCACATCTGAAGTCAACGGCTCATTGGTCCGATCCGACCATAAGCTAATTACCCTAGATATCCACATCCTGCCCCCCCCCCCCATTTAAGGAAACCATGGTAAAAAATTTATCCAAAGCCAACTTCATGCTTCTTAAGACAGAAGTGGTGAACTTCATGACACCCATGTAGATGGACAATACAGTTATGACTACTGAATCCTACACAATTGCACTTTATAAGCACTTACATGAGTGCATGGATCGTGCTATCCCAAACAGAACCAAGATGCTATCCTCCAAAAAAAAGGAAGCCAATATGGTGGTCTCCTGCTATAAACAAACTGTACAATAGAAGGAAGAAACTGTTGCAAAAGAGAGTAAAATCCCATGAGTGGAGGAGCTCCCTGGTCAGCCTCAGTAAGAAGCTGCAATCCCTGATAAAATCCTCCAAAGCTGGTTATGAAAACAAAATTGCCACTGATTCTAAAGACAGCCACAAAGCATTCTATAGCTATGTCAAGAATCTCAATGGCAACACTCAGATCTGCTCTGAGTTACAGCACAATGGCACTAAATATACAGACCCAACTGATATTGCCAACATCCTGGCAGATAGGTTCTGTGCTAACTTTATCCCCCTCTCACCCTCTAAAGAGCCCATCTCTATACTGGAAGAATGCAAAGTTCCTGTACAGCACAGGTAAAAACCACACTCTCCAAAGCCAAGAACACAGCATCCATGGGACCACACAACATCCCAGGCTGCGTTCTACATGAACTTTTAGTTATGTACTTACCATAACTTTAGATGTATGGGATCCATCTCGCCTACATTCTGTACTGATGGGTTCGGAGCCAATCCTCAGCTCCGACTCGGCACGCTATACTATAGAACGAAGTCTCTTATTGGCTGAGCCACCACATATCCCAGGATGCCCCACTACTGCTTCCCCAGATCTTGTTTGTCCGCACACATGCACACACACATAGACTGTTGTTATAAGATTGCCAGGTGTTTCAAGAGAGGAAAAAAAAAACAGTTGTATTCGGACCGTTCGGTCTCTCCTGGCCTCCAAGGCAGGGGGAAGGAGGGTGGGTTATTAGGAATGTAGGCGAGATGGATCCCATACATCTAAAGTTATGGTAAGTACATAACTAAAAGATGTAATGTGATCCTATCTCGCCTACATTCTGTACTGACGGGACAGCGTCCCTAGCACCTAATTCCTGGGTGGCTCACTGGAAAACGGTCCGGAGAACCGTGGAACCGAAGGAAGCTCGACCACTAGATGCCACATCCAGTTTGTAATGAGAAATAAAGGTGTGTAGAGGAGACCACGTAGCAGCCGCACATATGTCATTAACAGAGAGCTTGGAATGAAAGGCTGCCGAAGTGGCCATGGCTCTGGTAGAATGAGATTTCACAGGAATTGTAATCTCTTTATTCGAAATGCGATAAATAAGATTAATACAGTCTCTGATCCACTTGGCAATAGTGACTTTCGTGACGGCTTTGCCCAATTTATTGTCCGAAAAAGACACAAACAGTTGATCCGATTTTCATGCTTGGTGTATCCTATCCAAATAGAAATGTAATTGTCTGTGCACATCTAAGGTGTGAAAAGTATACTCAGCTCTGTTTGTATACTTAGGGAAAAAAAAAAACGGTAATTCCAGTGATTGTTGCAAACAAAAATTAGTACAAACCTTTGGTATAAAGGATGGGTTTGGTCTAAGAGAAACTCTATCCTTGTGAAATACCAGGTATGGTGGATTGACACATAAGGCTTGAAGTTCTGAAACTCGCCTGGCTGATGTGATAGCAACTAGAAGGGCAGTCTTCCAAGAAAGAAATTTCAAGTCACAGGTTGCTGCCGGCTCAAAGGGAGGTGCGGTTAGTGCGCCTAACACTACGTTAAGGTCCCACGGTGGTGCAGGATGAGATATAGGGGGCCGAAGAAGCCAAGCTCCTTTAATAAAAGCTTTGCACAACTTATTGCTCATTAAAGGTGGTTCTATGTTCTCATGAAAATTGGAAATAGCCGCCAATTGAACTTTGATGGTGGACACCGAACAACCTTGGTTGAATAGGGAAGTTAAGAACTTCAGAACCTCTGACACAGAAGCTGTCATCGGATCTAATCCTCAGAGTTGGGCCCAAATAGCAAACCTCTTCCATTTACTGCTATACATTTTTTTAGTAGAAGTCTTGTGGGCCGAGGACAAAATATGCATGACTTCAGGGTCGAAAGAATGGCTCCTAACTAAGGTCGGAAGAGGAGTAGCCAAGCTGCTAGCTTCAGTGAATGGAGGGACTGATGGAGTTGTCCTGACTGATGCGTCAGGAGGTCCGGAACTTGGTCCAGGAACCAGGGACCGTCCAATGCATACTTGCGAAGAAAGGGGAACCACACTTGACGAGGCCAGTATGGGGCGATTAGAATCATTTTGCTTCCCAAGCGAATTGCCTTCTGAATCACCTTGGGGAGAAGGGGAACCGGTGGAAAGGCATATAGCAGACCGGAGGGTCAAGCTTGGACTAGAGCATCCTTGGGGGTCTCCCCCGGAACTGGAATGAGAGAGTAGAACTGCTGGCATTTTGCGTTGAGGGGAGTTGCAAAAAGATCGCAACATGGAACTCCCCATCTCGTGAAAATCTGTGTTACTACTTTGTGATTCAAGGACCATTCGTGAGGGGACAGAATAGTCCTGCTCAGTCTGTCGGCTATCACATTGGATGTCCCCGGAATGTGTGTTGCCACTAGAAAGCATTTGGTAGCAATCACCCAATCCCATACCTTCATGGCCTCTCTGCAAAGGGGGTAAGACCTGGTCCCTCCTTGCTTGTTCAAGTACCAGACTACTGACATGTTGTCGGACTGAATGGCAATCGTCCCCTGGGGAAGGTGGTCGTGCAGTGCTTGCAACGTTAGAAGCACCACCCTCATTTTCAGAATATTGATGTGGAGAAGATTCTCGTCGGAGTACCACGTGCCTTGGACCGACCTGTCCAGATAATGTCCCCCCCACCCTGTCTGGGAAGCGTCCGTAGTCAACGTGTCCGAGGGGGATGGGGGAACAAAGGGTCGCCCCTGATCTAGGTTGGAGGAGAGAAGCCACCAACGAAGATCCTGTTTGCACGTCTCTGTGATCAATATGTGGTGATTGAGGGGGAGGTCTTGATAAGACCACTGGACTGAGAGGAGCCACTGGAGTATCCTCATATGCAACCTTGCCAAGGGAATGAGAAGAATGGTGGCTGACATGGAACCCAACAGCTGCAGGACCATTCTTGCTGGAGCGCGACGTCTGAGGAGTAACGCCCGAACCTGAGACTGCAAAGTTGCTATCCTTTCTGCAGGAAGATAGACTCACATCTGCCTTGAGTCTATTTCTGCACCAATGAACAGAATACGCTGTGATGGCAGCAATGCGGATTTTGTCCAATTGAAGGTGATCCCTAAGGAGCTACCTAGGGAGATAGTGGCTGCTAGAGTTTTTAAGAGTAGATGCCTTGAGATGGCAGTTAGGAGCCAGTCGTCTAGGTATGGAAACACCTGGAATCCTAGACTTCTCAGGTGAGCAGTCACCACTGCCAAACATTTGGTGAACACCCTGGGGGCTGTGGTGAGACCAAAGGGCAGTGCACGGAACTGGAAATGACTGTCCTCTAGGTTGAAGCGCAAGTGTCTCCTCGACGCCTGATCTACCAGAATGTGATAGTAAGCATCTTTGAGATCTATGGAGCACATCCAAACACCCTTCTCCAGAAGCGGGAGAATGGTTTGCAAGGTGACCATCTGGAATTTGGACTTTTTTACTGATCGGTTTAACCTGCTGAGATCCAAAATGGGCCTCAAGTCCCCGATCTTTTTTGGTACCAAAAAGAATCTTGAGTAAGTCCCTGATCCGGCCTGATCTGCGGGGACAGGTTGGATGACTCCTTTTTGAAGCAGCTTTGAAATTTCGATGGCTGCCATATCCTGTTGACTGGGTGGCGGGTCCGGGATTCTTTGGGATGGTGGGGGGGGTTGAAAGAAGGGAATGGTGTAACCTCCGGCGATGATTCGGAGCACCCATTGGTCCTGAGTGATACTTTCCCAGGCCTTTAGGTGCCTCGAAAAATGACCCCCGACTGGCTCCGGAGCTGCACAGTCGGGCACTCCTTCAGGGATGCTGGAAGGAGGAGGAGCCATGAAAGGACTCGCGGTCTCCAGTGTTGCGGGGGGCCTCCGCCGCCTCTGGGATGGCGTCTCCCTGAAAAATTTCCCCTTCCTCTGCCTCTAGAAGGGGAATCGCTCTGCTGCGATGAGTAAGGCTTTTGAGACTTACGGAACCACATTTTCCCTCCTCTTTGAGCCTTGGGATAAGGTCTGAAGGGAGTGGAAAATCGGGCCCCTACGGCAGTTAAAGTCTTACCCTCCTGCTTGCAGCGAGTCAAAGTGTCCTTTACCTTGGGTCCAAAAAGGGAGGACCCATCGAAGGGGGCATCGGCAAAGGAAGACTTAAAGGCCTCCGCAAAGTGACACAGGCATAGCCAGGCTTGTCTCCATTGAGCAACTTCTGTGCCCGCCGCTCTGCTCGCTCCTTTGGCTGCATACGAAATGAGCCTCATGGACGAGTTGGATAGGGAGGATAGGGTAGCCAACTGGGAGTTAACCGTCTGGGCTAACTGCTCAGTTAAGTTACCAGAGAGGGTATCCGAAAGCTCCTTGACCAGATCCCTCTGCAGCCTCGTAAAATGCGTCAGGTAGTTCAGAGACCTTAATGTAAAGGTTGCTGAAGCAAGGGTGCGCCTCCTGTACCGATCCATGCTCCTAGACTCCTTATTAGGAGGATGGACGGACGTTGAAGCCTCTGCCACATCTTGTTGGGTAGCAGATGCCACCACCAAGGCATCTACAGCCACACCTTTGGTAAGAAAATCCTTATCAGGGGGTGCCGAAAGGAATTTATTGGGGCGAGCTGGCACCAGTTCAACAGAGTCCGGATGTTCCCACGCCCTTCGAGAGATCAAATCCAGGAGCTCATCGAAGGGCGGAGACACCCAGGAGGCGGAGGGCTGAGCCCCGAAGGCCTTGAGGAACACCGACTCCTCAGCAGAAGGGGGTTTGGACTGCCAGTTGCCTCACTGCTTAAGGATTTCTAAGATGTCCGCAAAGGATACATCATCCGAGGACGACTTGGGGGACCCTTCCGCATCATCGAGGTCGGTATCCGAGGTGAGAGACTCATCAGGAGAGTCGACGTGCTTCCTCTTGCACTGTTTTTTCCTCGGGGGTTCCTCCAAAGATGCTTCGGAGGGACCCCCAGGAAGAAGGGAACCCCCGATGGGGGTAACCTCAGGCCCCAGGGCTCCGCTGTCGTGAGACAGGGGGATTGCAAAGGAACCAGTCTCCGTGCCCAGGGAAGGTGGTGGTGAAATGGTAGAAGTGGCCAGAGAGGACTTGGCCAAGGCACTCCTCATGGCGCTGAAGGCGGGACCCCCAGAATCCTGGGAAGGTTCAACCCCCAAGGCCATAACAGCCGTCGGAATTCCCGCCACCGACGCACCTAGAGGGAGGCTCGGAACCGAAAGAATCGGTCCCGAAGCGTCCCCCCCAGGGCCGACAGAGGAGGTCCGCATACCGAACACCGACCCAAAGGGCGGGGTTGGAGTTAGGGTCGAAACCGACCCGACAACTTCTACCGGCTCCACCAACACCGACTCCAACGGAGCTGAAGCTGTTGGAGGAGGAACCGAGATGGCAGGGTGGGAAATTGGCTCCAGAGCCGACTGGGCTGGAACCGAGACCAACTTTTGAAAGACCGGAGACTGAAAAAGCCTTTGAAGCACCCTGTCTACATCCGAATCGGACATCCTCGACAACCGAGAAGAGACCGACCGGGTCCGAGTCGACTTCGCCGGTTCCGAAAGACTGGGGGACCGGCTCTGAATGGTTTCGAGAAGTATCGGCACCGAGGGAGATTCCACCACTACTGCAATCTCCCTCGGAGCCGATGTGGGCTTCGGCACCGAAGGGGAAGAGTCTGAGCGGGCAACCTTCATCGGCTCCGAAGGCAGTGGAGCCAATGGAGATGACTCGCCTCTCGATGCCCGAGCTCTCGACTCCGAAACCAGAGGAGTCGAGGCTGGAGACATCGAGGCAGACCGTTCCGCCCTCGGCTCCGAAGTCCGTGGAGCCGACGGAGAAGCCTGCCTTGACTTTTTTGTTGTCGGATCCGACGGGCTAGTCGGAGCCGAAGATTATTTCTTCCTCGACGGGGAAGAAGAAGAAGATAGGGCTTCCTCAAAGGAGGGGGTCATAAGCCCTTTCAAAATCAACTTATTTTTCCTCTCTTGGAGCACGCAAGATAAAAAAGCGTGGCAAACGCTACAGGATTCCTGTAGGTGCTTCGGCCCCAAACAGTATACACATAACAAGTGGTCGTCCGTAATGGACATTTTATAACTGCATTTTGAACATTTCTTAAATCCTGATGGCCTATGTTCTTTAGACATGGCTATCTACTTTAAAATAAACTTTAAAGAGAAAACTTCAGGAAAAAATGACACGTAGACTAGGGCAAGGTCCCTCTAAGTCAAACGGGATCACTTGCCAGCAAGAAAAAAATACAATTTACCACAAAATATTCTAACTACACAATCACACAAAGAATAGCTGTAAAACAGCCCTAACTAAGGCGCGTGGGCTAGGCAAAGGCCCCTCTAATTTAAACGGGAACCTTTACCGTCAAATAAAACACAATTTCACCACAAACTTTAGAAAAAAAAATCAGTCACACAACAATAAGTAGCTGTTAAAACAGCTTTTGGGTAATTTTAGTGAAAATTCTGACAGAACAGATAATAACAAAGAAGCGCTTAGCTCAGCCAAGTCCGAGACCATGTCTATGCTGTAGAAGCGGCAAACGAGATCTGGGGAAGCAGTAGTGGGGCATCCTGGGATATGAGGTGGCTCAGCCAATAAGAGACTTCGTTCTATAGTATAGCGTGCCCATCAGTACAGAATGTAGGCAAGATAGGATCACATTACATCTACAGAACGAACTGGCACCCCACCTAAGTACCATGTTCAATCATAGCCTCACCTTAGGCTTTGTGCCTGCTGAATTGCGCACAGCAACGGTTATCCCACTCCACAAGGGGGGAGCCACCACGGACCCTGGGAACTACCACCCCATTAGCCTGACGAGTCTGGACTGCAAGGCCATGGAACGTATCATCATGGAACTCATAAACAAAGACAGTGGTAATCTCCAAACTCTGGACCCCACCCAGTTCAGATTTGTAAAAGGTGGATCATGTCTCCGAAACCTGACAGACTTCTTTGAAGCAGTCACCAAAGCCGTAGACAAGGGTAAGGTGGTTCACACAGCCTATCTAGATCTTGCCAAGGCTTTTGACACCATCCCCCACTCTGGAATTATAGGTAAACTCACTAAACTAGGTATAAATCCCTATGTCACAAGATGGGTTACCAAACGGCTCACTGACAGAACCAACACTGTGAAAGTAGCCAACTCCAAATCCGACTTCTGACCAGTGGCAAGAGGAGTACTACAGCGTTCAGTCATGGGTCCTCTCCTGATTGGTATCTACTTCTCTGAAGTACAGGCTAAAACAGAAGGTCTTTGGCTAATGAAGTTCGCAGACGACTGCAAACTAGGAGCCATAATCGAAGCTCCTAACGATGTGGACATCCTACAAAAGGGCCTCACTGAGACAGATGCCTGGTGTCAAAGCCATGGCCTCAAGCTCAATGCCAAAAAGTGCATTGTCATCCCCTTTGGTAAAAACTCTGTACCCATGAACTACAACATAGGTGGTAGTATACTTAACAATGAAAGTGTGATAAGAGACCTTGGGACACAGGTGGACAGTAGTCTCTCCTTTGATAATCACATTGCCGCAGTAGTCAGGAAATCCTTCTATGTGGCACACCTCATCACAAAAGGTTTCTCATCCAGAATAAAAGAGGTCATTGTTCCCCTTACTCATCACTCATTAGACCCATTATAGAGTACAACACCCCTTTTGGTATGTACCTCACTAGCCATCTACAATAACTGGAAAGGCCGCAGAAATACCTCACAAAGAGGATTATCGGCCTCAAACAGATGCCCTACGCAGACCGTCTCAAATAACTCCAGCTTTACTCCGTCACATATCGCCTACTCAGAGGTGATCTCTTCCTAACATACAAAACTATGTCAAACCCACTTAAAGAAATCCCAGTCCCTCTGAGCTACACGCTCTAGGGTCCTAAACCTTGTCACCACAATAAACAGAACAAGCCAGAGGGATAGATTCCTGTCCCAGAGACTTCCTATACTCTGGAGCAAGCTACCCATCTATATCAAACAAAGCTCCTCATTAGCACTCTTTAAGAAAAATCTTTATGATTGGATGGGAAATAGGAAATTCACCCTGGGGATCACCTCTGTGGCTCTGCTCAACATTGGCACAGGAAAATAATTTTCTTGGGTGGCAAAAGCCAGGGTACCTTTTTGGCTGGGCTTGTTTAGGCCCCAGGGCCAACAGCCTAGTACCTACCTATGAACCTTTAAAATCTTGTAACTTATTACAGCCTTCAGCTTTCACCTCCCATGCTCAGTGTCCTTGGATTCCAGAAAGTGCTGGACAAATGAGTCAGAAGGGCTGTGTTTAATAGTTGTAGAATACTACAGGCCAAAAACAGCATGAAAACCTTCTAACTCCAGTATACTTAATCTAACATTACCTCATTCTTCCTTCCTTCATGGGCTTCCAGTCATCTCCTACACTTACTCTGAAAGGTTGGAATTCCTTACCCAGTTAATTCTCATACCATTTTACAGTTAATGTGCTTCTACAAAACCAGATGAAACTGCTAAACATCCTGAAAATGTTCAACAATAATAATGATAATATTTTAGGCCTCTCTTGAGAGGTGGTATCGCTCACACCCACTCCATTTATAACTCTTTCTGAAAATGTACTTATTTATTTGTTAAACAGAGTAAGTGGACTAATACATATAAATATGTCCTATCATACCCCAGGTTACAAGCGCAACAGTAAGGATTACATGCAAGGATAATTTAGAATAGTCACTGAACAACAGGCTTTAGCAGGTAGAAGGTAATCAGAATACCTTAACGAAATCCACATGGATGTAGGGAAGAATGTGCAAAGCTCACCCAATTCGTTCATCTTTCTGTAATACATTTCCCTCAAAAACTGCGAGCCAATCCAGCCCTACCATTTCTCTGTGCCCCCTTTTTTTATATGTAACTCTGAAACTGCGATACCCCATGCAATGTATTAATGAATCAAAAATCTATTTAGCCAGCTAGCTAACTAGCTATTCAGCTATTGTACCTGCAAAAACATCATATTCTTCTGCTGTGCACTTACATTTCCCTTTATGTTTTCCATCTGTATATACTACTGCTTGTTATATATTCTCTTTCCTTCTTTTCTGTACTCCCTTTTCATTCCTTTCATAGAACAAATAAAATGTCCATCTGGCTAGGCAACAGCTAAAAAGTCTTTATAATATGCTACATGCCATTGGTATGCAGTGCCCGGGCAGCAAGTGCTGACTCGTGCTATGTGTTGCATGCTGGGAACATATACTCATGAACTCAAGCAATGCAGCAAGAGGCAACTGTTTTGCCTTACTGTGTATCTCTTATCCTGAACTTCTCAGCTGAGGTTGTGTCTTTTACTGCCTTGCATCATATCATCACTGAAAAGTGTAGCTAGCAGTCTACCTATTAAACCTGTCCCTACTTAGTTATTCAGTTTTAATTTATGGATTGTATGATGACCCACCACTGCACCAATAATCAAGGAGCCTCAATCCTCACCACTGGCAACAGTGGGGGACATTCACTGAGAGGATGACAAGTACACACATACAGTATTTCCAGATGCAGCTCTCTGCATCAAGTGCAATTTCTCTTAAGAGCACAAAGAGACCACAGTCAGTCTGGGGCTGCTTTCTCCCTTTTTTCTCCAGATCCCCAGTAATTCTCTCCACTGGCACAGTTATAGATTTGAGTCCTTAGCCAGGGTTCCAAGCCAAGTCCTCCAACACTATCTCTGTCCAACCAGTGCTTCATGTCCCTGCCCAAGTAGCAGACACAGACACACACACACACACACACACACACACACACACACACACACACACACACACACACACACACACACACACACACACTCATGGAGATTTGTTTTACACACACACACAAACGCTTTTTTATATATATATATATATATATATATATATATATATATATACACCAAAAAACGTGGCAAGGACACTGCTATTCCTTAAAATCTTTATTGCACATAAACACAAGATGAGCGCTTTCGGGACTTCTCCCTTCATCAGATAAAATTACAATAAAACAACCCCTTCTTTTAAACTAGTGCATATCCAATAGGATTCAGTAAAAGCCGCCTTTTTGAAGGGTGGGCTTAACAGGTATCACATCATTTAAACCTGGTGTACGATTGGCCATAAGCTCAATGATCCATCTGGATTCTGCTAATTCTGTCAAATGCTTCACATCACCCCCTCTAGTGGTAAGCCTTATGTTTACTATAGCCCTGAAAGTGAATTTGTGTGTTGCATTATCCATCACATGTCTGCTCAAAGCATTATGCACATCCCCATTCCTAATGCTAGATAGGTGCTGTAATATCCTAGTCTTTAACATCTGGTTAGTTTTCCTACATAAAAACTAGGGCAATGGCTACACTCAGCTAAATATACTATATCCGTCGTTGACAGGTAGCCCTCCTTTAACACAAATTGCCTATGTGTGACAGGATGCTCAAAGTTAGTCTTCTTATTAATGTGGCCACAAGCTTTGCACCTCCCACGGGAATGTGCCCGTCGTTATTGTTGCCACTGTATTTTGACAACTTAGCCTTTCTTTGCATAACAAATCCTTCAGATTCTTGTTTCTTCTATATCTGAAGTTAGGTCTACAACCTACTATATCACTCAGCCCTTCATCACTAGTCAGAATGTTCCAGTTATTCTGTACAACATTACAGATATCACCTATGTTGCTACTATAGGTAAACATTAACTGGGGACTCCTTACAACTGTGGGTCTTTTATTTTTGTCTATCAGGGCTGGAGTGCGTCTAAGCCAAGGTTTATATTTGCTTTCCTAAAGCCTTTGCTGGTGTTTATCAGCTTATCCACTTTATCTTCCGATAACCCCTCTGTTGTAAACAGCCCTTAAGTGTAGGTAGTTCTTTATCATAATCGCCATTATCCAAACATATCCTGGAGGTCCTACTCGCCTGCCCTGTACAATATTCGAATATGTATAACGTGGATGCATGCTATCATATGACAGTATCGTGTTCTTCCAACATTCTTTCTTGTATAGTTTTGATGTGAAACCATCTACACTCTGTGCTAAGTTTACATCCAAAAAATCTATAGAGTCAAAGGAGGCTTTTAAAGTGAACCTAAAGAATGTTGTGGTCGAATGTAAAAAACTCACAAATTTCTGTAACATGTTCAAATTTCCATTCCATAATATAAAGATGTCGTCCACAAAACGCACATACATCTTTATATATCCCTTCTATGCATCATTACTCAATATGTGGTTTTTCTCCCATTGGGCAAGGACTAGATTAGCATAAGTGTTGGCACAAGGGGTGCCCATGACTCCTAGGTCATGTGAATAAGTTGTTTATATCTAGGGTGGCCATCAATAACTTATCCTTCTTATCCATATCATCTACCCTACCCAACTTCATCAAGAAGTCACCTGTGTTGGGTAGGGTAGATGATATGGATAAGAAGGATAAGTTATTGATGGCCACCCTAGATATAAACAACTTATTCACAGTCATTAACAATGAATATGGAGTGGATATGTTAAGTACCCTCTTGAATGACCTAGGAGTGGCTGAGGTCAAGATTAGCCTAATAAAGGAAATTCTGCTATTGGTATTGGGGAACAATATTTTCATAGGAGCAGAGTCTATATATAGACAGGCACAGGGGGTAGCCATGGGCACCCCTTGTGCCAACACTTATGCTAATCTAGTCCTTGCCCAATGGGAGAAAAACCACATATTGAGTAATGATGCATGGAAGGGATATATAAAGATGTATGTGCGTTTGTGACGACGTCTTTATATTATGGAATGGAAATTTGAACATGTTACAGAAATTTGTGAGTTTTTTACATTCGACCACAACATTCTTTAGGTTCACTTTAAAAGCCTCCTTTGACTCTATAGATTTTTTGGATGTAAACTTAGCACAGAATGTAGATGGTTTCACATCAAAACTATACAAGAAAGAATGTTGGAAGAACACAATACTGTCATATGATAGCATGCATCCACGTTATACATATTCGAATATTGTACAGGGGCAGGCGAGTAGGATCTCCAGGATATGTTTGGATAATGGTGATTATGATAAAGAACTAGCTACACTTAAGGGCTGTTTACAACAGAGGGGTTATCGGGAAGATAAAGTGGATAAGCTGATAAACACCAGCAAAGGCTTTAGGGAAAGCAAATATAAACCTTGGCTTAGACGCACTCCAGCCCTGATAGACAAAAATAAAAGACCCACAGTTGTAAGGAGTCCCCAGTTAATGTTTACCTATAGTAGCAACATAGGTGATATCTGTAATGTTGTACAGAATAACTGAAACATTCTGACTAGTGATGAAGGGCTGAGTGATATAGTAGGTTGTAGACCTAACTTCAGATATAGAAGAAACAAGAATTTGAAGGATTTGTTATGCAAAGAAAGGCTAAGTTGTCAAAATACAGTGGCAACAATAACGACGGGCACATTCCGTGTGGAGGTGCAAAGCTTGTGGCCACATTAATAAGAAGACTAACTTTGAGCATCCTGTCACACATAGGCAATTTGTGTTAAAAGGGAGGGCTACCTGTCGAACGACGGATATAGTATATTTAGCTGAGTGTAGCCATTGCCCTAGTTTTTATGTAGGGAAAACTAACCAGATGTTAAAGACTAGGATATTACAGCACCTATCTAGCATTAGGAATGGGGATGTGCATAATGCTTTGAGCAGACATGTGATGGATAATGCAACACACAAATTCACTTTCAGGGCTATAGTAAACATAAGGCTTACCACTAGAGGGGGTGATGTGAAGCATTTGACAGAATTAGCAGAATCAGATGGATCATTGAGCTTATGGCCAATCGTACACCAGGTTTAAATGATGTGATACCTGTTAAGCCCACCCTTCAAAAAAGGCGGGCTTTTTACTGAATCCTATTGGATATGCACTAGTATAAAAGAAGGGGTTGTTTTATTGTAATTTTATCTGATGAAGGGAGAAGTCCCAAAGCTCATCTTGTGTTTATGTGCAATAAAGACTTTAAGGAATAGCAGTGTCCTTGCCACGTTTTTTGGTGCATATTTAATTTTGGAATCGTAGGCTGGACTTTGGTATAGTACTCAACTTTTTTGCTTTATATATATATATATATATATATATATATATATATATATATATATATATATATACATATATATATATGTACACTTATCTCAACCTCTAACAGTATCTCTGTGCTCCACTCCTTAACACAACAAGCTTTTCTATCCACTGAAAAGGGGTTTTCAGACAACCTACTCATAATAAACCCAAAAAAGACCAAACTACTACTCTTGCTCCCCCGCCCTCTTTCTCAGCTTAAAACTACTTTTACCATCAAATCTTCCAACAACACAGTTATCCAACCAGACACCCATACTAAACTCTTAGGGGTCATCATTGATGACGAACTAAAATTTAATATCCACATACTCCAATGTATTAAGAAAACACATCAGAAATTGGGCCTACTCTATCGGAACAAAAAATTCCTAACCCCCAATTCCAGACTCACCCTAGGACAAGCTCTCCTCCTCCCCTCCTGTATGCCGCTCCAGTTCTTACCAATATTCAGGCCGCAACCCTAAACAAACTTCAACAAACATACCACAAAATAGGAAAATGTACACCAAGACAATACGATCACAGCCACACAGAGACGTACGAGTAACCACGCCAAGACTCATTTCAGTATTCTCTCCTTAAGCGGGATTTAAAGAAAGCGCCCGCAAAGTGAAGGACTCTGGGTCTCCAAGTCACAGTTTCTGGGGCGTGAGCTGTTCAATCTCTAACAGTCTTGTTGATTGTCTTTCTTATTGTGTGTGTATGTCTTCAATTTCGACTTTTTGTGTGTGGTAAATAGGAAAATGTATTACTAATTCCCCTTATAAGACTCATCACTGTATCTCTAAACTCTCTCCAATGGCTAGAACTTCCCCAACAGCTGCAGCTATCTCAATTCCAAATTTTACACTATATTATCTACAAACCTTCAGCCTGCCCTTCCCTTTCTTCCTTGATCTCTCCCTATACTCCATT
Source organism: Protopterus annectens (assembly GCF_019279795.1). Classification (NCBI taxonomy): domain Eukaryota; kingdom Metazoa; phylum Chordata; order Ceratodontiformes; family Protopteridae; genus Protopterus; species Protopterus annectens. Next base: position 104,820,463 of record NC_056733.1, on the reverse strand, counting down.
CTCGAACCCTCCGTACCTCCAGCCAGAAACTACTAGACATCTACCAACCCAAGAAAACATAGGCAAATTGCTGTATACACAATGTCTCACAAGCTTGGAACAAGCTTCCTCTTCACATCCACTCCATCACCCACTCCTCCTTTCTCCATTTTTATTTTAAGTTTGGTGGACTGCACAGGAGCCCCCTGTGTAAAACAGAAAATGTGTACTTGTGTCTATACTTGTATGATTATTTGCTTTCCCTCTGAGCCTGATGCATTTGCACACACACAACTGTATTTGCACTCTGTGTAACTTGTATATATGTATGATCTACTATCTTAGACATAATCACTGTATAATTTTGTAAACGTGTAATGTACTTGCATATCTTCTATTTTGGTGCTTTTCTCCTCGGGTCTCCTCTGAAAAAGGGCCCAAAAGCCCAGCAGGACCAACCCGGTTAACAAATGTCAATAAATAAATAAATAAAAACACACACTCACGAATGCACATTACTTTCCCCCTTATTTATTCTTTTTTTTAATTTTATGCTCACTAAACTTTAAAGCCTGTTTTAGCAAGCATAAAAATTGCATCTGTTTGTTTTTTTCTCAAGTTTCATGGCAGCTTAATATGCTGAATATACATGAAGTAGTAAAATTGTTTTTTTCTGCAAGCTTTATTTGTACATTAACACCCTGATGAAGAATGTTCATTCTCCAATAAAGCTGACAATATACAGTTATCCCATTCTCTGAACATTTTTACAGTGGTGTGAACCTATTTGTTTAGAGATAAGGAATTGTCAGGTATTATACCTAAATGCTTGATGCAGTCCACACATTCAGTCTGAATATCAATGTTTATTGCAGTAGTAATGTCTGGTACGTGAGTGATGTTACAGTGACTGCTACCAAAACCATTGATTTGTTTTTGTTAGCGTTTAATAACAGAAGAGAGTATGTAATTTCATGGATAGTAAATCTCTCTTGAAGGTTAACATGTGCTATGGAAAGGGTGTTATTTCCCTACAACAGTTATGGCATCAATGTCTTGGACTATGCTAAGGTCTGGGCAATGCAGGGGCATACTGTTAAAATATAAACTAAACAGTAAGTCTCTGAGTCATGACCCTGCAGTATACCTTTGTCTGCAATAAATTCCCAAGATTAAGCTGACATCCCCTTCACTTTGTATTTAAGGTTAAACAAGCAAAAGGACCAGTTACAAGTACTGCTGTTCAGTCTTAGTAATGGTAGTCTTGTTATAAGACATTTACAGCTGTTGTTGTGTCTTTCGGCTTTTCCCGGTTAGGGGTTGCCACAGCGGAACTCCAGTCCACTAATGATTGGCAGTAGATTTTTACGTGCCGAGTTGTTGCCCCTGACACACAACCTTCAACGAAGGTATGCCCATTCACGCATGTCTCCACACAGAAGACGCTCTAGCTGAGAATCGAACAGGACAACATCTTACTGTGAGGTGACAACGCTACCGCAGCAACATAAGACATTTACAGCTAATTGTTTCAAATGTCTTGTATGAGTTGAGAAGAAGAGTAGCTAATCTTCCCCTTTTTGAGACCATCATGTATGTCTTCAGAAAGAGACAACAAAGAGAATTAACTCAGTAACATTTCTTGAATCCATACTCGGATGTTCTGAGAATGTTGTTGCATTTAATATACTATATGAGCTGTTGATGTAAAACCCTTTCTAGAATCTTGGTCACTTTTTTAGTGCTGCAATAAGCCTGTAGTTATCCATCTCTATGGAATACCACCACTGTGCAGTTAGAAACAATAAGGCTTCTTTGAATAGTATAGGATGTGTGCCTTCTTATATAGTTCTATTTAGATACTCGGATGTTCTTTGAATGTTGTTGCATTTAATATACTATATGAGCTGTTGATGTAAAACCCTTTCTAGAATCTTGGTCACTTTTTTAGTGCTGCAATAAGCCTGTAGTTATCCATCTCTATGGAATACCACCACAGCGCTACCATTTCTCTGTGCCCCCTTTTTTTATATGTAACTCTGAAACTGCGATACCCCATGCAATGTATTAATGAATCAAAAATCTATTTAGCCAGCTAGCTAACTAGCTATTCAGCTATTGTACCTGCAAAAACATCATATTCTTCTGCTGTGCACTTACATTTCCCTTTATGTTTTCCATCTGTATATACTACTGCTTGTTATATATTCTATTTCCTTCTTTTCTGTACTCCCTTTTCATTCCTTTCATAGTACAAATAAAACGTCCGTCTGGTTAGGCAACAGCTAAAAAGTCTTTATAATATGCTACATGCCATTGGTATGCAGTGCCCGGGCAGCAAGTGGTGACTCGTGCTATGTGTTGCATGCTGGGAACATATACTCATGAACTCAAGCAATGCAGCAAGAGGCAACTGTTTTGCCTTACTGTGTATCTCTTATCCTGAACTTCTCAGCTGAGGTTGTGTCTTTTACTGCCTTGCATCATATCATCACTGAAAAGTGTAGCTAGCAGTCTACCTATTAAACCTGTCCCTACTTAGTTATTCAGTTTTAATTTATGGATTGTGTGATGACCCACCACTGCACCAATAATCAAGGAGCCTCAATCCTCACCACTGGCAACAGTGGGAGACATTCACTGAGAGGATGACAAGTACACACATACAGTATTTCCAGATGCAGCTCTCTGCATCAAGTGCAATTTCTCTTAAGAGCACAGAGAGACCACAGTCAGTCTGGGGCTGCTTTCTCCCTTTTTTCTCCAGAACCCCAGTAATTCTCTCCACTGGCACAGTTATAGATTTGAGTCCTTAGCCAGGGTTCCAAGCCAAGTCCTCCAACACTATCTCTGTCCAACCAGTGCTTCATGTCCCTGCCCAAGTAGCAGACACACACACACACACACTCATGGAAATTTGTTTTACACACACACACAAACACTTATTTATATATATATATATATATATATATATATATATATATATATATATATATATATATATATATATATATATATATATACATACACTTATCTCAACCTCTAACAATATCTCTGTGCTCCACTCCTTAAAACAACAAGCTTTTCTATCCACTAAAAAGGGGTTTTCAGACAACCTACTCATAATAAACCCAAAAAAGACCAAACTACTACTCTTGCTCCCCCGCCCTCTTTCTCAGCTTAAAACTACTTTTACCATCAAATCTTCCAACAACACAGTTATCCAACCAGACACCCATACTAAACTCTTAGGGGTCATCATTGATGACGAACTAAAATTTAATCTCCACATACTCCAATGTATTAAGAAAACACATCAGAAATTGGGCCTACTCTATCGGAACAAAAAATTCCTAACCCCCAATTCCAGACTCACCCTAGGACAAGCTCTCCTCCTCCCCTCCTGTATGCCGCTCCAGTTCTTACCAACATTCAGGCCGCAACCCTAAACAAACTTCAACAAACATACCACAAAATAGGAAAATGTATTACTAATTCCCCTTATAAGACTCATCACTGTATCTCTAAACTCTCTCCAATGGCTAGAACTTCCCCAACAGCTGCAGATATCTCAATTCCAAATTTTACACTATATTATCTACAAACCTTCAGCCTGCCCTTCCCTTTCTTCCTTGATCTCTCTCTATACTCCATTCTCGAACCCTCCGTACCTCCAGCCAGAAACTACTAGACATCTACCAACCCAAGAAAACATAGGCAACTTGCTGTATACACAATGTCTCACAAGCTTGGAACAAGCTTCCTCTTCACATCCACTCCATCACCCACTCCTCCTTTCTCCATTTTTATTTTAAGTTTGGTGGACTGCACAGGAGCCCCCTGTGTAAAACAGAAAATGTGTACTTGTGTCTATACTTGTATGATTATTTGCTTTCCCTCTGAGCCAGATGCATTTGCACATACACAACTGTATTTGCACTCTGTGTAACTTGTATATATGTATGATCTACTATCTTAGACATAATCACTGTATAATTTTGTAAACTTGTAATGTACTTGCATATCTTCTATTTTGGAGCTTTTCTCTTCGGGTCTCCTCTGAAAAAGGGCCCAAAAGCCCAGCAGGACCAACCCGGTTAACAAATGCCAATAAATAAATAAATAAAAACACACACACACTCACGAATGCACATTACTTTTCCCCTTATTTATTCTTTTTTTTTAATTTTATGCTCACTAAACTTTAAAGCCTGTTTTAGCAAGCATAAAAATTGCATCTGTTTGTTTTTTTCTCAAGTTTCATGGCAGCTTAATATGCTGAATATACATGAAGTAGTAAAATTGTTTTTTTCTGCAAGCTTTATTTGTACATTAACACCCAGATGAAGAATGTTCATTCTCCAATAAAGCTGACAATATACAATTATCCCATTCTCTGAACATTTTTACAGTGGTGTGAACCTATTTGTTTAGAGATAAGGAATTGCCAGGTATTATACCTAAATGCTTGATGCAGTCCACACATTCAGTCTGAATATCAATGTTTATTGCAGTAGTAATGTCTGGTACGTGAGTGATGTTACAGTGACTGCTACCAAAACCATTGATTTGTTTTTGTTAGCGTTTAATAACAGAAGAGAGTATGTAATTTCATGGATAGTAAATCTCTCTTGAAGGTTAACGTGCTATGGAAAGGGTGTTATTTCCCTACAACAGTTATGGCATCAATGTATTGGACTATGCTAAAATCTGGGCAATGCAGGGGCATACTGTTAAAATATAAACTAAACAGTAAGTCTCTGAGTCATGACCCTGCAGTATACCTTTGTCTGCAATAAATTCCCAAGATTAAGCTGACATCCCCTTCACTTTGTATTTAAGGTTAAACAAGCAAAAGGACCAGTTACAAGTACTGCTGTTCAGTCTTAGTAATGGTAGTCTTGTTATAAGACATTTACAGCTGTTGTTGTGTCTTTCGGCTTTTCCCGGTTAGGGGTTGCCACAGCGGAACTCCAGTCCACTAATGATTGGCAGTAGATTTTTACGTGCCGAGTTGTTGCCCCTGACACACAACCTTCAACGAAGGTATGCCCATTCACGCATGTCTCCACACAGAAGACGCTCTAGCTGAGAATCGAACAGGACAACATCTTACTGTGAGGTGACAACGCTACCGCAGCAACATAAGACATTTACAGCTAATTGTTTCAAATGTCTTGTATGAGTTGAGAAGAAGAGTAGCTAATCTTCCCCTTTTTGAGACCATCATGTATGTCTTCAGAAAGAGACAACAAAGAGAATTAACTCAGTAACATTTCTTGAATCCATACTTGGATGTTCTGAGAATGTTGTTGCATTTAATATACTATATGAGCTGTTGATGTAAAACCCTTTCTAGAATCTTGGTCACTTTTTTAGTGCTGCAATAAGCCTGTAGTTATCCATCTCTATGGAATACCACCACTGTGCAGTTTGAAACAATAAGGCTTCTTTGAATAGTATAGGATGTGTGCCTTCTTATATAGTTCTATTTAGATACTCGGATGTTCTTTGAATGTTGTTGCATTTAATATACTATATGAGCTGTTGATGTAAAACCCTTTCTAGAATCTTGGTCACTTTTTTAGTGCTGCAATAAGCCTGTAGTTATCCATCTCTATGGAATACCACCACTGTGCAGTTAGAAACAATAAGGCTTCTTTGAATAGTATAGGATGTGTGCCTTCTTATATAGTTCTATTTAGATACCTAAATGAGATACCTAATGAGAGTTTTGCAAAACTAACACATTTAGTGGGATGAGCTCTATGATTCTGACCAGATACATTTTTACTTTGGCAACAATTGTTTACATCCGTAAGCTTATTTCTGTAAGTCTGAAGTTGGGGTGATGTGTAAGTAGGAAAAATAGGAATTATACTGTGACACAATCTATCTAGAATAAGTTTTGTGCATTGATGGTTTACTTTGAAGCAGAACAAGTTTTTTTTTCACCCAATGGACTAATTATTTAACAATTTTACAGGAAAATGTGTGTATAATGTTGTAAGAATATAGATAATATAATAATACATGAAACAAACTGATTTTTCAACAGTTAATGATTATTTACTTTTACACTTAGAGTCAGGACAGCTTCTCACCCCACTAGGATCATAGTTTCTCAGGGCATGTAAGATTGCCCCTTCCCTGTGGTGTCAGAAGTTGTGAGTTTGCCTCTCATTTTGCATAAACCTGTCATTCTTCTGCTGGTGGGTTTGCAGCCTGCAAAACGTTATTGCTGTTCTGTGACAACAATAGACAGACATCTCTGGGTGCCACTAACTAAGCTGCAAGAACTATTTGCACCAGTGAGCTTGTAGCCAGTGCTGTTACTAAAGGAAAAGGACACTTCATGTGTTAATGTAGTTCAGGCGTGTTAAAGCCATTATATCTTGATGGGTATGGTTTTCTTGCCCATGAACAGCTTGAACTCCTTTCAAAAAATAAGGATTTAAAGTTTGTAGCCACTGTTCCTTTCAGTGGCGACTGACTCACACTGACAACCTGAGCTAATAACCAAGAATTGTTATTCCACAGATGTGGTTTGGGCCCTGTTGCTAACCAGTTACTTACTATTTGGGGGTGTCTCTAACTGATTCCTATTGGCATACTGTCTTTTGGTTGGCTAGCTAAATGAAAAGCCTGCAGATTGTTTTTTTTTTTCTGTTTGATTTTGGTTGCTAGCCCTGCTTGCTCAATCATGCTACGCATGGCTTCACTCCTTAAATTAACCTCATTCCCACCCACCTCCATATCATGGGTCTATACTAAATAAACACTTAAAATGTAGAGTACAACATGCTTGACACAATTTAAGTGAACGTTAATTTAATCAAGAGCTCAAATAATGTAAAATAGGAGTTTCGAAAGGTTATGTTTGGCCGAGACGAAAACATGCTACGTCGGACGTAAGTTTGTAAAACATAGAAAATAAAAATTAAACCTGTAACCGTGTAGTTAAGTTAATTAAAATTAAGGTGAAAGGGTACTTTTGTAACTGAAAGTAGATGTTCCACTAAGCATACAAGTGCAATATACTTAATTGCAGTAAATTACTTAGTTAGTGCATAGTCAGTATAAAATGAAGTACACCGAATCACTTAACATGGTGCTTTACAACAGGGTTACATTATGGCTAACAGAAACTGTTTCTCACCAGGTGTTGTAGGAGACTATTACGAGTGTGTCAAGTCTCAGAAAGGGAAAGAGATACTCAGTATAGATGGTTATTTATATAGCCCAGAAAAGGTATTGAAAGATCGGAAGTACTGGTGTTGTAAAGGTAGACTAAAGGAATGCTGTAAAGGCCGTGCAGTGACTAAGAAAGAAATCTATGGTGAACTATTATTAAAATGTACAGGGCATCACCATGCTTTTGATGTCTGTGAAGTTGAGAAATACATTTCCTGTGATAAATTGAAGGAAACTGTTCGGGGATGATTTAATGCTTTGATTCTCTATAATTTATATATAGTTTGTTTGTACACTAGGTGTTTCACGTTTAGGGTGTGTATATCAGTATTATAGCTTGTTAGATAGTAAATAAAGGTTTAATTTGGGGAGTTAGTTTAAGAGTTTATTTCTGTTTACTACGTTCTAGTCTCTTACGTCACTTGGGGGAAGGTGTTGGCCAAACAAAACTTTTCGATATTATGATTTTCATTATGTTTTCTTTCAGTTAAATAAACGTTTGCTTAAATTGTGTCGAGCATGTTGTACTCAACATTTTAAGCATTCGTTTATTTAATATAGACCCCATATCATTACATTTATACCCTCACAGCCTCTCCCACTAACATCATTCACCATCCATTATTCAATCAACAAGAAACACCCATACTGGCGCATGGACTACATCTGCCAATATCCTTTACCACCTGTCCCTCATCATAATTTCATTACTAATTCTTCTGTCAGATCTTATTACTTTCCACAGTGTAACATCATTATAAACAAACTCAGTTGTACATGCCAACCTAAAACATGCTTCTCAGTATAATTCTACATCCCCATCATTATATAAATACAAAATAACCAACTTCAAAAAATTACCACACCTAAAACAACAATAAATAAATGAATACGAAGACTTCAAACTTACTTTTTGTCACTCTCTTCCCAATACTTGCATCATAAAAAAATATGTAATTACAGACAAAATCAAACACGCATGCTACCCTCAGACCATTATCAATACTTAACTCCTATATCTCTGTGGAGATATTCACCCAAACATCAGGTCACTTGATCATCCCATCCCTCTATTACCAAATAATTCAAAACCAGCCATTTAACCACTATAGCTTTATGTCTTAAACTATTAAATCTAAATATTTTAGTGTTTCTAATAAAGTACCAAATCTACAAGTGTGGGTCTCTTCACATAAACCAGATATTTTTATCCCTTACCAAAAACTGCTTGAAACTCTCCATTAAATATGAAGAATTTCACCCACTGAGCTACAATGTTATCTGATCTGATAGATGTAACAAACAGGTAGCTGAGTAACTATTTTTTATGTTAACACCTTAGAACTTTATAGCTACCCTCATACAGCACCCAGACTTGATAAAGGTGAAATTGTGCTTACCTTACTAAAGCTTAACACAAAGAAGTCACTGTGTATAATTGCAGTCTACATCCCACCAATACTAATCCTTCCATAACTCAAAATATATTATCATGAACCCCAAATAATATCACCCAAGAAACTATCATACTAAGTAAATTTAACAATAGTTGGACTACTCAAAATGAAGGCTCTAACATCACCAGTCTATATAACTTTACTCAATTGGTTAATTCCCCCACCAGATTCAATAAAAAGACTGATAAAAATACAATCCGTGATTGAAAATTAAACAATGCCCCTGAGAGAATCTCATCAACAGGACTACTTTCAGACTCCCTAGATTATAATACTCTCACATACGCCATCTGACAATGCACCAAAAGCTGTAAGAACATCTCATATAACTTAGTTTGAAACCCCCAATTTCAATTTAGCCTCCTTTACCTCTATACTTAGGCAAATCAACATTTTTTTCCTAAAAACCTTACCTCTAGATCAAGCAATTGAAATTTTTAATTTTTACTTTCTATCAGTTCTCAGTAGTCAGACTCCACTAAGAAAAGATGTGTCAAATCTAATTCGACCCTTTGGCTTACTAGAAACACCAAACAGATAACACAAGAAAGAGATAAAGCATATATACAATGGTATAACATCAAAACTGAAACCTCTTACCTGTCACAGACAGCTGAGAAATCCCTCCAAGAAACTCATCTAATTGCCAAAAAACTTTCTTTACCCCACTTTAAAATAATAACCTTTCTAACCCAAAAGGTTGTTGGGCAGCCATAAACAAACTTCTGAAACTTGGGAAAACTACACAGCCACATCCCCTACCAAATGAAACAAACCAGAACATCTCTCAACAATTCAACTCCAACTTCATCTAAGTAACATCTTCAGCGCTAACGAATCTAAAAGGTGACCCATTAGATACCCTTCAGTCCATTCAGAATAGCACCTCAACATTTTCTCTTCAACAAGAACCAACTAAAATAATACAAATACTGCTGTTGTAGCTGAGATTTACAATAGCAGCTGACCATCTTCCTGCTGCATACTTAAAATCTGCTACAGATGCCACATTCTGCCTCATATCAATACTAATAAACAGGTCCACATTAAAGTCATATGCACCCGAACTACATGAAGAAACATTATCTCACTACATAAAGGAGGAAATTCAGTAGAATTATCCAACTATTAGCCAATAGCCATACTCACCATTGTCCAAAAGCCTTGAAAGATGTATACATTTGCAACTGCTAAAGTGTATCCTAGATAACAACCCACTTGCTCCCAGCAAACATGGCTTTTGCCCTTTTGTATAGCACCATTAAAGCATTTCTCTCCTACCACAACATAATAAATCAGCTTAAGGAGGAGGATAAGCTAGTCTGTCCCATATTCCCGGATCCATCAAAAGCATCCGATACAGTCTTCTACACTAAACTACTACAAACATTACTCTTTCTGAGTCTCTCCACCTCTACCCTAACACAGTTTACAAGCTATTTCTTAGATAGGACACTGTGTGTCAAATGACAAACAGGCTACTCATTCTGTCCACCCAAAACCATCCATATCCCTTAGGGCTCAATCCTAGATTTTCTCCTATTTGAATATTTTTATAAACAACCTCTATCCTGCAGCGGGACAAGGCTTCTGTTCAATATGCAAGATACTTTATCTCTGACTTTAACCAGCTCAGCTCCAAGCATGTTGTCACTACAAACTATTACACAGCCATTCTACTCCTCCGTCATACATTTTCTGAACCAATCTAATCTTTTGCTGAACACAAACAAAATGTAAATTTTTACTTTTCACCCCAAAACAATACTCTGATCACAAAAATACTTTTTGTGTATCATCCACACAAAGTACTAGACTTAAGGCTGTCACTCTACTCTACTAACTGCCTTGGGTCACCAGAGATGACAATCTAAAATTTAACATATATGTCCAAAATACTATCAAAATGATGCATATAAGCTAGGGCTCCTCTACAAAGCATCTCCCTACCTCACCTTGAATTCAAAAAGCCAACTGCCCTCTCATACCTATTGCCTGTTCTTTGCTATGTCTCTCTCCTACTCACTAATGCCATCTACTCCATTAACAAAATTGGAAACATTTTATTATAAAACTGCAAAATCTGCAACCCACCTTTCAGGTAAAACCCTTCATTGCACTCTAACTAAACTGGTTAGAATTTCCCAGCTATCAAAAATTCAGTCAGCTTAAACTAGCCCAAAGTGTACTTCATCACCCAAACAAATATCCAGCACTAAAGACGGTAATGCTATGGTACTCCCCATCTAAATTTCTCAGGTCTAACGACACATATCTTACCAGCTCAGCAGACCAAACAATAAACTTGGTGAAGCAATGCATTTCTTCATATTATCCAAATGTTGGAATACTCTCCCACTAAACTTAAGACAAAGCTTAAATCCAAGATACATCAAAGCAAACCCTAGTACTCACCTCTTGGATTCCAAATGATGCTCCTGCCACTCTCCTCCTGGCTATATGTTGCTACAATTCTATCTACCTGTCCTCTACCTGTAGCATCCTTTTGCTCTGTCTTCTTGCATAATATAAGCTTCTGAGCTTTCATCAGTAGACCCAATGGCTTAATCACATCTAGAAATTCTTAACAAACAAGCTGCCATCTAGTTGTTATGCTCTACACATGTTATACTACATGTACAAGTTCTTAACTATTCTTAACGTTATTATTGCTACTTAGTAAAGCTAAAATGCAGCTCTTTTGAAGATTAGGATATGTAGGACCTATCTCTTTTCTGTTTTTTTATTCTATATATATACTAAGTTTTGCACTTTCTAAGTGATATTCTAAATTTGCTGTTTTGCACTGTATTGTATTGCATTACATAGCATCTTGTAAGATTTGTTAACTGTGCAACTTTTCTTCCCTTTTTAAAGTACTCCACTGTTCTTTCTTAGCTGATATGTGTGTTTGTGTGTGTGTGGGGGGGGGGGCAAATTGGGCCTAATCTATCCATCCACAATCCCTTTTCCAATTTTTTGCACGTGGGATCAAGGTGTCACTTCAACAGTGACCCATCTAGAACCAAGGTTTACACCATGGAGTGGCTAGTCTTGCAATGGTAGTTCTTCCACACCACACATTCACACACGTACTCATACCTATGGCCAATTTAGAGAGTCCAATCCACCTACTGCATGCCTTTGGAATGTGGGAGGAAACCAGAGCACCCAGAGCAAACCCATGCTAACACAGGGAGGATATACAGCCTAAAGCAAGATAAAAGTCAGACTATGGTAAATGACTATGGCAATTACTCATCTACCTAATGCCAGCAGACAGACATTCCTAAGTTTACTATTTAGTTTAACCTGGTTTGTATAATTTTGTCTGTTTCAGGATGACTCATGCAGAAGACCTACTGACCTCTACTGATGTGTTTACAGACCTGTTATAAAGGCAGGCCCTGGGTGCCTTTCTTGAGATGAAGTGGAAGTGGGGTGAGGGGTGGGGTCATGTATTATCCACACAGAAGTACATATCTAGACACCTTCTCTGTTTCATTTGAACACCCTCCCACACCCAATAAACACAGCCTGTACTCTTTTTTTTTTTTTTGAGGGGGGGCCTATGGCTGCCATACCTCTCAACTGTCCCTGGTTTTGACTCACAGTTGTGCCCTGTCCCTACTACAATTTTTGATTTTCTGGCAAGTCACCGTCATACATCGTCTCCTGGTTTCCTTTAACATAAAAAATGAAACCTATATCCTCGGGGATGCCAACATCAGCTGGACCACTATTAACTCTGAAGCCCTTTCACACACAATAAACCTATACAATTTCTCCCAACTAATTCACACTCCAACCAGACCAAATAAAGATGGCACCTCTGGAACCATCATTGACTGGATTCAAACTCACCCTAATTTTATCACTGAAGCCAGAACAATAACTGATCCTCTCAGAGATCACTTACCAGCCTTCGCTGACCGGCTCCCATCTCCTCTACAAAAACAACACCTCTACGTCCAAACCCACAACCTCTCCTCTTTCAACCCTCTAACTTTCTCAGAATGCCTAAAGCATACTAACTTGTTCCCTCTAAAAACCCTTCCAATAGATGATGCCATATCCTATTTTAAACACTCATTCCTAACCCTCCTCAACCAGCAAGACCCCCCCCCCCCAGAACCAAACGCGTCAAAACCAATCCCTGCCCATGGTTACCTAAAGAAACTAAACTAGCCATGCACCAAAGGGACAAAAAATGGAAACAATATCACAAACAAAAAAACCCCAACTCCCTCGTAGAGTTTAAGCATCTTCGAAACTCCACAAAAAAACTAATAAATAAAGACCACAAAGCACACTACTCCAAACTCCAGTCCTTGCACTCAAAAAATTCTGGAACTCCATCTCATCCATTCTGCACCCTGGTAATAAAGAAAGCCCCTGCCCAAATCCCAACCTTTCTGACCTCGATACAGCCACCCAGTTCAACTCATTCTTCACTGACTGCATAGCCAAATTATCTTCCTCCTTCCCAGCCTCCTCTTCCAGCCCCAGCCCCTCCTACACCAACCACCACCACAAACACCTACCTCCCTCCACACCCTTCTACCTTACTCCCATTCCCACAAGCACTATAAAAAGATTTCTCCTCAAACTCAAACCCTGTCGCAATGCACCTGACAATCTTCCACCCACCTTCTTCAAACAATCTGCAGACAGCATTGCCTATCCCATCTCTATTCTTATAAATAGATCCATACAATAATCATACGTCCCTTCTATCTGGCGTCATGCTTACATCATCCCCCTCCACAAAGGTGGCAAAACCACTGACACCACCAACTTCAGGCTTATTGCCATCCTTTCCCCATTTCTAAAACACTAGAGAAAACCATCCAAGCACAACTCATAACACGCCTAACCCAAAACGATCTCCCATCCCCTACCCAACATGGCTTCCACCCTGGCCACAGTACCATGACTGCCCTTCTCTCCTTTCTAGAAACCAACAACCTGGATCATGACTCAGGCAAATTTGTATCTACACTATTCCTGGATCTGTCAAAAGCCTTTGACACCATCTCCCACACAGTACTCATATCTGAACTCTCTACCCTACATCTCTCTCCTACCACCATTGCCTGTTTTTTCAGCTACCTGTCAAACCGCCAACAAGCTGTCCAATGGAAAACTTCAACTCCCCCTTCCTACCCACACTCACAGGTGTCACTCAAGGTTCCGTTCCTGGCCGTCTACACTTTAACCTATTCATTAACAACTTTCACCACTCCATCCCAGAATCATCTGTCATTCAATATGCAGACGACTCGACTATCATCTGCTCAGCCTTCTCCCCCTCCGATCTCCTTGCAAAAACCCAATTAGCCTTCTCCACAACTGAAACCTCGATGAAGTCCAACCATATGGCTCTAAATGAAAATAAAACCAAACTAAATATTTTTTCCTCTATCAAATACTCCTTTATTGACAAAACCTCATTCACCATACAGAGCCAGAACAACACCGCCCTTGAAATTGTTCCCAACACCAACCTTCTCGGCATCATCATTGATGAAGAACTAAAATTTGATACCCATATCCTCTTCCCAATCAAGAAAAGTCACCAAAAGTTAGGTCTCCTCTACAGGCAGCACCACTTTCTCAGCCCTTCTACACATCAAACCCTTGCATCCACCTTCCTGCTCTCCTCCCTTATGTATGGCGCCCCTCTCAGACTGCTCACTGTATTATAAGGCTCTTGCCACACCCATAGTGCCTTTTTAGCAAGGGCTCAAAAAACAAACCCACATCCTTAGAAAAAAAAAAGAAAAAACTAAGGGTAATGCTGCTCAATGCCAGAAGTCTAAACCTCAAGATGCAGGCACTTGATGCACTCCTCAGCATGGAGAACATCGACGTCTGTGCAGTAACTGAAACCTCGTTCAAGGCTCCTGAGAGCACCCCAGCGCTACCAGGCTATACCTCGTATCATGCTTTTCGGCCCCAAAACCGGGCGAACCACAAAGGGGAGTGTCCATATTCATAAAGGACACCCACACCTCCAGGTTAGTAGCAACACATGAAGCATCAGAGACCATACAGGTGCAACTAACCATAGGCAAAACTGCTATACAACTGGTAGCATGTTAAAGACCACCCTCCCAATCTCAAGAACCCCACTCAGCCTTCCTGAAGACATTGGAGGATATGAATGTATCACAAAATACCATCATACTGGGAGACTTCAACTACCCAAACATAGATTGGGTACATTATTCTAGCCCTAATACCCTAGCCCAAAGGTTCCTGGAATTCATAAATTCAAATGCACTGGAACAACTAGTCACCTCTCCCACTAGGGGAGATAATATACTAGACCTGATCATCACAAACATGGGGACAAAATGCTCCACACCGAAGTATACCCCTCACTAGTGAGACCTGACCACAAACTAATCACCCTGGATATACATATCCCACCTCCACCCCCAGCACAAAAGACCACAGTGAAAAACTTTTCAAAAGCAGACTTCACTCTTCTTAAGACTGAGATGGTATCCTTTAAGCCCACTGTGCCAGTGGATACCACATCCCACAATGCCGAATCCTTCACAAATGCTTTCTATGGACATCAAGAATGCATGGATCATGCAATCCCAAACAAATCCAAGTCCCTCTCCACCAAATGTAAGCGTCCTGTCTGGTGGACCTCAGCCATAACCAAATTGTATAACAAAAGAAGGAAGCTACTGCACGTCAGAGCGAAATCCCATGAAGAGAAGACATCTCTGATCAACATTAGCAGAAAACTACGTTGTCTCATAAAACCATCCAAGGCAAACTTTGAGAAAAAAATTGCTAAGGTCACTAAAGATAACCACAAAGCCGTCTTCAGTTATGTTAGAAACCTGGGCGGAAACCCTCAGATATGCTCAGAGTTGGTTCACAACAACAAAAAATACACTGAACCCACAGATATTGCTAACATTCTGGCTGACAGGTTCAGTGCAAATTTCTCCCCTCCTTCACCCCCAAAAGAAGAAATACTTATCCCAGCTGAATGTAATCTCCCTGTCATCTCAGATGTCCAAGTGAGAACCGCCCTAAACAAAGCAAAAACACAGCATCAATGGGACCTGGCGGTATCCCGGGTGCATGTTACGTGAACCCAAGAGGAGCTAAACCCACACATAAAAATGCTATTTAACCTTAGCCTTACTGGGATATGTACCTGAACACTGGCGTGCAGCAACAGTGGTCCCACTCCACAAGGGGTGCCTCTACAGACCCTGGAAACTACTGCCCCATAAGCTTAACTAGCCTGGTCTGCAAAGCTATGGAAAGAATCATTATGGAACTCATAAACAGAGACATAGGGGACCTACAGACACTTGACCCCACCCAGTTCAGCTTTGTAAAGGGCAGATCCTGCCTTTTAAACCTGGTTGACTTTTGAAACAGTCACTAGAGCCATTGATGAGGGCAAAGCA
The DNA here is from genome assembly GCF_019279795.1 of Protopterus annectens. Lineage (NCBI taxonomy): Eukaryota > Metazoa > Chordata > Ceratodontiformes > Protopteridae > Protopterus > Protopterus annectens. The sequence goes on along the minus strand of NC_056733.1, from coordinate 104,804,388 downwards.
GTCCATACAACATACCTGGACTTGGCTAAGGCCTTGACACAATACCCCACTCAGGCATCATAGATAAGCTAAACAGCTTAAAAGTAAACCCTTATGTCACTAGATGGGTTGCAAACTGGCTAAAGGACAGAACCCATAAAGTTAAAATCGCTGGAGCAATGTCAGACTCAAAGCCAGTCACAAGTGGTGTCCCACAGGGATCTGTCCTGGGACCCCTCTTGTTTGGCATTTATTTCTCAGATGTTAAAGCAAACATGGGAGGGCTGTGGCTGACAAAGTTCGCAGATGACTGCAAACTAGGCCATAGTCGATACACCAGCAGACACACACATCCTACAAAAGGCCTCACTGAAGCGGACAACTGGTGCCGTAGTCACGGCCTTAAACTAAATGCCAAAAATGTATAGTCATCCCTTTTGGAAAAAACAAAGTACCCACAAATTATCACATAGACAGCAACCCACTGAGTACGGAAAAAGTAATCAGAGACCTAGGGACCTAAGTAGACAGCGACCTCTCATTTGACACCCATGTTGCCAAAGTGGTTAGAAAAACATTCTACCTTGCACACCTCATCATGAAGGGATTCACATCCAGATCCAAGGATGTCATTGTACCCCTATATTCCTCCCTCATCAGACCCACGATTGAGTACAATGCCCCATTTGGTATGTACCTCACCCGGCATTTGCAACAGCTGGAGAGACCACAAAAGTACCTCACCAAAAGGATCAAGGGTCTCCAACATATGTCTTATTCTGCCAGACTAAAGAAACTTCAGCTCTATTCAGTAGCATACCACCTGCTCAGAGGTGATCTCTGCCTGACGTACAAGGCCATGTCCAATCAAGATCTGATGGACATGCTCCACCTCAAAAAATCCCATTCCATCAGGACCACGAGAGCTAAAGACTTAAACCTTGGCACAAGTATGAATAGGACATGCTGGAGGGATAGATTCATAACCCAGAGGCTGCCTATGCTTTGGAACAGGATCCCAGTTCGTATTAGGCAGAGCCCCTCACTGACTCTCTTCAAGAGAAATCTTGATGAGTGGATGGGAGATCGTAAGTTTACCCCAGGGGTCACATCTGTGTCACTGCTAGACAGGGGCACAGTAAACTAATTCTATTATATAAGGGGACCTTCATTGTGTCACTACTAGACAGAGGCACAGTATTCTAGATTTATTCTGTACATTTTTGTACCATTTCATGAGGTGGCAAAAGCCACATCACTATGGCTTGGCTTACAAATGCCCCAGGGCAGATAGCCTAGTACTATACTATGAAATAGAGACATTTTTTTAAATATTGTTCTGATAAACTTAAAACAACTGCTGGTATAACAGAATGTGTGCTAATATACATTTTCTGAAGGATATGAAATCTGAAACTGAAATGCATGTCATTATTTAGTGACTTCAATCCTCAGGGATTTGCCAGAAAACTATACATTTTATGAGGAACAAACCAAAAATATGATGCAAAAATCTTGACTCTGTGAAGATCTGGACAGTTGAGAGGTATGTATACAGTTAGTCATTATTGCCAGTCATGCAAGTTATATAATGTTTATTGTACAAAAAATGTTGATGAAATCATGAACTGTTGCTTTTTTAACTGTTTAAGTGAAGTAAAGGAATATTTTGAACTTGCTCAGGCTTTTGTCACTTCATTGTTTTAGAATTTGCCCAGAAATATAGACCAAAGAAGTTGACAGATATGCTGGCTTCTTTAAGCCTCTCAGCAAACGTTATGTTAAGTGAACTGCCTTTTCGTTAACTTGCTGTGTGTGCGTTTATAGCTGTTAAGAACAAAACTTAAAACGAAATAATGTTAACCGGATGATGGCTACGTGCTGAAACTTCTGCCTAAAGTCTGAAGGGGAAAAAAATCCTGCAGGACTTCCCTGCCGCCAGTAGGTGGAAGCAGCCCGTAAGGTCTTCGCACTTTTTACAGTGTCATTTCTCTATTATTAAATATGGCAGTTAAACTGTTGGTGGGGCGCGTCGGTTATAGGAATATTTCTGCGTTGATTAGAACTTGTAATTTTTCGTTTACTACACAAGTTCAGTTTAGTGCTTTGAACGATCACCGCAAAGATGGACTGAGGGTGATACATGATCGGGATCAGTGCCAGTTCACAGTGTTGCTCGGCAGCGGTAAGTTACAGGTACACTTCCTTCATCTGGCAGGTAAAAGCCAAAAACTTGTTTTTGGAGGAAAATGAGAGAGGTTTGGAAGTGCTGGCGCCACCATGTGGTTGATTACCCATGTTGTCAGAATATCTGCTCCGGTACTATTACGTGGCTAATTAATGCGATGCACACGGAAATATGTATATAATTGTTAAATATCGAAACGCGCATTATCTCTTGGACTGAAATAGCATTTTTATGTCTTTTGAGTGGCAAAGTGCAGCGACATTCGCACGTTCTTTCGTAGCAACCGAATCAGCGTTAGAAGTAATATAATCTCTCAACTGTCTTAGTTTTGCCTGCTAGTTTTGGACTTTACCTCGTTGGTGGTACTGCAGTAGCGTTGTCGCCTCACAGTAAGACGCTGTTTCAGTTAGAGCGTCTTCTGCGTAGAGACATGCGTGAATGGGCGTACCTTCGTTGAAGGTTGTGCGTCAGGCCTGGCAAGCTGGTACGTAAAAATCAACTGCCAATCATTAGCGGACCAGAGTTCCGCTGTGGCGACCCCTAACCGGGAAAAGCCGAAAGACACAAACAAACAAACCTCATAGAATAATGGGTGAGGGTTAAATCATTACATAATTCAAATCACTACAGTTACAGACTGCTATAAATTCTCTTGTTCTGTCGATTTTCTGAGTGAATTTTGTCTACAGTTTCCACCTTTTTAAATGCCCAGAGTAGAAATGTGAGATTTTGCAGGACAAACCATACCCAAGGTTAGGACAGAGGAGAGAACTTCATCCCTCCTCCCCCAAAATAAAGTTTTGCAGCGTTTGATACTTATTTATGTATTTATTTATATTTGTTGACCGGGAGTGTCCGACTGGCCGTAGGTCCATTTTCAGCGGATGCCCAGGGAAAAAAGCTCCACAGTTAAAATAAACAGACAGTAGTTACATTGGATTACATAGCGATTAACAATTTACATAGCAATTACTTACAACATATTTACAGATGAGCATAGTACATCAGTAGACAACTAGAATCTTTATCTGTGAACACATTGCATTTAAGTTACCTGGCACTTGCTCACTAAGTCAGCACTAAACAATTAAAAGCACTACACCCTCACAAACTCCCCTTGAGTACCTTGTTCCCCATTGGCCCTTTTTTCAATTATAAAGAAATTCCCAATACTATTCTAGCATGTCCAAAGGTCAGTTGTCAATCTCCTTTCTGGTCCAGCTGGTGAATCTGGGAATCTTGAGGCAATGTTACAACTGGCTCATGTACACAGACAACCCTCTCCTCCTCCCAACAAATTCCAACACATGTGAGAGATGCAACCATATAGCCAAACTGGAGGCTAAGCTCTCTCAACTCAGTACTGGCGTAACCAGTCAGGAGGAGAAGGAAACCACATTCACTACAATTCCAGTCTCACATAGACCTACCACGACAGCAAACCAAACACATAAACACACAAAAACATATTGGAGGCTCTAAATAAAAATCTGCCTAAGCAGCAGAGACCTCCAAAGCAGACACCCAAGCAACCGCTACCCCAAAACAAAACACGTGCAACACATAGCTCACAAAGCCAGTGTGCTGAACAGTCACAGCCCTTAAGGCTAAACAACACACATGATACACTTGTAATAGGTGACTCTATCGTCAGGCACACTGAGGTCCCACTCACCAGGCTGATCAAGGAGAAGGTCACGGTGAGCTGCCTGTCGGGCACTAGGATCCGCCACATAACACAAGCACTCAGGTCACTCCAAGGCAAGTATAAATATGACTCAGTCATTGTCCATGCTGGTGTGACTGACCTGAGACGTACCTCCCTGGGCTACATGAAAAGAGACCTAGAGGAGCTCTCTGAGCATGTAGCCCAGGCCGGTATGACCCTGACCTTGAGTAGCATCTTACCCTCACCAAGAATGATGCCACAATATGAAGACAAGATGATCAATTTCAACAATTGGCTTAAGTATTGGTGTCATTCAAAGGGGATCCACTGCCTGTCAGCCTGGGAGGACATGCTTGACAAGCCACGATGCTTTGCTAGGGACGGCTTGCACCTGTCACCCCTGGGCTTTCGGATATTGGCAAATGCTCTTGCTACCCCCATAGTGCCTTTTTTAGGCAAGGCTCAAAAGACAAACCCACCTCCATAGGTATCACAAGGGATAAGAAACTAAGAGTAATGCTACTCAACGCCAGAACTCTAAACCTCAAGATGCATGCACTCGAAACTCTCCTCAGCATGGAGAACATCGATATCTGTGCAGTAACAGAAACCTGGTTCAAGGCTCCCGTGAGCACCCCAGCACTACCAGGTTATACATCATACCATGCTTTTCGGCCCCAAAACTTGGACCGAACCACAAAAGGAGGGGGAGTATCAATATTCGTCAAAGATACCCACACCTCCAGGTTGGTGGCACAGCACGAAGCATCAGAGACTATCCATGTGCAACTAACAGTGGGTAAAACTGCCTTCCAGTTTATAGCCTGCTACAGACCACCCTCCCAAACCCAGGAACCCCACTCGGCCTTCCTGAGAACACTGGAAAATATGAAAGTCTCTCCAAACACCATTATATTGGGCGACTTCAACTACCCAAACATAGACTGGGAGCATTACTCTAGCTCCAACACCCTAGCCCAAAGGTTCCTAGAATTTATAAACTCAAATGCTATGGAACAACTTGTTACCACTCCCACAAGAGGGAAAACATACTGGACCTGATCATCACCAACATGGGGACTCTATGCTCCAGACCAGAAGTGTATCCCTCACTGGTAAGATCAGACCATAAACTAATCTCACTGGATATTCACATCCCGACCCCACCCCCTGCCCAGAAAACCACAGTGAAAAACTTCTCTAAAGCAAATTTCACACTCCTCAAAACCTAGGTGGAATCCTTCAAAGCCCCCGGGCTTGTGGAAAATATGGCCCAGACCGCAGAATCCTTTATAAACGCATTCTATTAACACCTTCAGGAATGCATGGATCATGCAATTCCAAATAAAACCAAGACCCAATCCTCCAAAGGCAGACGTCCTGTCTGGTGGACCCCAGCCATAAACAAACTATACAATAGAAGGAGGAAGCTACTACATGATAGAGCAAAATCCAATAAAAGGGAAGGCATCTCTGATCAGTATTAGCAAAAAACTACGGGCACTCATAAAATCGTCTAAGGCCAGCTTCGAGAGAAAAATTGCACAGGACACTAAGGATAATCACAAGGCTTTCTTTAGTTATGTTAGGAACCTGGGTGGGAATTCCCAGATATGCTCAAAATTAGTCCAAAATGACAAAAAATACACTGAACCCACAGACATTGCCAACATCCTAGCTTACCGGTTCAGCGCAAATTTTTCTCCCCCCTCCCCACCAAAAGGGCAAATATCTATCCCAGCAGAGTGCTGCACCCCTGACATCTCAGATGCTCAGGTAAGAGCCGCCCTCTCCAAAGCAAAAAACACAGCATCAATGGGACCAGATGGTGCCCCAGGCTGCGTCCTACATGAACTCCAAGAAGAGCTAAACCCAAACATAAAACTACTGTTCAATCTCAGCCTTACTACAGGATATGTACCCAAAGAGTGGCGTACAGCAACAGTGGTCCCTCTCCACAAAGGTGGTGCCTCAACGGATCCTGGAAACTATCGCCCTATAAGCCTGACTAGCTTGGTCTGCAAAGCTATGGAAAGGATCATCATGGACCTCATAAATAAAGATATTGGGGACCTACAGACACTGGATCTTAACCAGTTCGGCTTTGTTAAGGGCAGATCCTGCCTCTTAAACCTGGTCGATTTCTTTGAAACAGTCATCAAGGCCATTGACAAGGGAAGGTGGTCCACACAGCCTACCTGGACCTCGCAAAAGCCTTCGATACAATACCCCACTCGGGCATTATAGATAAGCTCACCAGCTTAAATATAAACCCCTATGTCACTAGATGGGTTGCAAACTGGCTCAAGGACAGAACCCACATTGTTAGAATTGCTGGAGCCATGTCAGACTCCAAACCAGTTACAAGTGGTGTCCCACAAGGCTCAGTCCTGGGACCTCTCTTGTTCGGTATATATTTCTCGGAGGTAAGGCCAACACGGAAGGACTGTGGCTGACCAAGTTCGCAGATGACTGCAAACTGGGCGCCATAATCGACTCTCCAGCTGACACAAGCATCCTCCAAAAGGGCCTCATAGAATCAGACAACTGGTGCCAGAGCCATGGCCTCAAGCTAAACGTCAAAAAGTGTATAGTCATCCCCTTTGGCAAAAACAAAGTGCCCATAAATTACCACATAAGTGGTAATCCATTAAGTTCAGAAGAAGTAATTAGGGACCTGGGGACCCAAGTTGATAGCACTCTCTCATTTGGCAACCACATGGCCAAAGTGGTTAGAAAAACATTTTATATAGCCCACCTAATCATGAAGGGATTCACATCTAGATCAGGGGAGGTCATCGTGCCTCTTTACTCATCCCTCATCAGGCCCATAATTGAGTACAATGCTCCTTTTGGGATGTACCTTACCAGACACCTGCAGCAACTGGAAAGACCCCAAAGTACCTCACCAAGAGGATCAAAGGGCTCAAACAGATGCCATATGCTGCCCGGTTAAAGAAACTCCAGCTTTACTTAGTGGCATACCACCTGCTCAGAGGCGATCTGTGCCTGACGTATAAAGCCATGTCCAACCCGGAATTAATGGACATGCTGCACCTCAGAAAATCCAAATCCCATCGAGCTATGCGCTCGAGAGACTTGAACCTCAGCACTGAAATAAATAGGACATGCTGGAGGGACAGATTCATAACCCAGAGGCTCCCTTCACTCTGGAATAAAATCCTGGTCCAGGTTAGGCAGAGTCCCTCATTGACTCTCTTCAAGAGGAATCTTGATGAGTGGATGGGAGATCGTAGGTTTACCCCGGGTATCACTTCTGTGTCACTGTTAGACAGAGGCACAGTATACTAACCTTGAAAAAGGGCATAGCAAAATTAATTTAAAATGGGTGGCAAAAGCCAAACACACTCTGGCTAGGCTTCTAAATGCCCTAGGGCAGATAGCCTAGTATGAACCTATGAACCTAACAGACATTAACAAATGTTAAAATAAGAAGTTCCTGCTGTATAAGTACTAGGCTTATGAGCATCTGAGCTTGCTATAATCAAGGTAGTTAGTGGAGTGGAAAGAAAGGCAGTGGTTGGATGGAGTGGGTGATATTAGAGTGGGAGTTGCAAGGGCATAGCCAGCATGTTTTTAAGTGCGTTTTAGTAAAGTTTTGAAGTGGGTACATGATGGTACGGAGGTAATTGTGGGTGGGAGGGAGTTCCATAATTTGGCTATGGTGCAAGAGAATAGTGCTTCACCAGCAGAGTTATTGGCTTTAGTGATTTGCAAGTGATTTTTGTTGATGGATCTTAGTGGTCTGGTGGTGCGATAGGGTTGGAGTAGATTCTAGAGGGATGGGACATTTAGTGGATGGTTTACTAGTTTGTGTGCTAGTGAGAGTTGATACCATTAAAGGAGGTGAGGGAGTTCAAGCCAGCCCAGTTCAGCAAGTGAGAGACAGTGGTGACTACGGTAGGATGCCCCTGTGGTGAATTTGGCAATTTTGTTGTAGCAGGTCTCTAGCTTGTTTAGATCGCATTGCCTTAGGTTGGTATATATTGGAGAGGCATAAAGTAGGGTGGAGATAAGGTGGGAGTTTGCTATTGAAATCTTTGCTGCTTTGGTGAGAAGATGCTTATTTCTGTTTAACTCTCCTAGTTTTTTGTGGACTTTTTTTATGGTCATGGATATGTGAATGTCAAATTTTAGTTTATTGTCTATTTCCACTCCTAGCAATTTGGTGTGTTCAGTTGGGTATATAGTGGTGTTGTCTTTTGCTGTGATGTTAAAGTGAGAGTTGTTTTGAGTATGTATGTTTGGTAGGTTGGAAGATGAGTAGTTTAGTTTTGTTTGGGTTGAGTATTAATTGGGCATCGGATAACCAAGTTTCAACAGAGGAAAAGGCTTCCTGTATAACGTTTTGCAGTTTGGGTAGGGACTGGGCTGAGCAGATGATGGTCGAGTCATCTGCGTATTGTATGTGTGCCATGTGTGGTGGCAGAGGCTAGATTATTTGTGAAAACAGAGAAGAGTAGGGGTCCAAGGATTGATCCTTGGTGAAACCCTATGGAGACAGGTAGTTGGGGTGATATGTCATTCTGCCATACAATGGATTGTTGGCGGTCAGACAGGTAACTCTGAAACCAGTTGGTGACTGATTGTGAGAAGGATAGGTTATTGAGGACAGAGATAAGTTGTTTGTGTGGGACCATGTCAAATGCTTTAGATAGGTCTAGGAAAGTAGCAGAGGAGAGAGAGACATTGTTTTTATGCTGAAGGATAGTGTTAGTAAAGGACAGTAAGGCAGTGGTGGTGCTATGGTTTGGTCGGAAACCATGCTGAGTATTGGAAAGGAGGTTGTTAGTAAGGAGGTACTCTGAGACCTGAGAGTGTATGCATCTCTCTAGTATTTTGGAGAGTGGAGAGAGAATAGCTATGGGGCGGTAATTGGTTAGTTCTGTGGAGGGTCCGCCTTTGTGGAGGGGAATTATATGTGATACTTTCCACAGTGTGGGAACATAACTTTCTGACAGAGATCGGTTAATCAAGATGGATACTGGGTAGGCCAGAGCATCAGCTGCGATTTGTAGGTATTCACTTGGGAAGTTGTCTGTTGCTAGTTTGGTGGGCTTAAGTTTAGTTAAGAGTTTTTTTATGTTGGAGGTAGGTACAGGAGAAAAAGAGAAGGCAGTGGGGAGATTAGTAGTTGAAGGTGTGGGTTGGAGGGGAGGTTGGTTGTGTTGTTTAGCTAGTGATAGTATGGTTTGTGTGAAGTGTGTGTTGAATGAGGTAGCAATATTTTCTGAGGAGTGAGGGATGTTAGGAGGAGGGGTACTGACTTTACCTGAGTGGAGGATGAAGTTTATGGAGGACCAGAATTGTTTGGGGGCTGTGTTCGGAGAAGTCTAGGGCAGACTGGTAGTATTGGAAATTGTCCTGTTTTATTAGCTTTTTGACCGTATTGCGTAGTTCTAGGAATTTCTGTCTAGTTGAGGGGGTCTTGGTTTTGCACCAGTGCTCCCAGGCTTTATCCCTGTTTTTCATTTCTGACTTAGTGGTTTTCTGTAGCCATGGGGAGGGTTGTGCTTTGATTCTGGAAAGTCTTATGGGGGCATGGTAATTAAGGATGCTCAGGAAGGTAGTATTAAAAAATGCAACTGCGTCATCAAGACTGAGGTACTTTAGAGGATGCCAGTTACATTCTTTGAGGGATGAGATGAATGTGAGTGGGTTAAAGTTTATTTTTTTATGTATCTGACGGTAGATGACAGGTTTAGCTTGGTATAGGTATTTTTCAGTAGGAATGTTGGGGGGTGATCACTGAGGCTATCTGATAAGCAGCCTGTTATATATGACTGGGGCTCTTACTGACTAGTATCCAATCTAGGGTAGTGTGCTTGCTGGAGTTTTTATTTATCCTGGTTGGTGACTGGACTAGTTGGGTGAAGCCATGAAGGTTTACATGATGGGTTGGATGGTTGCCAGAACAGGATTGCCAGTCAATATTGAAATCACCTAAAATTATAGTTTCTTGGGGGAGATGGTGGGTAGACCAGCTGAGGAGGTTTTCTAGTGGAGGGATGTTTTGGCCAGGTGGGAAGTAGCATCCAGTTATGGTGATGGTTTTGTTTTGGTTTATTTTGAGGTTGGTATATATTATTTCTTCATTGCCTATTTGTGGAGCTGATGATTTTAAGATCTGGATGTTTAGATGCTGTTTAAATATTATAGCTACACCACCTCCTTTCTTGTTTAGCTGGTCTACTCTTAGTATGCCATAACCTGTAGGGAGTATTTGCTCACTGGTAATGTGAGGTTTTAGCCAGGTGTTTGTCAGGATGACTATATCTGGGGAGTACAAGTCTATGGTGGTATGGAGTTCATGGACTTTGTTGGATATACTTCTAATATTTAGGCTTAGTAGAAGGAAGTCATTTGGCTTTCTATTGTCTGTAATATGGGAGAAGATGTGGTTTCTAGTCTGATTATGAGGATTGGGGTTGGAGACGGTAGGGCCAGGGTTGGGGTGGATATCTCCACTTAGGGCTAGTTTTGATATGCATGAGGTTATTAGTTTTCTCAGTTTTTGAATGTGTTTGTTTATAAGGGAAACTTTATGATTGTGCTCTTTGGGTAATGGGTATGGTGGGAGGGTTACTATGTTAAGTTGTAGGGATGCTTTATGTTTGAGTAGTATAGTTGGTAGAATATGTGGGGGTGCATAGGGATGGTTCTTGAGTTGGTGGGAGGAGAGCTGAGTGAGGGTGAGACATGAGTGGTGGTGTGAGCAGTAGTACAGTGGTAGTGGTTGAATGCGGGAATGATAGAGCTTTGGTAGGATGTAAGATATGCAAGGAGAGTGCATGCAGTGAGCATAGGTAAGGTATGCTTGTAAATGTTAGTTGAGGAAGTGTGATAGTAGTGGGAAAATGGAGGAGGTAGTGTTGGGTTAGTGCTGTGGTTGGCTATTGGAAATATGGGAGGGGTTTGTGAGTGTAATAAAGGTGGAACCACTGGGGGCGGGAGGAAATAGGGGGTAGGGTGGGGAGCGAAGCGGGTAGAGACCCTATGGCTCTTATGCTTATGCTGCTTCATATAACATTTATGTATTTCAGAACATAATTGTTTTTTGCAAATATTAAAGAAAATATTAAAGAGATAAAAATATTATAGAAAACTTAGGAAATTTTTTTCATACAATTTCTGGACATTTGCCATTTTTTTTTCCACGGGGACAGCTGCCCAAGCAGGGACTGGCCTGGGCAAAAAGGGAAAGGTGGTAGCCCTAATATTGACTGCCAATACTTTAAAAGTGTTCCTTGTTCAAGGCCATCCTTAGGTCATTTGGATCTATTTGGCCCACATAGCCCTCCCCCCGAATTATGTTTTGATAGTATCATTATGCTTTATATGACTCATAGATTTGCCTGAGTGACATTACAGCAAATGACAAGGCATTTCTTTACTGGCAGTTCTGCTCCCACAGTTGTTACAAGACTTGTAAATGGAGCAGACTGTGATGACCGTGCCATGGCCCAGCAATCAAGGAGCATCAATCCTCACCACTAACACCAGGGAGGTCGTCTCCTAGAGGAGGAAAGGATAACTAATACACACAGTAAAGTACAATTTCCATTAAGTGCACACAGAGATCACAGTCAGTCTGGGGCTGGCTGCTCCCTTGCTCACCAGGTCCCCAATAAGACTCCCCAGTAGCACAGCTATAGGGTCCAGTTTTCAGCCTAACTAGGCAGGCTAGAACCCGCAGTACCCTCTCTGTCCAAACAGCGCTTCGTGTCCCTGCCCAAGTAGCTGACACAACACACACACTTTGAGACAAATATTAATACAACTTCACAGACACTCATGGGAAAGGCTGACACAGATTCTCCAGTTGTGCCCCTTTACCCAGACTATACGGTAGTAATTACTGCCACCACCCAGTTAATAATATCAGCTACTAAAAGGACCTTAAAAGGTTGTCCAATTATTACTGTGCAATATTAATATCCAATGGTAATGTGACTATACAGTCTAAGGCTTATTGGAAGGGCTTAGGCAGTAAACTCTATAAATATATAATGTACTCTAAAGCATACTTCATCTCTACACAAAGCAGCCACAGGTAGAAGGTTTTAAAACTATTTAATAATAAATAATTAAAACACAAAACAAATCTACTACACCACAGAGATATCTAAGAGTTCACAAATCACACAGAAACTTAAAATAATACAGTAGGACAGGTCTGGTTTCAAAGAAAAATACCTAATTAATCTTTACTAGCTTTAACTATTCCTACAAGATATCACAGTGCTAAAAACTTACATGAGCATAAGCAGTGTGCTGATAACTTAGATATCCAGATCAAAATGCTTTAGGTCTCTTGTGAGAAATAGTATTTAAATGTTACTAACAAACATGTCTCTAAGGCCCTCCTAAAATTACATCATTTTTGACACTTTGGTTTTCCCAGTATTCATATTGCATCATCTTAACACCTGGTCTGAGTTCTCAAGCCACAAACTGCATTATTTAGCAATCTAACACTTGCACAGAAACTTACAACAATAGAAGACATTTCACATGTATATACTAACAGAAACAAAAGCAGTAAAGCACCTTCCATATCTAAATTCTAGTCATAAAATTTCACCTAAAACAATGGGCTTGAAATCTTCATCCAGCCGCCCTCGGGCCAAATTCTAAAATTAAAGGATACAACATGCTTCACTGGGCCAGTAGAGTGCAATGTTGTCACCTATTTTGCAGTTCCACATTTCACAGTATTTTCCTACATTTAAAAACACAAGCCTGTATTTTGCATTTATTTATACAGTTGATAGAATTATATATTAAATTCTATTTGACTAGGCTGGCAGCCTTCGCCCATCTCTCCCCAGTCGTCACACAGACATAATCTTTCATCATGCATTTCACTAGTGGCTATTACCGAATTATAAAAGTTTTATGCCTCTTATATGTCTCACAGTCAGAGCCAGCCTTAGGTCATTTAGACCAAGTGAGCACAATAGAGCCCGGTACTAAAGGGAAGAGGTCCACTATTTGAGGAGAGGAGAAGTTTTGGTGCATTAAGAGTGTTCAGAAGTGAGCATTAGTGAAGCTCTTTGGTACAGTTTGAAAGCAGAGTAGAGTTTTTTTTCTTGAATGGCATAAAGTGTAGTGGCTGCTTGTAACATGTAGTGGGAAGTTTTCTACAGTTTAAAAGTGAGGATTTTGTGTGTGTGTGTGTGTGTGTGTGTGTGTGTGTGTGTGTGTGTGTGTGTGTGTGTGTATATATATATATATATATATATATATATATATATATATATATATATATTGTTCAGGGAAGAACGGACCAGGTTTGCTCCTTATAGTGTACCTGTACAGCCTTAAAGATGATGAGAGCTTCCTCCCTGGAATGCAACTACTACAGTCCAAGAGCAAGCATTGCAGCACTGCAGCAAGATGACTGGGCAGACTCTGTCAGAGTTTGAGGTGCACGTTTTGTATTTTTTTCTACCTTTCAGAAGTGCAGTATACCTCTCACATAACTGATCCAGCTTTTTTTCACTAGACTTGCAGGATGCCATTCATTCACATATTTATCTTACATTCCCTGTCCCATGTTACCACTGTGGACTGGTACCAATTCATGTGGGAGAATGTATGCACATTGAAGATGCATTACATTTAGGTGTCCCTATACAAGAAGTACAGGTTGATGAAAGTTTCTTTGGTCTTGCAAAGTACAAGAAGGGCTAGAAGGTTTACAACAGTGACAGATGAGTCTGAAATGTATAAATGCTGCAATAACCAGACATGCATCACTTTTGTAGCCAACCAACAATGCTGCAACACTGTTTACTGTCATCACTATATACTGTAGTCTGCTGGAAAGTAAGTGGGTGAATTATCATCATGACATCGTCGGTCATTCAGAATTTAATGAATCCTCATTCAGAATTTAGTGAACTCTGTATCAGGAGTCAATACTAATGCTGTTAAAGAATTTTGGTCATGTGACAAGATCTTCAAGGCTGTGAATGGATCAAGGGATCAGATTGTGCATTAGTACCTAGATGAATGTACGTGGGGGGACAAATAATTCAGGTGCTTGCTCATTGCCTTTGATAACATGTTATTGCACATCCAAGGAGAGGGAATTGCTTCAGAACAGGGAATAGTTTCCATCTGAAGAAAGAAATGAATATATGTCTCTTTTTTTAGATCTTTTGTGTTTGTATTTACCTGATATTTTTTTGCAAATACTCTGTTTTGCATTGCTTGATAGCAGGGATAACATTCCAGACAATGACTGAAGCAAATATTTGTCTCTGTCACTGTGATATTTTTTCTTCCTTTCTGTGTCTGGATTGACATGTCACTTATTTGCAGATGCTCCATTTTAGATTGTGTGACAGCAAGGGGAATAAGGGGGTGGTTATCATCCTTATGAGTGACTGAACTGAATATTTTACTTTGTGGTATTTTTTAGTAGCTACTTCATTTTTAGACTGAAGCATTCTTTAGCTGTCAGTTTGGGATTCATGTGTTGTGTTTGTATGTGACTGCAGTGTCCACATTCTGCTTCTTTTATACAACTGTCTCATATTCAATGTTCTACCCTTACATTATCAATGATTTTGGGTGCAGAGTTAAGGGGGTGGTTGTCCCCCTCTAATAACGGTCTTTACATTGTGACTGGGCTATGAGGCTTACTCAAGCACTGCAATCTTAAGGCAACTTCAGGTGGCAGCTACAGTTAGTAGTGTGTTTATGGCAGCATCATTAGTAAAGCAGGGTTTGCTACAGTGCATCTTTGATGTGTCTTAATCTTAATAATCTCCTCTGCTTTCAATCTTCAGATTAGAGAGTCAGGAACAAAGGACCTTAAAATCAAGATAATCAGATTGCCCTTAATTCACATAAAGTATGTATATTCAGCTGCTCTCCTCCAAAAAAAAAAAAGAAAGCAATTCTGATGGACCCTGCCATTAACAAACTCTACAACAGAAGGAAGAAACTGTTGCAGAAAAAAGTGAAACCCCAAGACTGGAAAAACTCCCTTATTAGCCTCAACAAAAAGTTGAGATCCCTCATCAAAACCTCTAAAGCTAGCTATGAAGGCAGACTTGTGGCAGACACTAAAAATAACCACAAAGCCTTCTACAGTTATATCAAGAATCTCCACAGCAATATCCAGATTTGCTCTGAGTTACTGTACAATTGTACCTCCTATACTGAGCCAACAGATATTGCCAACATACTGGCCTACAGATTCAGTGCCAACTTTACCCCTCTCTTTCCCCGTAAAGGACCAATCACAATACCGGAAGAATGCCAGGCACCCAGCATTTCTGCAGCACAGGTTAAAGCTGCATTGTCCAAGGCCAGGAATACAGCTTCCATGGGACCCGACAATATCCTTGGTTGTGTTTTACATGAACTACAAAGTGAACAGGCACCACACCTGTGTGCCCTGTTCAATCACAGCCTCACCTCAGGCTTTGTCCCTACAGAATGGCACACTGCTACAGTCATCCCACTCCATAAAGGGGGAGTGACTACAGACCCTTGGAATTATCGCCCCATTACCCTGATGAGTCTGATATGTAAGGCTATGAAACGCATCATCATGGACTTAATTAACAAGGATATAGGGAATCTCCAAACTCTGGATCCCATGCAATTTGGTTTTGTGAAGGGTAGATCATGCCTGCTCAACTTGGGTAACTTCTTTGATTCAGTCACCAGAGCTGTGGATGAGGGCACAAGGCAGTTCATACAGCTTACTTCGATCTGGCCAAGGCCTTTGCTACCATTCCCCACTCAGGAATTATTAATAGACTCACCAAACCAGGTATCAACCCCTAAATCACTAGGTGGGTTGCCAATTGGCTAACAGATAGAGCCCACAGTGTGAAAGTAGCAGACTCCAAGTCAGACTGCTGACCAGTCACGAGTAGAGTCCCACAGGGATCGGTCCTGTGTCCTCTCCTGTTTGGCATCTACTTCTCAGAAGTCCAGGCCAACATGGAGGGACTCTGGCTGACCAAGTTCGCTGATGATTGCAATCTGGGAGCCATTATTAACTCCCCAAGTGATGTAGACATCTACAGAAAGGCCTCACTGAGACCAGCAAGTCGAGACCATGGCCTTAAGCTTAATGCCAAAAAAAATGCATTGTCATTTCCTTTGGAAAAACTCAGTTCCCACTAATTACCACATTGATGGTAGCCCACTGAACACTGACGGCGTTATAAGAGATCTGGGGACACAGGCTGACAGCAACCTTTCCTTCGACCACCACATTGCCGCTGTGGTCAGAAAGTCCTACTATGTGGCACATCTCATTACCAAGGGTTTTGCATCCAGGAAGAAAGAGGTCATCATCTCTGTCTTTTCTTCCCTCATTACACCAATCATCGAGTATAATGCCCCATTTGGCATGTACCTCACTAAACACAAGCAACAGCTGGAAAGGCCACAGAAGTACCTCATGAAGAGGATCCTAGGCCTTAAACACATGCCCTACACAGACAGACTCAAAAAATCCATCTTTTCTCTGTCACATATCATCTATTAAGTGGCAATCTCTGCTTGACTTACAAAGCCATATCTGACCCAGCCCTGTTAGAAATGTTACACGTAAAGAAATCCCAATCCCTCTGCACCACACATTCCAGGGACCTCAACCTCATTACCACAATCAACAGAACATGCTGGAAGGACAGGTTCATAACCTAGAAGACTGTCCATGCTCTGGAATAGACTTCCCATACATGTCAAGCAGAGCACCTCACTGGCCCTTTTCAAGAGAAATCTTGATGAGTGGATGGGAAATAGAAAGTTCACCCTGGGATCACTCCAGTGGCTCTACTTGATAGAGGCACTGGGAACTAACAGTGGGATGATGTTAGGGCACTTCTGTGGGCTAGGCTTGAAAAGGCTTTAGGGCCGTTGGTGTAGTACACACCTATGAACCTATTACTGTCTCCAGTTCAGTTAAAAAGACAAGGCATTTCATTATATACTCACAAGCATTTAGATATAGACGCATAATATGGAAATGCTAAGATTTTTTATTCAGCTTTTAAAAACAAATGGGCCAGTTGATTTCTAAGATAGGTGATGGTTGGCAGTCATTGGGGACTAAAAAAATCATACAAAATTACTGATCATATTTTGAATTACAGTTTACACACTGCAGTGCTTCACATGACTAGCCATTTAGCATGCATAAGTCAACCTGCACAAATATTAACATGTACTTCAATTAGAGTTGATTCTATTCTTTATTTTCTTGTATGTTAAATTTAGCTGTTGTCAAACATAAAACATAAATGTTACAATATGCTGCTTAAAAGCAAACTGCCTTTTGTCTAAAACCATGACTGAGTGGCCTACATTCAGCCATAAATCTCATCATGTAATCTCTATTATGCCAGAATAGAGATCTCCATCTGACATGATGTACCAGTTTGTGATAATTACTAACTAAACATTCCAAATAGAAAATGCTAAAAACATTTCAAAAGCATGAAGGTAGTTCATTCAAAAATGAGGACTGCTAAGGTTATGGAATTCCTTATCTAGACAGAAACATTCAAAGCTTGAGTAGTGCCTCACTCTGAAACAGTAACCATCTTGTTTGGTTTCTTGCCATTGGGATATAGTTTCTTCAGTAGAGGATGTACTAGAAATGTTGAGGATGTGTACTCACTCTAATTAGTAAATGACTTCTGTCAAATCCACCAGTATCCAACTATAAAGAAAAGACAAGTTATAGTAATGTTACCTTTTTATAGAAAAGATTAAATATTAACAGTTCAGGTGCAGATTATGCAGCATTATACCATGATCCCCCCAAAACGTGCATGCTGATTGGCCAGCGTGCCCGTTGTAAATCGAGTTATACTAATGGAAAAAGGTCCGGTCGCCCAGACTTTTTTCCATTAGTATAACTAGGTTTTTTAAAACACTGTCTCGCTATGTTAAATGGGTTTAACATAGCGAGACAGCTTTAAAATAAGCAACGGAGATCTCCGTTGCTTATTTTAAAGCTGCCTCGCTATGTTAAACCCATTTAACATAGCGAGGCAGTGTTTAAACAACGGAGAAAGCAAGATCTCCGTTGCTTTTATGTTTCGCTATGTTAAATGAGTTTAACATAGCGAGACAGTTTAAAATAAGCAACGGAGATGTCCGTTGCTTATTTTAACTGTCTCGCTATGTTAAACTCATTTAACATAGCTACACTAAAAAGCAACGGAGATCTTGCTTTCTCCGCTTTTGCACAGCTCTGATGTACTGCGCGGCGCAGTACATCAGAACTGCCGGATGCCAGACATCTGCGGAAGGGCAGTAAACAGGCATTATACTATGCCATTATTTAAGAAAAGTAATAGTTTCTTTTCTTAAATAATGTCATATAATAGCAATAACCACTTCTGGGTGTGGGTAATGCTAAATTTACCCACGGTTGGCTTTGTTTGGTCCCTCGGGCTTCGCCCTCGGGACCAAACCACGCCAACTGTGGGTAAATTTAGCATTACCCACACCCAGGCGTGGGTTATTGCTATATTATACAATGATCCCCTATTAATATTCCAAAATGTGCATGCTGATTGGCCAGAGTGGCCATTGTAAATCCGACAGTATACCAATGGAAAAAGGTCTGGTCGCCCAGACTTTTTTCCATTGGTATAAAATTGTCCCAATCCTTTTTTTTTTAATAAATAAAAAAAAAAAAAAGGAGACTTTCTTTTCTCCGTTGCTTCCGTTTCAAAGCATTGATGTACTGGATATGTGTAGGAAAGCAAGTCTCATACGTAACCAACTCTGTGGCTGTAAGTATTTTTTTCCTTAAATAATGTCATTGTATAATAGCAATAACCAACTCTGTGGCTGTGGTATATTGAAGTTTACCCACGGTTGGCTTTATTTAATCACTCGGGCTTCGCCCTTGTGATTAAACCGCGCCAACTGTGGGTAAATCTTCAATATACCACACCACGTCATCGGTTATTGCTTAAATATCCTGCTATGTCACACAAGTCTGACCTTGGAAAGTGTTTGATGGTATCATTCTAATATAAAATATATCGTCATTCTGAGAGATTATGAATATATGTTGGCAAATCTCTAAAAAGTACTATGACCTGTTTTACAGTTAATGCAGCATGATACAGGTCATCAACCTTTCTACAAAGAAAGGACAAAATAAAAACATAATGGTAACTACAACAGTGTCAACATACACTTGGTAGAAGTTTCAGAACAATTTACTGTATTGTTAAGTAACTCTGTAAGAAAGTAAATGTGTACAATAAAATTGCAACCTGCCACATTACAACATCCTGCAGAAATGTTATGCTTTAAAAATTCCAAAAGCAGCTTAAAGCACAAACCTGTATTCCGTTCTAACTGTTCTTTCGATAGCTAATGCACTCTATTTGTTGAAGAGTAAATTTTGTGGCTGTTTCACTTCTGGTCAGACTGAAAGGTTCATCACAGTCTGACTATTTAATTGATGCATGGTAGACATATCTGAAGCTAGTCAGTTAAGTCTATTATCTCTACAAATTGCAACATTTTTTCAGGGTGATCAAGAAACAATACTTAACCTAACAAAATGACAGTTTCAAATTTCCAAAAGTTTGTTGTCACTTACCAGTTGGCTGTTTGGCCCTATAAGCTCCCCTGCTGCTGATTGTGGATAATTTCAGTCCATCTCTCCAGAAACTAATGCTTTCTGCTCTGGTGGTCAAGAGTGAGTCCAGAAGCACAGTTTGTAGATCTCGGATCATGTTTAAAAAAAAAAAAAAAAAATATATATATATATATATATATATATATATATATATATATATATATATATATATATATACATATACATATACATATACATATATATATATTGTTTCTTGCAGCAAGGATAGAAACTGCTGACAGAAAGAAATCCTCATGATCTCTGGTGCTACTCAACACTCTCCAAATAAATTAAAATGCCTGTTTGAAGCTGTGCTTAATATGCAGCTCTATAATGACACATCACATCTTGAGTCTGCATAGCCAAGCATATTAAGCAGCAGTGTGTGTGATGTCATCATTTGGTGATGCAGCATTTAGTTTTGCAAACAACTGTCTGACATCAGTCACTACAGATGTCTTTCTTAGTCAGTTTATCATGCCTGCTAGTACCTACTCTGGGATTGTGGATCTGCAGTATTTTTTGGGACTAAAAATGTCTGTCACAGGCAAATTGGGTTATGGGTTCAAATGTCAACAACTAATATAAATAAATAAATGTATATATATATACTGTGTTCTAACTGTGCTCATTATTTGCACTGTATATATTTTATCTACTATGTATAGCATGTTTTTTAATCTGCTACTATCATCTCACACTTTGTAACCAAAATGGTGCCATTGCTTTACTTTCTGTACTGTATGGAGCTTTTCTCCCCAGGACTCCGCTGAAAATGGACGCCGATTGTCCAGTCGGATTATCCTGGTAAACAAATGTTAAATAAATAAATAAAAATAAATAAATAAATATATATCAAAGACAAAACCTCCATTATTCCAAAAACAAAGTTTCAAGTGTAATTTTTTTAATTCCTTGAATATCTTAAAAAAACAATAAACAAAAAACTGAAGTACTGGAAACAGCCTCCAACCAACATGACCATCACAGACTGGTTTCGCAAAAAAGCGTCATCAGTGCAAAGGTATGCAATTTGCTGTTCATTTAAATAAACTCCAGTCTACATACCCCTTATTTCAAGAGTTGCACCAATTCCAAACAGTGAAAATACATACTTAAATATACCCATACCTGCACGAATACATAACCAACAAGTACATGTGCATCAAAATTTATACTATAAATACTTTTCCAACTCACAAATTAATCCATATATTTAAAGAATACAAATATATATAGGTTCATTCAAATATGCACGTATACATATTTATATACACATACATGTGTATGTAAATACAAAAACATACTTGTACCTATATTCATAAGCATGTGCATACAAACACATGTACACATAAAAATTCTTACTTCTTAATATATGCCCATGTACATTACCATATTAGGAATAGTATTATATAAAAAATGAATTGCCAGTGTTCGTTCAAACCTGGTTTATACGTGGCCCCAAGATTCACTATCCACATTTTCTCGGGTCTATATTAGTAAATCGGAAAACCCTTTAACCGAATACCTAAATGTCGACACCTATAACACAAACCGCAAAAATCCTGAACACACTAAACAGCGAAAAATAAAATAACGAACTATCATAGTCGGCCAACCCCACCACCCGCTACATACTACCTACCCAAACAGAATAAATAAACCACATACATACACTAAAGTAAAGCACCAAAACCCTACTTCTAACCCTACACTAAATCCTACAAACAAAACTAACTATGCACTATCCTTAACCCCTCCCTAACCGTAAGGTCCGTAACTACCACACAAGTCCCCTACAGACATACACCCAAAAAAATAAATACATATACATATAACAAAACCCTACTTCCAACACTACACTAAACCCCACATACACAACTATCTATGCACTATCCTTAACCCCTCCCTAACCCTAAGGTCCGTAACTACCGCACACTTCCCCTACAGACATACACCCAAAACAAATAAATAATACACATACATACAGCTAAATAAAACCCTACTTCTAACACTACACTAAATCTTACATATATTACCTGTCTATTAACTTACCTTAACCTACATCCTAACCCTAAAGTCCTATCTATCGCACACTTACCTTACTGAGCTATACTCCAGATGGGCCAACCATTGCACTTCGACATTTCCATTTTCGCTGTTTCAGATGTTTGGCATTTCCATATTTCATGCAATACGTGTCACTCTTTCCTTATTCACAGTTACAGTCTTTCGCACTGCTAATAGGAACCCCATTTTCTCTATATGGTCTAACAACATATGCTTAAAAGAATTCGTGAAACCCTTGTCCATAATGCATTCTAATCCTATAAAAATAAAATGTGCTGAAGGATGTGACATTTTATGTTTATAAAGGGCACTTCTGGGACTCTGACAATTTATATCGCTTAGATGTACAGCAGTCTTATTTTTAAAAGCCCTAGAAGTTTGGCCAACAAAGATTGCACCACATTGGCAGATGGCCATATATACCACCCATTCTGTACTGCAGGTAATTAGCTGTCTAATGGAGTATACTTTGGAAGTATTAACACAGGTAAAAGACTTGGTGCATGATACCACCTTAAAATAAACACAATTACCACTTGTGGTACTCCCACTGGCATATTGCCATCTAAATCATGTTTATTAACCCTCCACCTTTTAAACCATGACAAATGTTCCTGTATATTCCTGCCTCTCCGGTAGCCAAATTCACAATAATCACCCAAAAATTGGGCAAAAAAATCATCCGTTTTAAGTATATACCAAAACCTATTCAGGACTTCTCTTAAAACTATTACTGCCATAGATAGTAGTAAACCTGATATTACCAGGATTCCTACTAACCCTATCCATGTCATGGCCTTAATTCAAAAGGTTCTCCCTTTTAACTTGACTAGCTGCAACACCAGCTTGTTTAACTAACGTTTCTCTATAACCCCTAAGTTTAAACCTCTCTTCCATTTTATCTTTTTCAGGTTGAAAATCATTGTCATCACTACAGATGCATCTAAGCCTCAGGAATTGGGCTTTCGGAATATTCAGTACTGTATGTCTAGCATGGCAACTATCAGCCATAAGTAAGGAATTCTTCGTGAAGGGTTTACGATAAAGTGTAGTAGCCATGGTGCCATCAATAAGCTTTGTGACATTGACATTCAGAAAGTCAATAGTAAATAATTCTAGTTTACCCACAAAACAGATATCAAATTCATTAGCATTCAAGTAGCCTACAAAGGAGTTCCACTGATCTATATTACCAGAACCAATGCACCAACAATCATCCAGAAATCTCCTCCACATGACCAGTTCTCTTCTGAAGGGGTTAGAATCATCATAAATTAGTGCCTGTTCTAAATAACCCATGAAGAGGTCTGTATAAATAGGTGCAAATGTTGTACCCATGGCTGTACCTTTACTTTGCAAGTAACACTGTGCAAAATAAAACACATTACTTTCTAATACCAGTCTAGTCAGCCTTAATAAAAACTCACTCTTTTCATAGAGTATACACCTGATATCTGTAACCGGTATTTAACTGCTGCAAGACCACCCTCATGGGGTATACTTGTATATAGGGAGTGTACATCAAGCATACCCATGAAGGCACTATTAGAAACCTGAACATCATTAATAATTTTAAGGAACTCAGTAGAATCCTTAAGACATGCTCTTAATAAACCTAATAAAGGCTTCAGTATAGACTCCAAATATATAGATAGTGGTTCTGTCAACGAACCTCGGACGCAGACTGTGGGTCTACTGGGGGGGGGGTTAACCACAGTCTTGTGTATCTTGGGTAAGATGTAAAAATATTGTTGTTTAGGGTCATTCACATTTAATTCACTCTCGAACTGCTCAACAGTCAAGCTCTTTTTACTAGATTCCATAGGAAAATAATCAATAAGTTTTTTAAATTGTAAGGTGGGGTCCAGAGGTAACTTAAAATAAAATCTTCTATCGATAAGCTGTCAGCTAACCTCATTCTCATAACTGTGAGAATCCCAGAGCACCACCACCCCACCTTTGTCAGTTGAAGTAATGACTAAATCAGCATTATTTCTCAACTTTTTAAGGGCTGCTTTTTCATATTTATTCAGGTTACTGCCATAATTCTTAAAAATAACATTTTGTTTAACATGCAATTCACGTATAACCCTTTCCTCAAAACATTTTACTTCTGGGTGATATGGTGATTGAAAGTTAGATTTTTTTTTCACCCTGAACACATTAGTTGAACCCAGATCTTTCTTTGTGGCATAATAATACCTCAAATTCAAAATATGACAGAGCTGCTTAGCATCTACACAAGTCACATAATGTGAAACATAAAAAGAAGAAATATAATTCAAGCCTTTATTTAACAATGACCTTTCACCCTGTGTATAGTCATAAGAAGTCAAATTAACAATGCAGTCATTCTCATTTGTATAAGAAATAGGAGTCTCATTTTCATTCATGTGCAGGCTTCTGTTGCCTTCCTGGATATTTCGTCGGCTTTGCCCCCAATGCTTTTTATTAGCTTATCTAAAGGGCCTGCTTTATTCATAGCTTGGTACTAGGCTATTGGCCCTAGGGCCTATATAACCCTAGCCAAAAAGGTACCATGGCTTTCGCCGTCCAAGAAAATTATTTTCCTGTGCCACTGTCGAGCAGAGCCACAGAAGTGATCCCCGGGGTGAATTTCCTATTTCCCATCCACTTATCAAGATTCTTCTTGAAGAGTGCTAATGAGGAGCTCTGTTTGACACAGATAGGTAGTTTGTTCCAGAGTATGGGGACTCTCTGGGACAGGAATCTATCCCTCCAGCATGTTCTGTTTATTGTGGTGACCAGGACTAGGTCCCTAGAGTGTGTAGCTCAGAGGGATTGGGATTTTTTAAGTGGAGCATGTCCAACAGCTCTGGGTTTGACATAGCTTTGAATGTTAGGCAGAGATCACCTCTGAGCAGGCGATATGCGACGGAGTAAAGCTTGAGTTTTTTGAGACGGTCTGCGTAGGGCATCTGTTTGAGGCCAGTAATCATCTTTGTGCGGTATTTCTGCAGCCTTTCCAGTTGTTGTAGATGTCTTGTGAGGTACATACCAAAAGGGGTGCTGTACTCTATAATGGGTCTAATGAGTGATGAGTAGAGGGGAACAGTGACCTCTTTTTTCCTGGATGAGAAACCTTTTGTGATGAGGTGTGCCACATAGAAGGATTTCCTGACTACTGTGGCGATGTCATTATCAAAGGAGAGACTACTGTCCACCTGTGTCCCAAGGTCTCTTATCACACTTTCAGTGTTAAGTAGACTACTGCCTATGTGGTAGTTCATGGGTACAGAATTTTTACCAAAGGGGATGACAATGCATTTTTTGGCACTGAGTTTGAGGCCATGGCTTTGACACCAGGCATCTGTCTCGGTGAGGCCCTTTTGTAGGATGTCCACATCGTTAGGAGTTTCAACTATGGCTCCTATTTTGTAGTCATCTGCAAACGTTGTTAGCCAAAGACCTTCTGTATTAGCCTGTACTTCAGAGAAGTAGATACCAAACAGGAGAGGACCCAGGACTGTAGATACCAAACAGGAGAGGACCCAGGACTGAACCCTGTGGTACTCCACTTGTCACTGGTCTGAAGTCGGATTTGGAGTCTGCTACTTTCACAGTGTGGGTTCTGTCAGTGAGCCAGTTGGCAACCAGTCTTGTGACATAGGGATTTATACCTAGTTTAGTGAGTTTATCTATAATTCCAGAGTGGGGGATGGTGTCGAAAGCCTTGGCGAGATCTAGATAGGCTGTGTGAACTACCTTACCCTCGTCTACAGCTTTGGTGACTGCTTCAAAGAAGTCTGTCAGGTTTAGGAGACATGATTTGCCTTTTACAAACCCGAACTGGGTAGGGTCCATAGTTTGGAGATTACCAATGTCTTTGTTTATAAGTTCCATGATGATACGTTCCATGGCCTTGCAGACCAGGCTCGCTAATGGGGTGGTAGTTCCTGGAGTCTGTGGTGGCTCCCCCTTTGTGGAGTGGGATAACCATCACTGTGTGCCATTCAGTGGGCACATAGCCTGAGGTGAGGCTATGATTGAACATGGTACTTAGGTGGGGTGCCAGTTCATTCTGTAGTTCATGTAGAGCGCAGATTGGGATGTTGTCAGGTCCCAGGTATGCTGTGTTCTTGGCTTTGGAGAGTGTAGTTTTTACCTGCGCAGCCATGATTACAGGAACTTTGCATTCTTCCGGTATAGAGATGGGTCCTTTAGGGGTTGAGAGGGGGGGGTGAGAGGAGGGTAAAGTTAGCACTGAACCTATCTGCCAGGATGTTGGCAATATCAGTTGGTACCACAGAGTGGTATTAGCAAAGAACAAGAGACACCTAGCCCTTTCCCAATAACAGAAACATACCATCGGGGGAGAAATCGCTCAATGAGCAGGGGGAGGCAGAAGAGGAAGGCATTAACAGGCGAAATGAAGGAACCCACCCTAAAGAAAATGTGGGAAAGAATGACATAGTGTGGAATCTTTCACACAGGCTGTTAGATAGGTATGAACTAGAAGTTTTGAATAAGGGTCTGTCTTTTATCCCTTTTAGACGGAGTAGTTTAACAGACACTACTTTAGATGTTAAACTCTTTGTGAGAAATCTACAGTTAAAAATGCTCTTTTCAGATATCAATTCAGCAACTATAAATAAAAAGTTTAAGAAACCTAGCCTTTTTGTACCTAACTTGCATCCTTTACTTGATGCCTTTAGTAAGGTTATAGAGAAGGATATTTATTCCTTAAGTACTAATATAGACACCTCTATGAATAAGAACAATCTGAACCCGAGACAGATTAGAGCATTGCATGATCTAATGAATGATGGGAACATTTCCATTAGATCTGCAGATAAAGGAGGTCCCATAGTAGTACTAGATAAAGTTTTCTATGACACTAGTATGATTGAAATGTTGAATGATACACACTACTGTAGCCCTGTCTCAGACCTAGAAATTCAGGATCTCGTAGCCAGGGTATATAGTACCCTTGATGATTTGTACAAACTGGGTATGTTGGACCCTCAGCTATATGAGTACTTTCTAATAGAGAGCCCTATGATCCCCGTTATCCCAGGTCTACCCAAGGTCCATAAGGACCCAACTAACCCTCCAATGAGACCAATTGTCTCTGGTCGAGGATGGGTCACAGAACATTTATCTATCTTTATAGAGAAAACTTTAAGACCTTTTGTAGACCTGAATCATTTTATACTTAAAGATTCCAAGCAGTTTTTGTTGGATTTTTATGAAGCGACCAAAGATTTGTCTGAATACCAAGTACTAATAATGGTTACCATGGATGTCAAATCATTATTTACCAATATCCCTAATGTTTCCGGTTTGGAAAGTATTCAGATATATCTAGCCTCACACTCTTGATATGTCATCGGACAGAATAGACTTCCTTTGTTCGCTAATAGAAATTGTTCTAGAGAGCAGTGTGTTCCTGTTCAACCATGACCTTTTCTTACAAAAGGATGGCGTAGCTATGGGCACTTTGTGTGCCAATAGCTACGCCAACTTTGTCATGGCTTTATGGGAGGAGCAGAAATTCATTTGCTTGGATTCTTATCAGAAATATGTACTCTTCTATAGGCATTTTGTTGACGACCTATTCTTTCTTTGGAAGGGTACTCTAGAAGAACTAAAAAGGTTTGAGAAGCAAGTTAATTATTTGACCCCTTACTTAAAATTTACTATGTCCCATTCCAATCAGAATATTGCCTTCCTTGATGTATCTATTTGGTGGCTGGAAAATGGACAATTTAATACAGGTCTGCACAGGAAATTATGTTATAAAAATACACTTCTGCACAGAAACAGTATGCACCCTAGTCATATTTTTTCTAATATTATTAAAGGACAAGGTATTAGGCCGTCCAGGTTAAATCCCTTATTGAATGATTTTGAAGAAGAATTGAGTGATTTGGGTGCAAGGTTACGTGCTAGAAGTTATAAGCCAGCAGAAATAGAGAAAGTTTTTACTCATATTAGAGATATTAGAAAAAATATAGCATGTCCCATTTTTTCTGAAGCAGGAATGGAAGCTTATAAATTAAATATTGATGGTGCATTTAATACAGCACAAGTTAACTTTATTTTTCACTCAGGACATTCAATTGATTAAAGGGATTATTAGTAAGCATTGGGATCTACTCAGAATAGATCCAGAAATTAAAAAGTTTGTTGGAGAACAGCCACTCTTTGTTTTTAAAAATAAGAAGAACTTACATAGGCTGTTGTGTTTTCCCAGCAATAAACAATCCATAGAAATTTTAACTTTTAATGGTACTCAACCATGCAATAAATGTAACCTCTGCTGCTATATTTCCAATATCAACATGTTTATGCATCTAGTAACTAATCAAGTTTTTTCTTTTAATGTTAATGCTAACTGTGATACTAAACATGTTGTTTATATTGCTACCTGTACATCCTGCAGTGCTTTCTACATTGGTAAGACTGATAGAAAGTTAAAAGAAAGGGTGAGGGAACATCTTTATCAAATTTGTATCAAGTCTGAAGTCAATGCATTATCTAAGCATGTATTGCAAACTAATGCTATGCATACCTTTAGGTTTTCAGTACTACATGTTAATTTACCTAATGTTAGGGGGGGGGTGATGTAGAGAATTATACTGAGCAAGCAGAAACCAAATGGATCATCAGGTTACAAGCTCATGTTTTCCTGGGCTTAATGACAGGATTCCCCTGAAACCTGCTCTTAAAAATAGAAAACAAAGACTAAGGTGAACCAGTTGTATAAATAACTATTAGGTCCTTAGGTGTGTATCTATTCCATTTCACTCATTTTATTTATTATATATAATTTTCTATATTTATATTTAGTATTCATCAGAATTTTAGTTTTTATAAATGTCATAATTTTTATTTTTTGTATTGAAATTTTTAAAAATAATGACTAAAATAGTTGCAAGTAGTTTCTTGCACGAAGTATTTGCTTTTTAAAGTTGGTGTCTCTTTAAGGAACATTTTATGTTATTGATTAATTGTCCTAATGATCTTATTAGAGAAGCACTATATAAGCACTTTTTTAGCATTGGTCAGTATAGGTTTGATAAAGCTGTATTGCGAAAGCACTTACCAACTGAATTTGCTGTCAATAAAGAAAGTTTTTTATGTTTATGCTCAGAATTGAGTTTGGATTTCTCAGCTACCCTTGTTTGGATTCATATTGATCTGAAGGTCTGAAGAGACGTTGAGCTGTATACTTTAATCATCATTGACTTATTTACAGCCTGGTTCGACTGCGAACAGTTATCTTTTACTTTTTATATACTGTATATTTAGTGCCATTTCAGATCTGAGTGTTGCCATTGAGGTTGTTGACATAGCTATAGAATGCTTTGTGATTGTCTTTATTGTCAGTGGCAATTTTGTTTTCGTAACTAGCTTTGGAGGATTTTATGAGGGATCTCAGCGTCTTACTGAGGCTGACCAGGGAGTTCCTCCAGTCATGGGATTTTATTCTTTTTTGCAACAGTTTCTTCTGTTGTAGAGTTTCTTTATGGCAGGGGACCACCAGATTGGCTTCATTTTTTTTGGAGAATAGCATCTTGGTTCTGTTAGGGATAGCATGAGCCATGCGCTCGTGTAAGTGCTTATAAAGTGCATTTGTGTAGGATTCAGCAGTCATACCTCTATTGTCCGTCTGCATGGGTGTCGCAAAGTTTGCCATTTCTGTCTTAAGAAGCATGAAGTTTGCTTTGGAGAAATTTTTTAAGGTAGTTTCCCTAGTGGGGGCGGGATGTGGATGTCTAGGGTGATTAGCTTGTGGTTGGATCTGACCAAAGAGGAGGAATTGACTTTTGGTGTGGAACACCAGTCACCCATGTTGGTAATGACCAGTTCTTGGATATTGCTGCCCCTGGTGGGGGTGTGTATAAGCTGTTCCAAGGCATTGGAATTTATGAATTCCATAAAAGGTTGAGCAAAAGAGTTGGAATATGAGTAGTTTTCCTAGTTAATGGTGGGGTAGTTGAAATCGCCCATTATTAGGGTGTTGGGTTGTACCCTAATATTTTCCAGTGTATCAAGAAATGAGGAGTGGCAATCCTGGGGCATGGTGGGGGATTTGTAGCACGCTGCAATTTGGGTTGTGGTCTTGCTCAGAGTTAATTGCACTTGGATAATCTCGGATGCATTATGCTGGGCAACTAGTCTGGAGGTGTGGATATCCTTAATGAATATGGACACACCTCCGCCTTTAGTGTTTCGGTCCAGGTTGGGTGGCCGAAAGGTATGGTATGAATTATAATTTTAAAAAATTTCATGCAGCTAATTCTGATGGTTTGAGAGCCACTATTTTGGAACATGTGCATTTATCTCTAGGAGAATGTTGTGATATTAAACATAAATTATTATATAAAGAAACACTCTTCATTCTGAAGTATAATAGTTTGGAACCTTATGGGTTGAATAAAGAGTGTAATTGGAGGTTAATTATTAGATAATTGTTTGTTAAGTGGGTAATGGAATGCATTATTTAAGATTGTGTTTTTTGCATGTGTGTTACTCCTTGAAGGGTTTTGTGTAGTTGAAGCGCTAAGTTTTTATTAAAACATTGTCCGAGTGTCCGTGACTTAGTGTGGTTTTGTTTTATTATTTTATTCAGATTATGTTGTTTATGGTATGAATTACAGCCTGATAATGCAGAGGTGCTGTCTGGAGCCTTGAACCAGGTCCCTGACACTGCATAGATGTCAATGTCCTCCATTTTAAGGAGTGTATTTTGAGGTTTAGACTTCTAACATTGAGTAGCAATACCCTCAGATTTTGCTTGCTTGTACCTGTTATGGTGGTGAATTTGTCATTTGAACCTTGACTAAAAAAGGCACTATAGGGGTGGCAAGAGCCTTGGCCAATATCCAGAATCCCTGGGGTGACAGGTGCAGGCCATCTCTGGCAAAGCACTGGGTTCTGTTGATCATATCATCCCAGGCAGACAGATACTGGATCCCTTTAGAATGACACCAGAAGCTTAGACAATTGTTGAAGTCAATCATTTTGTCCTTGTACTGTGGTATCATTCTGGGTGATGGCAGGATGCTACTCATGGCTAGGGTCATACCTGCCTGGGCTACAAGATCGTAGAGCTCCTCCATGTCTCTTTTCATGTAGTCCAGGGAGGTACGTCTCAGGTCATTCACACCAACATGGACAATGACAGAGTCATATTTGTATTCTTAGGGCTTTTAGTTATAGGGGAATGATCAAGTGGATTAGTATCCAAGCCATCAAGAAAATCTGGCTCGGTATCAGTGTTAGAAACATTGGAAGAAACATCCAACGTACTTGACTCTGTGTTACTAAAATGATTCCCTTTTCTTTAAAACTGAATGAACACATTTACATTTAAATCTGATACCCTTCTTATTAGTGTCAGAAAAACGTACATCTCTCGTGTCTTTCTTCCACGTAAACATAACATTCACTTTTAAGTCACCCAAGTCCCTGTTAAACTTCTTCAGCTTACGGGCCATTAAGTCTTTTTCATACAAATTCATTTTACTCAAATAGTTCTTATACATGTCCACATGCACCTTCTGTTGTTCAAAATTCTGTAATATATCCAACTTGGCATCAAGTTCAGTATTTAAAGGGGGCAACAACTTCTTATAATATTCAATTAGCAGTTCTAAAAACAACCTCGAGGCAATCGTTTGACTCTTTCTCCATTTAGCGAAAAAAACTTTCATCCTGCTTCCCAATGCCAGGCTCAACATAAACAGGAAGGCCCCTAGGAGCCAAGTCTACCCTCACATATGCTTTCAATAACCTGACATGCCAGATAACAGATCTAAATTTCTTAGAAACAGCAGTCAAGTCTTTAAACATAGTCACTAAATCCGAAGAATGACTCACCTCCAAGGTTGTAGACTGCCCAGTAGGATAACCAAAGCATGCCAAATCACCCTTGTCCCCTGATAAGGAACCAATAAAGTCATGTAGGTTGTTGTTTGAGGCAGTAGTATTCCAAATGTAGTTTCATTGCCAAAAAACACTCAATCGAGTATTTCTTGATTATTCTTGGCAATAAATGATCAGCTCAATTTCCAATATTTTGTGGTCAGCACTCCTTCAATATCCAGAGTAAGACAAAAACAGGTACACGAACCACTGCAGTGCTCTGGAATTATTATACATCAAAGAAAAACCTCCAGCACTACAAACACAAAGTTTCAAGTGTAATTCATTTAATTCCCTGAATATCTAAAAAAAAAAACCCATTCAAACATGGCTTATACATAGCCCCAATATTCACTATCCGCATTTTCTCTTTACGGTCTAAGAACATATGTGTTTTATTTTGGTAATCAGTGTTATTTGCAAACTAAAGGTACAGCCATGGGTACAACGTTTGCACCTGTCTATGCAGACCTCTTCATGGGTTGAACTGGTCATGTAGAGGAGATTTCTGGATGATTGTTGGTGCATTTTGTTTGTTAATATAGATCAGTGGAACTCCTTTGTAGGCTATTTGAATGCTATTGAATTTGATATGTTTTGTGGGTAAACTAGAATTGTTTACTATTGACTTTCTGAATGTCAGTGTCATAAAGCTTATTGATGGCACCATGGCTATTACACTTTATCGTAAACCCTTCACGAATAATTCCTTACTTATGGCTGATAGTTGCCATGCTAGACATACAGTTCTGAATATTCTGAAATCTCAATTCCTGAAGCTTAGATGCATCTGCAGTTATGATAATGACTTTCAACTTGAAAAAGATAAAATGGAAGAGAGGTTTAAACTAAGGGGTTATACAGAAACCTTAGTTAAACAAGCTGGTGTAGCAACTAGTCAAGTTAAAAGGGAGAACCTTTTGAATTCAGTCCATGTGCATTAATTTGTGAGTTAGAAAAGTATTTACAGTATGAATTTTGATGCACATGTACTTGTTGGTTATGTATTCATTCAGGTGTGGGTATATTTAAGTATGTATTTTCACTACCTGTTTGGAATTGGTGCAACTCTTGAAATAAGGGCATGTCTCTTTAAGTGGAGTTTATTTAAATGAACAGGAAATTGCATGCCTTTGCACTGATGATGCTCTCTTTGCCAAACACCAGTCTGTGATGGTCATATTGGTTGGAGGCTGTTTACTATTTTAGTTGTTTGTTTATTGTTTTTTCGAGTACTGCAGTGGTGGTGCTGCGGTAGCGTTGTCGCCTCATAGCAAGACGTTGTCCCATTCGATTCTCAGCTAGAGCGTCTTCTGTGTGGAGGCATATGTGAATGGGGCGTGCCTTCGTTGAAGGTTGTGCGTCAGGGCTGGTAACCCGGTAAGTAAAAATCCACTACCAATCATTAGCGGACCGGAGTTCCGCTGTGGCGACCCCCTAACCGGGAAAAGCCGAAAGATACAAACAAACATTTATTGTTTTTTCGAGATATTCAAGGAATTAAAAGAATTACACTTGAAACTTTGTTTTTGGAATGCTGGAGGTTTTTTGTCTTTGATGTATAACAACTCCAGGGCACTGCAGTGGTTCATGCACCAGTTTTTGTCGTGTGTGTGTGTGTGTGTGTGTGTGTGTGTGTGTGTGTGTGTGTGTGTATTGTATATTATATATGTGTGTGTATATATATAATATACAAACACAATATAGCGCTGTGATTACTTTGATATTCTTTGGTATATCATGAACTAGATTAGCAATGTAATATGAAGAGCAAACTGTTATAAAATTCAGCTACGTGGTCATGACTGGGGCAGTGTGATAAACATTTGTATGAAGAGTAAAAGTTGACTTGTTAAATTCAAGCAAATATATATATATATATATATATATACATATATATTTATATATAAAGGACCTATTATTTGTGGAGTATGGATAAAAATGCATTATAAAATAAAAGATGAGAGTTGTAAGCACAGTGGCAGCTGGTTGCTAGAGGATAATTGAAACATCAAAAAAGCAATGCATGAAAACGTCCAGTCAGCTAATGTAGCACCTAGCTCTGCTGACTTGAGGAAAAGGGAGTTAATCATGAAGGAAGGAGGTAAGGAATGTAACACAAAAGTTGTAATAATCACAGAAGTAGAGATGGTGAGGATAAGGAGACAAGAGGTGAGTGAATGTAGAAGAAGGGTTGGGCAATGAATTAGTGTGCATGTGTGTGAGTGAGAGAGAGAGAGAGATCAAGAGATTAATTTATGTATCTCACATGATGTTTTCATCAAGAGAGGGTTATAATTGTTTTTCCTCCTGATGGTACTCTGTTTTGCCAGCGTCTTTCTGGTTTGGTCCTATATATCAGTGGTCCCCAACCACCAGGCCATTGATTATTTGATACCGGGCCACCAGGCACGGAGTGAAACAAAAAGTGTATGTATGTATGTGTATGAGTGTGTTTATGTCTTGTCTGTGTGTGTGAGTGAGTGCGTGCATGAAAGAGGAATGTATGTGTGAAAGAAGGAGACTGTGTGTGTATGAGAGAGAGTGAGCAGTGAGATCGATCGAGCCATTATTTTACACTTGCTAAGCAGCACTTTTGTGCAGTTATTTTACACTTGCTAAGCAGCACTTTTGTGCAGTTATTTTACACTTGCTAAGCAGCACTTTTGTGCAGTTATTTTACACTTGCTAAGCAGCACTTTTGCATTTTAGTGAGTGTAAAATTAAAGTCAAGGAAACCAAACAAGTGTGTGTTTGTGTGTATGTATGTATGTTTCTGTGTGTGTGTGTGTGTGTGTGTGTGTGTGTGTGTGTGTGTGTGTGTGTGTGTGAGTGAATGTGTGCATGAAAGTTAGTCCTTGTGTATGTGTATATTTCTGTTTGCATGTGTGAGTGAATGCATGCATGAAAGCAAAAGAGACTGTGTGCACGCGTTTATCTGTGTGTGTATGTGTGCAAGTCAGTGAAAGTGAGAGCGAGTGAGGCATTATTTTACACTTGCTAGGCAGAGCTTTTGCTAAGTGAGTGTAAAATAAAAAATAAAAAAATTAAAATAAAGCATGTGTGTGAGTGTGTATGCCTATATGTGAGTAAGACAGAGATCGATTGACAGAAAAGTGTGTATCTGTGTTGTCTGTGTGTGAGTGAATACATGCATGCAAGCAGAAAGACTGTGTGTGTGTGTGTCTGTGTTAGAGAGAGAGAGAGTGAAGAGTGAGTGTAACCCTGGCAACGGTAGCAGCAATGACGTTTTGCGTACCTCTCGACCATCCCACTCAAACTCTCATACAATAAATCTGGACAGCATATCTCTCACAACCTCTTTAGAGATGAACATCAGGCTTTTCAAAAAGTGAGTGTTTCAGAGAGTAGCCTGAATTCCCACTTGTGTTGTACAGATAAGTCCAGATATTGAGAAAACATGTCAATAATAAAGGCTTTTGGGTTCTTGTGCATTTGAAAGCCCATGCATTGAAATACATATATACCCTTAAAGGAGTAATTTGCATGTATAACATTGCCATCAGTAAGGGTAGTTTGTAATTGTTTTTCACAGATGGCAATCTTTCTTTTGACAGGATTTTTCCGATTTGGTCCTGTATGCCTTTGCTGGGTACATTTCTGTTGATATGGCTTGGCCCTTAATTAGGACCCACCCCTAATACAATAGACATCCGTTTTTTGATAAAACAAATGCTGCGGAGAATGGCAAAACTGTGAGCTTACACTGTACTGATGAGACCAAAAAAAGGTTGAAACATGTTTGTGGTGTGGTTGAAAGTGTGTAGAACACTTGTATGTCCTTTAGGGGTAGTTCGCATCTCTCACATGATGAGGTTTGTAGTTGTGTTTTTTTCACAGACTGTACTGTTATGCCAGGACTGTGTGTGTGTGTGTGTGTGTGTGTGTGTGTGTGTGTGTGTGTGTGTGAGTGCATATATTCATGTATATATATTATTTTTTAACAGTGGACCCCACTGTGCATATGTTTTTAATATCTTCATTTTTGGTATGTCATCAAACTACAACTCTGTTACAGTATCAGCTCTACTGAAATTCCTCCTAAACCCATTCTACCTGTGATAAAGTAAAAGCTTGCACATTGCACACACTAAAAGGAGACTTGCACAACCCACCTAAATCAGTTCCTAAACCAAAAGTGAAATACAGACTGCATTTTCCATTCATTACAATATAGAAACTTTAGACACTGTTTTCACAGATAAACGACCCACCAGAACAACCCCCTAAACCCAGTGCACTTAGTTTAACTCGGATAATTTATGATGAACTCCTTAAAGAGTAAAACCGTTTTTTCTCTTGAATTTTAGCTTTTATTAAAAAGTTCTGGTTATAACTGTGATAAACTGAGATGCTGCCAGCCCAGCTAGCTGGAATTTTGTAAATAATTATTTGTCACTTGAAAATATTAATATGATTTATATAGAAATGTGACACTGCCAGCCCAGCTAGATAAAATTTTGTAAATAATTATGTGTCATGTGTGAATAGTAATATGATTTGCATGCTTGCTTTAAAAATGTAAGAAAACTATATGATGTGAAGTTGTTCAATCTTGCCATTTATTCTTACACATGGGTACGGAGCTGAGCCATCAGCTCCTAGTCGGCCGCTTTACTAGCTAAAGATCTTAGAGTAGCTTGAGGCCAGGCCCCTATCCCATGATGTTCTGTGTCCTACCCCAGATCTAGTTTGCCACTGCAACTGATCTCAAGGTCGTCGAGAGCTCGGGCCAGTAGAATTTTCTTATAAAGTTTTTGACAATCTTTTTGCCATATTTCTTTAGATAATTGAAGTAGTTTGTTGTAGTTTCTAGTTATTATAACTTTTAGGCGAGTTAGCCTTTTGAATCATTTAAATTTAATTTGTTACAGAGCGGTTGCTCTTAGGCCTTGGCCATTTTTTGGTTACCCCTATTCTTTATACATTTATTTATATATATATATATATATATATATATATATATATATATATATATATATATATATATATATATATCTATATATTTATATCTATATATATAAAATAGTGTGCTGGTTAGATAGGTGTGTTTGCTAGTTAGATCATTTATATTCCTTAGTTGTACAGGGATCGGACATTTAGGACTTTGATATTTACTGTGTGCAGTGTTGTTAGTGCAGTAACCGTGTTTTACGTTAGAGTTACTGTATTTTGCAGTAAATTAAAGATTGTTCAGGGATCTCACAACTTCTATAGCGTGTTTGCGTATTCTGTTTTTTGCTATAACATGGCTGATCATAGTGAGAAGCAAAAATTTGGCTTCAAGAAGTGTCCAAAATGCGGGCAGAAGATGTCCATGATGGACGCACATGTAAATTGTGTTTATTGTTTGGGGCCTGTTAACCTCCAGGAGGATTGCTCTATCTGTTACTCCTTCAGCACTAGGGTTTTATTAGAGAGGAGAAGGAAGCTGGTAGATAGAGGCTTGTTGAAGCCATATTTTCAAGAGACCTTGGATAAGGCTGACCAGACCTCCACGTCCTCGAAGGGGTCGAAGTCTTCAAAGACATCCTCGAAGCCCAGGTCGTTAGCTCCAAGCCTTTTTGTGAAGGTGCGGTCACCAGCTCTGCAGTCTTTGGAGCCGTGCACCGAGCAGGTGTTTTGGAGCCGGTCCCCGGTCTTGGAACCGGTCTCCAAAACTCTGAAGTCACCCATCATTCAATCGGTGGCGTATTTGGTTCCTTCAACCCGTTCATCGAGGACCCTTTCTGATGTGGATGTGGACCGGGTGGTGCAGAGGCTTCTGGAGAACCCGGCACTGGCTAAATTGCTATCTGCTTTGACCCAACAGGGTTCGAAGCCTGAGACCGTCCCACTGGCTGTGACTACTCCTCCTCCAAGCCGAGCAGGGTCTTTGGAGCCGGAGGAGGACAATCTAATGGTTGTGGAGCCCTCTGAGCCGAGGCCTGTTCCAGTGCCTTTGGCTCCATCAACCCTGACTTCTTCGGTTCCACTCTCTCGTCAGTTCCAGGGGGGGAATAGTCGAACTGAAGCATCAGTTCTGACCCTTTCTCTCGGGGCTTCGGCATGTATGAGCTTGGCTCCGTCCCCTGGTTTGGATCCCAATGTCTCGGCGCCGGGAAGTTGCTGTCTTCTTCAGAACCTGTGGCTTCCTCGGGTCGGAGCGGAGGTGCCTTCGAAACCATGAGGAGGGTTATGTCTTCTAAGATGCACACATTGTCAGGTCCTTCCTCTTCCTCCCCTAAAGTGCCGTGTTCTGCCTCTACATCACAGGTCCCTGTGAAGCGTTGAGACCCGGAGACTCAGGTAACCCCATTCAGTGGCTCTTGCTCTACTGAGACCTTACCAGAAGCCCCCAGGTTCCCAGGAAGAGATTATGCAAGAGGAGGCATTTAGATTCCCCTCAGGAATCTTTGACATCAGACACCAACTTAGAGGAATCGGAAGGGTCCCCCTCAGAGGATATCTCCTTTGTGGATATCCTGGAAGTCCTAAAGCAGAGGTGTGACTGGCAGTCCGTTAGCCCTACTGAGGATGAGTCGGTGCTCCTAAAGGCCTTTGGGTCTCAACCTTCCACCTCCTAGGTGACTCCGCCCTTCGAGTTGATGGAATTGATCACTTGAAGGGTGTGGGAGTCTCCTGATTCTATGGAACCGGTCCCTCGGAGGCCCAGCAAGTTTATCACCCCCCCCCCAAGACAAGATGTTCCTCACTAAGGGAGTCCCCGTTAATGCCATGGTGGTGGCGGTGGCCACCAAAAAAGAGATGTTTGAAACATCTTCCACTGTCCATCCTCCTAATAGGGATTCTAGGACGATGGACAGATATGGGAAACGCATCTTTAGTTCTGTGACATTTGCCATGAGATCGCTTAACTATTTGACTCATTTCACCCGTCTTTAAAAGTGATCTCCTGAAAGAGCTTGGAGATGCTCTGCAGGGTAATACAGATGGAGCTGTCTCTGACAAAGTGAAAGCACAACTTAATACCCTTAACTCCATTGGTGAACTTGTCCATGCGGCTCAATTTCTATGCAGCCAATGGTTTGAGTTGGGCAGCTGGTTCAGCGATAGCTCTTCGGAGACCATCCCGGATGCACTTATGCTCCTTTGTGGAAGCCTTCAAGTCTTCAAGTCTTCCTTTGTTAACACCCCATTTGATGGCTCTTCTCTGTTTGGGCCCAAAGTCAAGGAGACTCTCACTAGGTGTGCGTAGGAGGGAAAGACTGTACCTGCGGTAGGAGTCCGTTTTTCCACCCCTACCAGACCATTCCCCGAATGGCAGTAAGGTGGAAAAATGTGGTTCCAAAAGTGCCAAGGAGCTTTCCAGAGCACACATAGTGAGCCCACCTCCAGGGGCAGAGGAGGGGGCAATAATGGAAGATGCCGGCCTAGCAGCAGAGGAGGTCTGCAGAACCAGGGCGACAGAGATCAGTTCCTTGGTAAGCCCTGTCAGTGCTCCTGAAATGAGGCCCGACTGTCCTACTTTGGAGGCAGTCAGGGGTCACTTGGCTTTGTATCCAGATGCCTGTCTAGGAATTATAACATATTCTTGGGTACACAGCATCGTTACCAGAGTATACATCATCCCATTTTTAGAAAATCCACCTGTTGGCAAAAAAATCCCAGATGTTCCATCCAGTCTTGGGGATCAAGCAGCTATAGAAATCCAGAGGCTGCAGGAAAAGAGAGTCATCCAGCCAGTCTCAGCAGACCAGATAGGATCTGGAATTTACTCCAGATTCTTTTTAGTTCCAAAAAAGACAGGGGACTGGAGGCCCATCTTGGATCTCAGCATATTCAATGCATTTGTAAAGAAGGAGAAGTTCTGGATGGTCACACTTCAGTCTATTCTCCCATTCCTCGGAGTGGGCGATTGGATATGCTCTATAGATCTCAAGGATGTGTACTACTACATCAAAATGGCCTGGCTATCCAGAGATCATCTGCATTTCCAGCTGGGAGCCAGTCACTACCAGTTCTGAGCACTGCCCTTTGGACTCACAACAGCCCCCAGAGTGTTTACCAAATGCATGGCAGTGATTACGTCTCACTTGAGGCATCTAGGATTCCGAGTGTTTCCGTATCTGGATGACTGGCTCCTTACCGCCGCCTCCAGGCAGCAACTAATTCTGTCCAGGGATTAAACTCTCAATCTCTGCTCTCAATTAGGCATCACTATCAATTTCGAAAAGTCTGCATTGTCACCATTGCAGCGTATCTCCTTTATCGGAGCAGAACTAGACGCTACCACCGCCACAATAAGATTGTCCCTGGACAGAATAGCCACTCTCCGAAAACAGATTTTGGACATTCTGCAGAGAAGAAAGGTACTGAGCCATCAAGTACTGAAACTCCTAGGCACCATGGTAGGCTACGCTCATAGCAGTTCCTCTGGGACGTATGCACATGAGGAGTCTTCAATGGTTACTATTCACCCAGTGGTCGTACCAACATCTTCCCATGTCATTCTTAATCATGATTACGGACTCTTGCAAGAAGGATCTTCGCTGGTGGTTGACCAGCCAACTAGTTACAGTGGGTCGACCATTTGTTTTCCCCCCGCCATCAGCCATGGTGACCATGGACGCTTTTGTGATGGGGGGGGGGCTTTTTCAGGGAAGAACAGCCCAAGGCACCTGGTCAGAGACAGAGTCACAGTTGCAAATCAGTGTCCTGGAGCTGAGAGCAGTGCTTTTGGAGTTGCAGCACTTCCACAACTCTCTGCCTCTAGGGGCAACTGCGATACAGACAGACAACATGTCAGTTGTCTGGTACATCAACAAGCAAGGGGGAACCAAGTCTTATCCCCTGTGTTGAGAGGACTTGAGAATTTAGCAGTGGGCTGTGTCCACTGGGTGCTTTTTGATAGCAATGCATATCCCGGAGAAATCTAACGTGATAGTAGACCAATTGAGCAGAGACATTCTGCCACCACACGAGTGGTCTCTCAAAAATGAAGTTGCGGAGAAGATTTGCTACAGATGGGGCCAGCCTTGCTGTGACCTGTTTGCATCCCCTATGAATGCCAAAAGCAGAAGCTGCTTTGCCCTGAAACTCCCACCAGGGGACAGCCCAAGGGACTCGCTCATACACGATTGGTCCTCGGGAATCCTGTATGCCTTTCCACCTATACCCCCGATTCCGAAATTCTTGCAGAAAGCCAAAACCCTCGGAATGACTGTAATTTTGATAGCCCCTCTTTGGCCTCATCAGATTTGGTTGCCCTTCTTCCAACTGTATCAACTGGAGGAACCTTGGATTCTGGACCCAGTTCCAGACCTACTGACACATTCATCAGGGGCCCTCCATCCCTCCCTTCGTTCCCTCATCTGACAGCTTGGCTTCTCCAACTCCTTACCTAGCCAGGTCACACAATTTTTCTTCGGAGGTACAGCACATTCTTGTATCTTCGCATAAGGCTTCCAACAAAAAGTTGTATGCTAGTAAATGGAAGCGATTTGCTTTTTGGGCCTTTCAGAATAACATTGATCCTTTTGTTGCCCCAATTGCTAGTATCCTGGAATTCATCTCTAAGCTTTTTCACAAAGGTGCTGTGGCTGCCACTATTAGAGTCCAATTGGCTGCCATCTCGAATTTAGAAGATCTGACCAACTGTTTGTATCTTATGCTGACGCCAAGAAAGGATTACCCATTTCTAAAGTTACCCTTTCCAAGTGATTAACTGACTGCATCAAACTTATCTACTCTTCAGCGAACCAAACATTAGAACATGGTGTGAAGGCTCATTCAGCTAGAACTGTCTCCACGTCTTCGGCTTATATAGTTCGTTTACCTTTGGACACTATATGTGCAGCTGCCACTTGGTCTAAGCCTCATACCTTTTATCACTCAGTCACTCAGTACAAAGTGGAAAGGGCCTCCAGGGACAGGGCTTCCTTTGGTTCCACTGTCCTCAGGAATATACTCCCATGAGCCACCCAGGATTTAGGGTGCTTGGGACGCTACCCATGTGTAAAAATAAATGGCGAAATTGAACAACTTCACATAAAGAAGTTATGTACTTACCATAACGTTCCATGTGAGTTGTTCATCTTGCCTTTATTCTTACATTCCCACCCACCTTCCCCCTCCAGGGTCTCGAAGAATGGGTAGACTTGGGGTCTGGTAGTCTTGTTCTGGGATTTCTTATTCCAGCTGGAGTATTTGGTGATTTATACTTGCTCATGCTGAGTTCAGCCAAGTAGATCTGGGGTAGAACACAGAGCATCATGGGATAGGGGCCTGGCCTCAAGCTACTCTGAGATCTTTAGATAGAACTGTCTCCACGTCTTCGGCTTATATGGTTCGTTT
This sequence comes from Protopterus annectens, assembly GCF_019279795.1. Taxonomy (NCBI): domain Eukaryota; kingdom Metazoa; phylum Chordata; order Ceratodontiformes; family Protopteridae; genus Protopterus; species Protopterus annectens. The sequence continues at coordinate 104,762,604 of NC_056733.1, read as the reverse complement.
ACCTTTGGACACTATATGTGCAGCTGCCACTTGGTCTAAGCCTCATATCTTTATCACTCATTACAAAGTGGACAGGGCCTCCATGTTCCTTTGGTTCCACTGTCCTCAGGAATATACTCCCATGAGCCACCCAGGATTAGGGTGCTTGGGATGCTACCCATGTGTAAGAATAAATGGCGAAATTGAACAACTTCACATAAAGAAGTTATGTACTTACCATAACGTTCCATGTGAGTTGTTCGTCTTGCCTTTATTCTTACATTCTCACCCACCTTCCCCCTCCAGGGTCTCGAAGAAAGGGTAGACTTGGGGTCTGGTAGTCTTGTTCTGGGATTTCTTATTCCGGCTGGAGTATTTGGTGATTTGTACTTGCTCATGCTGAGTTCAGCAAAGTAGATCTGGGGTAGGACACAGAGCATCATGGGATAAGGGCCTGGCCTCAATCTACTCTGAGATCTTTAGCTAGGAAAGCGGCTGACTCGGAGCCGATGGCTTGGCTCCGTACCCATGTGTAAGAATAAAGGTGAGATGAACAACTCACATGGAACGTTACGGTAAGTACATAACTTCTTTTTCTGTGCTGAGGTTCAAGATTTTAACCACAGTGCACCCTGCTGGAAAAGAGCAGACGTGTATAAACAATATGCAAATGTATGTTTTCATAATAGAAGTTGGTACATACAGAGTTAACTTGCAAAACTTCAACAAAATAAGCTAAGCAAAGAGTTTTATGATGTGTTATAAAGTTAGTTTATCTCAGCTAAGAGACAGGATGTCTAGGCTAGGGGCTTCTTTCTGTTGTTTGGAAAAAAGAGATAATTACAGGTTTCCAAAGTAATTGTTTTACAACTTTCAGCTTCAGGCAGGCGTCTAAGAGAGAACTGTCAGTTTCTGAGAGATAAGTATTTAACAGAGACATGTTAAATTCCTGCTAGCCTAGGAAACTTAGGCATATGTGACGAGAATGATGTAATCTGATATGATTCAGCAGTAATGTGTATTATTAATTTAAGAACTATTTCAGAGAGAGAGAGTCAGTGCATTTTGTATCTTGTTCTGGACCTGTTAACAACTCACCAGCACTTGCCTTGCTCTGTATGTAAGTTATTTAGAATTTAGTTTCTCTTGGGATAGATAGGAATATAGCTAGATTAGTTAGATGTTTTCTGTATTTATGTGAGACTGTCCTACAATGTTGTTTTAAAGTATTTCCTGTGATTCTGAACTCTATTGTCACTGTGTTGAGTTAATGAGCATTGTCTTGTGTGTTTATTATTTATTATTAAATATTTTTAAACCTATTAATTGTGGCTGGTTTTGTGTAGAGATACTTAAGCTCTTAACGTAATTGCTTATGTATTTGGTGATACTGTACAAGCTACTCGAATAGCCTTCGGGTCTGAGTCATACTTACCATTTGGATAATAGTAACATTATACTGTAAGATTGGGCACCCTTGGGTAAGAGCCTTTATAGTAGCTGATAAGGGTGGTTGGTGACAGGTGGTACTACCATGTAGTCTGGGCAGAAGGGGCATAGCTAGTGAACCTGTGCCAGCCTTCCTGTGTTTGTATATAATTCAAATCTCAAAGTGTGTGTGTGTCAACTACTTGGGCAGGGACACAAAGCACTGGTTGGACAGAGAGGGTGCTGGAGGTTTTGGCTTGACCACTTGGCTGAGATCTTAACCCTATAGCTGTGCCAGTGGGGAGTCTTATTGGGGATCTGGAGAGAGAGAGAGAGAGAGAGACTGGCCCCAGACTGACTGTGATCTCTGTGTGCTCTTAAGGTAAATTGTACTTTACTGTGTGTGTACTTGTCAATTTTCCAATGTGCATGTTCCTCGCTGATGCTAGTGGTGAGGATGTAGGCTTCTTGATTACTAGGCCAGTGCACGGGCATCACATATTAATTGTTTGGCAGTGGTGGGATAACCACATCACATATTAATTGGTTGATAGTGGTGAGATAGCCACATCACATATTAATTTCCTTGTAGTGGTGTGGATATTGAATTCCTATAGTTTGTGTACAGTGATCACTGAAGATGTTTTTGTACTCTAAATCAGCCACATAGTGAACATTCAGAGTTCATGTTACAATTGTTTTATTTCTTTTGTTAGTGTAGTTAGTCAGGGACATTAGGCAAGCATGTCTGCAGAGGAGTATGGCAAGCTGACAAGGAGCCAGTTGTCTGAGATGTGCCAGGCTAAAGGACTGGTGCATGGAAACTTGACTAAAGCAGACATGATTGCAGCTTTAGTCACAGCTGCATCTGAGAATAGCAACCAGGAGGATGATCAGACTAGCCGTGGAGATGTACAACACTCAGAGAGTAAGACAGCACAACCTTTCTACAGAGGACTTAAAAATCCGTCTGGAGCTAAAGAGACTTGAGTTGGAGGCCAAGCATTTTACAGAGGGGGATAATTTTGATAGTTTCATTCATATGTTTGAGAGGGTATGTAAACAGTGTTGACCAAGTGCTCTGGGTATGGTTCCTGACCCCCTTACTCCATGGTAAAGCTGTAAATGTTCTTTCCAAACTATCTGATATTGACTGTTTAAATTATAATGTTGTAACAAAAACTGTTTGCTAGACTGTTATAAGCTAACACCTGAAGCTTATAGAAAAAAGTTTTGTGAGCATAGACGCAAGGCAGATGAAAATGTGTGTGAATATGTTGCTGAACTAAGCACTTATTTTCATAGGTGGGTGAGTGGATGTCAGGTCACCACTTTTGAAGGAATGGCAGACCGTTTGGTGAGGGCAGAAGCCCTTAGCACTTTGCCTGAGGACATGAGGATCTGGTTAGCTGATAGACCATGCCTTACTGTAGATGAGTTGGGGAAGAAGGGAGGCCTATACCTAGCAAGCAGGGCATCACTGCACAGGAAAGGGACACTCAGTGCTGCTCATGGGTCTAAGGGAACCCATAGTGGGCAGCCTAGACTGCCTCAACAGAATCTGCCAGTAGCAGGGGAAGCATCTATTCCAGCTACACGTCCAGGACCTAGGGTTAAATGTTTTGAATGCAGCCAGTGGGGCCATGTAGCATATAGATGTCCACTGAGGCAAGGTGGGGAACAAAAGGTGAGAGAGCCAGTAAGTGGGAATGACAAAATGCCAACAGTAGGTTGTCTTGAGACAACAAGAGTACTAAACTACCATCCTGTAGATGTCATAATAGGGAAGGATTTTGATAATGCAGTACCATGTGTTCATGCAGTTACACGCAGTCAGGCTTGGAGACAAGCATGTGGGTCTGGTAGCCTGGGAGAGATCTAGACAGACCGCACACTTGCAGCCAGGACTGGTGAGGTGATTACTTTGGGGAGGGAGCTAAACTGTAGCAGTGAGACTGAGCCACAGCTGCTTGTGGGATCTGATGTTTCCTTGGACAGACTGACTGCAAGGGCAGAGGTGAGTAGTAGTACCCAGGCTGACAGTGAGGCACCGCTGTCAGAGGATCTCAGACTTCCTGTGGAAGGGGAGTTGGGAAGGGTTACAAAGAGGTGAGACAGGCTTAGCTCTCAGACCCTACATTACAAGGCTTGAGAGAGGTAGCTAGTGAGGCACCTGATTCTGAAAGGAAGGGGGAATCTGTATACTGGGACAAAGGGTTACTGTGTAGAGACTGGACCCCTGAGGGAGGGCTAGAAGGTGAGAGAATACAGCAGAATACAGCAGTTGGTAGTGCCCAAAGCCTACCATCTGGCACTTCTAGACCTTTTCAGGTCATATGGGCATAAAATGTACAAAGAGACATATTATGCAGAACTTCTATTGGCCTGGAATTTCCAGAGATGTAACAGGGTACTGCAGGGCATGTAAGCAATGCCAAAACATCGGCAAGGCAGGAGACAAGGTGAAAGCTCCTTTGATTTTATGCTCAACTTCTGAGAGACTTGCTTGGCTACAACCACCTGCATTAGAAGCTGAAGTTAAGTGAAACTTGCAGTAGTGTATTTTAGTTTTCTGTTAAGTACAAACTTGCAGTTTTAAAAGTACTGTATTTCATTTTTTCTGTTTCCTAATTGTGTGTTTCATTGAATAGTGTGCTGTGTCTCTCTCTGCAGTTAGTTGCCCACCCACCCTCCCTGATCTTGTGTTGGTGGCTGTGAAATTGCCTGCCCCTCCTGTAAGTCTGTATTAGAACACTTCTCCTGGGTCCATCTCATTTGCTCACTTAACCGAGTACAGTGAGGTCATATTCTGAGTCTAGTGTTCACTCTACTTAATGCAGAGAGAAGATTTGAGAAGGCCAACCCACTTAGGTTATTCCTTCCTTTCTCCTTGCACTTAAAAAAATGTGCACTTTATTCATCTGCATTTACTGTATTTGTGTTTCCTCCTACCTTATTTTGCTTTTCTTAAAAGTACTCAATTTTATTTATTCTGCTGCATTTATTAGTGCTTGGTAGTAGCCTGATAAAATTGTAACTGTTATTCTAAGTCTTTTGGTTTAAGCACTTGGGCTTCATACAGGTTGTTTTACATTAAGAAGGTTTGTGGTCTGCACTGTTGTGGCAGGACAGGTAGCTTACATCCTTCTAAGCTGGGAATTGCTGATTGAAGGCCCAGTGCCTGCTATTCTAAAAGTGTATTAGTTCAGGCTTAAGCACTTGCGCTTCAGGCCATTTATTCTGCACAGTTATTCTGCATTAAGAGGGTTTGTGGTCTGCACTCTTGTGGGAGGAGAGGCTGGATTCTGCCCTTCTGAGCCGGGAATTTCTGGTCACAGGCTTATTGTGCCTGCTTATTTGAACTGTTTCTTTCTGAAATCGGTGGCCTTGTTGCTGTAGCATAGACCAGATTCAGGCCTGCTTAATCTAGCTTTGTATAACTTGAGCACTGATCCAGGCCATCTTTTTTTGGAGAAGGTCCCCCTGCACCCTAGTAGCAGGAGTGTGCAGTTAGAACTTCTCTGATTGAAGACTGCTGGAACAGGGCTCAGTTTTGAGCTTTTTTTTCTGGTTAATTGGGTAACTTGTTTAAATCAGTTTGTTTGTTTTCTATTGTTTATATATAAAAAAATGCACTTTATTCATCTGGTTTTACTGTATTTGTGTTACTAAGGGCATTGACTACAACTCTGATCTGCGATATATAACAATAAGTATCCTTTTCTGTGCATTTAAAGTGTTTTTTTATTGTATCTGCTTTAATTTCTAAAAAAAAAACAAAAAATATACTTGTTTCCCGCCTTTCAAGTATAGTCCAGTTTTCAGGTTAGTGCTGAATTCAGGGCTGTGTTACAAATCTCTGTGTTTGCCCATACCTTACTTGGATAGAAGGAAGTTTCTCTGTTCACCTGTGAGAGAGGGGAGCTTTGAGCATCCTATCTGTCCCTGGAGGAGTAGTTTCAGCCCAGAAATTAGTGTTTTTTTGGCCATTTTGGGCTAATTTCTCTCTCTTTCATTTCCCTGCTATAAATACCGCATTTGCCTGGTTTTGTGAGCCGGGCAGCACCGGTTAGCTAGGGTATAACTATTCCCGGCAACACAAAGTCTCCTCTTCAATTTTTACCTTGGAGCTAGACAAACTTTCAACTTAAGCACTCAAGCCATTCATTTCTCAGCCCAGCACTTGCTCAAAACTCATAGCAAGCACTTGTACACCCTAGCACTAGACCGTCCTGTACTGTACAGATGGACAAGGCTCTCTATTCGACCTTACCAGCCATCCAGTAAAACAGTTCACTGTACCTATCCAGGCATGTCCAAAGGGCAGTTTCAGATGTACTCTCCAGTCCAACTAGTGAATCTGGGCATTTTGAGGCAATGTTACAACTGCTTCATATACTCGGACAACCCTCTCCTCCTACCACCAGACACTAATACATGCGAGAGATGCAATTATACAGCCAAAATGGAGGCTAAGCTCTCTCAACCCAAGATTGGATCAGACAGTCAAGAGGAGAAGGGAAATACTTGCATCACACCAACAGTCTCACATAGACCCATTAAACCAGCACCGGCAAAAAACCCACATAAATACATGAAAACATACTCGGAGGCTCTAAATAAAAATCTGCAAAAGCAACAGAGACCTTCAAAGCAAACATCCAAGCAGCTTCCATCCCCCCCAACACAAACCATGAAACGCATACTTTACAAAATCAGTGTGCCATGCAATCACAGCCCTTAAGGCAAAATAACATACCCAACATACTAGTAATAGGTGAAGCTATAGTCAGGTACACTGACGTCCCACTCACTAGGCTGAATAAGGAGAAGGTTACTGTTAGCTGCCTGTCGGGTGCCAGGATCCGCCACATAACACAAGCACTCAGGTCACTCCAGAACAAGTAAAAATATGACTCTGTCATTGTTCATGTTGATGTGAAGGACCCGAGCTGTATCTCCCTGGACTACATGAAATGAGACGTGGAAGAGCTCTCCGATCACGTAGCCCAGACCGGTATGACCCTGAGTAGCATCCTGCCCTCACCAAGAATGATACCACGGTATAAAGAAATAATTATCGATTTCAACAATTGGATAAGTTTCTGGTGTCATTCAAAGGGGATCCAGTGTCTGTCTGCCTGGGATGACATGCTCGACAAGCCACGCTGCTTCGCTAGAGACGGCTTGCACCTGTCACTCTTAGGCTTTTGAATACTGGCCAAGGCTCTTGCCACCCCCATAGTGCCTTTTTTAGGCAAGGCTCAAAAGACAAACCCACCACCATAAATAGCACAAGTAACTAAAAACTGCGGGTAATGCTACTCAGTGCCAGAAGTCTAAACCTTGAATTGCACGCACTCGAGGCACTCCTCAGTATGGAGAAAATCGATATATGTGCAGTAACAGAAAACTGGTTTAAGGCTCCATAGAGCACCCCAGCACTACCAGGCTACAACTCATACCATACATTTTGGCCACAGAATCCGAACCAAAATGCAAAAGGTGGCGGTATATCCATATTCATCAAGGATACCCACACCTCCAGATTAGTGGCACTGCACGATGCTTCAGAGATCATCCACGTGCAACTAACAATGGGCAAAACTGAAGTTCAAATTGTAGCTTGCTACAGATCATACACCATGTCCTAGGACCCCCATTCCATGTTTCTGGAAACACTGGGAAACATAAAGGTCCTACCAAACACCCTAATATTGGGTGATTTCAATTACCCAGACATTAACTGGGAGAACTACACAAGTACTAACTCCCTTACCCCACATTTCCTAGAATTTATAAACTCAAACGTCTTGGTTCAACTGGTCAACACTCCCACCAGAGGTGACAACATATTCGACCTGGTCATCGCCAGCATGGGCGACCGGTGTTCCACACCGGAGGTCAACCCCTTGCTGGTTAGATCTGACCATAAACAAATCACTTTGGATATCCATATTCCGCCCCCACCCCCAGACAAGGAAATCACCATGAAAAACTTTTCAAAAGCAAACTTCACGTTACTTAAGACCAAGGTGGAAAGTTTCAAAGCCCCCATGCTAAAGGATAATGCTGTCCAAGCTGCAAAATCCTTTACTAATGCATTCTATGGGCACCTACAAGAATGCAAGGATTGTGCTGTCCCAAGCAAAACCAAGACTCACTCCTCCAAGAAAAAGAAACCAGTCTGGTGGACTCCTGCTTTAAACAAGCTTTACAATAGAAGGAGGAAACTAGTACAAAAAAGCTTAAAATCCCAAGAAGGGAAGACATCCCTGATCCAGTATCAGCAAGAAACTACGATCCCTCATAAACTCATCTAAGGTGAGCTTCGAAAGAAAAATTGCCAAGGACTCCAAAGATAACCACAAGGCATTATTTAGCTATGTCAAGAATCTAAGTGGCAATGCTCAGATCTGCTCGGAGTTAGTGCAGAATGGCACAAAATACACTGAACCAACCGATATTGCCAACATCCTGGCAGACAAGTTCAGCGCAAATTTCACCTCCCTCTCACCCTCAAAAGGGCCCATAACCATACCAGAAGAATGTAGAGTCCCTGAAATCACAGACACTCAGGTTAAAACAGCATTCTCCAAAGCCAAAAAAACAGCATCAGTGGGACCGGACGGTGTCCCAGGCTGCGTCCTACACGAGCTCAAAGATGAACTAACCCTTCACCTAAACACACTTTTCAAACTCAGCCTCTCCACAGGCTATGTACCCATAGAGTGGCGCACAGCAATGGTTATTCCATTCCACAAAGGTGGAGCCACAACAGACCCTGGGAACTATCGCCCTAAAAGCCTGACTAGATTGGTCTGCAAGGCTATGGAGCGCATCATCATGGAACTCATTAACAGAGACATTGGGAACCTCCAAACACTGGACCCTACCCAGTTAAGCTTTGTTAAGGGCAGATCATGCCTCCTAAACCTGGTGGACTTCGAGACAGTTACCAAGGCTGTAGATGAGGGAAAGGTGGTACACACAGCCTACCTAGACCTCGCAAAGGCTTTCGACACCATTTCCCATTCTGGTATTCTATACAAGCTCACCAGCCTGAACATAACCCCCTATGTCACAAGATGGATTGCCAACTGGCTCATGGACAGAACCCACATGGTGAGAGTTGCGGGAGCTAGGTCCGACTCTAAACCGGTTACAAGTATCATTCCCCAGGGCTCAGTCTTAGGACCCCTCCTGTTTGGCATCTACTTCTCAGAGGTACAGGCAAGCACAGGAGGACTGTGGCTGACCAAGTTCGCAGATGACTGCAAACTAGGAGCTATAATTGACTCTCTGGCTGACACAGACATCCTCCAAAAGGGTCTCACTGAGACGGATACCTGTTGTCAAAATCATGGCCTCAAGCTAAATGCCAAAAAGTGCATAGTCATCCCCTTTGGAAAAAACTAAGTACCCACAAACTACCACATAGGTGGTAGTCCCCTAAATACATAAGACGTAATAAGGGATCTGGGGACCTAAGTAGATAGGAATCTCACCCTTGATAATCACATTGCCAAAGTGGTTAGAAAATCCTTCTATGTGGCCCACCTAATCACAAAAGGGTTCGCATCCAGATCAAAAGAGGTCATTGTGCCCCTCTACTCATCACTCATCAGACCCATCATAGAGTACAATGCCCCATTTGGGATGTACCTTACAAGACACCTGCAACAACTGGAAAGACCACAGAAGTACCTCACCAAGAGGATCACTGGCCTCAAACAGATGCCCTATGCAGCTCGACTGAAGAAACTCCATCTGTACTCGGTTGTATACCGCCTACTCAGAGGTGATCTCTGCCTGACATACAAGGCCATGTCCAACCCAGAATTGATGGACATGCTCCACCTAAAGAAAACCTTATCCCCCTCGAGCCACATGCTCTAGGGATCTAAACCTCACCACAACAATAAATAGGACGTGCTGGAGGGATTGATTTCTGTCCCAGGGACTTCCCATGCATTGGAACAAGATTACAGTCTACATTAGGCAGAGCTCCTCGCTAATACTCTTCAATAGAAACCTTGACGAGTGGATGGGAAACAGACAAAGTTTATCCCGGGGATCACTTTAGTGGCTCTGCTGGACAGAGGCACAGGGAACTAATCTAAGGGGGCGTCGAAAGCCAACACATTCTGGCTAGGCTTATAAATGCTTTTGGGCAGATAGCCTAGTACCTACCTATTTACCGATGATGCCTTTTCCTGTGATTAAGGAGCCATTTCATAGGGTAGTTATGGATATTGTGGGGCCTCTGAGTACCTCAAGTTACAGATGAAAAAGTATATCCTAGTGGTAGTACATTATGCTACAACATACCCTGAGGCAGTGGCTTTGTCCTCCATTGAGGCAGAAAAGGTGGCAAATGCTTTGTTAGAGATTTTCAGCAGGGTAGGTTTCCCAAAAGAAATACTGACTAACAGAGGTGCCAATTTCATCTCAGATCTGTTGGCTTGTCTTGGAAATACTATGGGGCGAAGCACCTAAAGACCACCCCCTACCATCCCCAGACTAATAGTCTTGTTGAGAGGTTAAACTCTACACTCAAGTCCATGCTAAAGGGCATTTGCAGACCAGTTTAAGAGGGATTGGGACAAATATTTGCCCCATCTGTTGTTTACTTACAGAGAGGTTCCCCAGGAATCCACAGGTTTTTCACCCTTTGAGTTCTTGTATGGGCATAGGGTGAGAGGACCTCTAGATTTAATTTGAGATGCATGGGATGGTGAGTGTGAATTCCACAAGGAGTCTGTTGTGGCATATGTCCTAAACCTCAGGACAAGGCTCAGGAAACTCATGGGCTTGGCCTAGGAGAACCTGGCAGAAGCCCAACAGCAGAAAAAGGTCTGGTATGACCAGAATGCTCGAGCTAGAGAGTATGCTGTAGGGCAGCAGGTAATGGTTCTCATTCCTGTCAGACACAGCAAGCTACAGGCAGCTTGGGAGGGACCCTGCAAGGTGGTAAGGAAGGTTAGTGATGTTAACTACATGGTAGAACTGCTAGGCAGCAGATGTTGTACCATGTTAACATGATGAAACCTTACCATGATAGGGAGGCCCTTGTGCTAAGTATTTGCACTGGATTGCAGGAGGAGTCTGAGGGAGATCTGGTGACTGATCTCCTCAGTGAAGCTCGGACTGACACCTCAGTGAAAGGGATAGCAATGTCCTAGCAGCTATCCCTTACCCAGGTTCGAGAAATCCGAGCAGTATTACAGGAGTTTGGGGACATGTTTACTAGGAAACCAGGGTGCACCCACCTGGTGCAGCACCGTGTGGATACAGGACCCCAAGGGTGGTTGGTGGCAGGTGGTACTGCTGTATAGTCTGGGCAGAAGGGGGCATGGGCAGACTAGAGAGGGCAAGGTTGACCATTAAGCCATGCAAATGTCAGATGAGTATGGCAGAGCTCTCCTACCTGGGACATAAGATTTTCTTTAGGTGGAGCATGCCTGAGAGAGTCAAATAGACACTGAGGGAGGAGATACAGGAAATGTTGGAACTGGGGTCATTCAGGAGTCCAGCAGTCCCTGGGCCTCCCCAGTGGTGCTGGTACTGAAGAAGGATGGCTGCATCAGGTTCTGTGTGGACTACAGGAAATTAAATAGTTGCATAGATTCAGATGCTTACCCCATGCCTAAGACAGATGAAGCCCTAGAGCAGCTGGGTGGGGCTAAGTATGTTATCACAATTGATCTTACCAAGGGTTACTGGCAGGTGCCCTCGACTTCCAGTGCTAGAGAGAGGTCAGCCTTTGTGACTCCTTTTGGGTTGAATGAGTTCACAAAGATGCCCTTTGGGATGAAAAATGGCCCAGTGACTTTCCAGAGTCTGGTAGAGCATATCCTAGCAGGAGCAGGAGATTTTGCCTTTGCTTACCTAAATGATATTGCCATCTACAGCCATTCCTGGCAACAGCACCTTCAGCATGTCAGGGAGGTGCTGGGCAGACTACAGAGGGCAGGGTTGACCATTAAGCCCTGCAAATGTCAGGTGGGTATGGCAGAGCTCTCCTACCTGGGACATAGAGAGGGGAGTAGTAAGATCAGGCCAAACCTTGCCAAAGTGGAAGCCATTCAGGCATGGCCAGCACCTGTTACCAAAAAGCAGGTGAGGGCATTTGTAGGGACAGCAGGGTACTACTGAAAGTTTGTCCCCAGTTTTAGTATCATAGCTGATCCCCTCACAGACCTGACAAGGAAAAACAGGCCAGATAAGGTAGTGTGGACCCCAGCATGTGAGCAGGCATTCCAGAAGCTTAAAGGCGCTTTAGGAGGGCCCCTGTGTTAGCCAGTCCAGATTACAGCAAAGAATTGGTTGTGCAGGTGGATGCTTCGAACCATGGGGTGGGGGCTCTACTTAGCCAGATTTCTTCAGAAGGAGAAGAGCACCCAGTGGTTTATCTTAGTGGTAGGCTCCAACTCAGGGAGGAATGCTATGCAGCTGTAGAAAAGGAATGTCTAGCCATAGTGTGGGCACTGCAGAAACATCAGCATTATCTGTATGGAAGGAAATTCACTGTAATTACAGATCACAATCCTCCAACATGGTTACATTGAACCAGCCAGCAAAATGCCAAGTTGCTAAGGTGGAACCTAGGGTTGCAAGCATATGATAGGACAGTGCAGCACTGCAGTGGGATTAGCAATGCTAACGCAGATGGGCTCTCAAGACAGGGAATGTGGTAAGGTATTCCCAGATAGACTCAACCCTCTCAAGCAACATTTCTCAAGGGTCATTTGAAAAACTAGCTTGAGTTTTCGTTGGGGGGAGAAATGTGATAAACCGAGATGCTGCCAGCCCATTTTAGCTAGAATTTTGTAAATAATTATATGTCACTTAAAAATATTAATATGCTTTATATGAAAATGTGACACTGCTAGCCCAGCTAGATAGAATGTTGTAAATAATTCTATGTCATTTGTGAATAGTAATATGATTTATATGCTTGCCTTAAAATGTAAGAAAAGTATATGTTCTATAATGAGCCTCAATAACCACAGTGCACCCTGCTGGAAAAGAGTAGACATGTATAAACAATATGTCAATGCAAATGTATGTTTTCATAGCAGAAATTGGGACATACAGAGTTAACTTGCCAAACCTCAAGAAAATAAGCTGATAAGTAAAGAATTTTACGATGTGTTATGAAGTTAGTTTATCTCAGCTAAGAGACAGGATGTCTAGGCTATGGGGCTCCTTTTTGTTGTCTGGAAACAGAGATAATTATGGGTTTCCAAGGTAATTGTTGTATGACTTTCAGTTTCAGGCAAGCTTCTAACGGAGAATTGTCAGCTTCTGAGAGATAAGTATTTTTAACAGAGACATGTTAAAATTTAAGTTCCTGCTAACCTGGGAAACTTAGGCAGAGGTGAGAAGAATGATTTAATCTGAGATGATTCAGCAGTAATGTGTATTATTAATTTAAAAACTATCTCAGAGAGAAAGTCAGTGCATTTTGTATCTTGTTCTGGACCTGTTAACAGCTCACCAACACTTGCCTTGCTCTGTAAGTAAGTTATTTAGAACTTGTCTTTTTTTTAGGGATAGATAGGAATATAGCAATATTAGTTAGATGTTTTCTGTATTTATGTGAGACTGTCCTACAAAGTTGTTTTAAAGTATTTCCTGGATTCTGAACATTGTCACTGTGCTGAGTTAATGAGTATTGTCTTTTGCTTTTATTATTTAGTATTAAATATTTTTTAACCTGTTAATTGTGGCTGGTTTTGTGTAGACATATTTAAGCTCATAGGATAATTTCATATGTATTTGTTGATACTGTACAAGCCACTCCAATAGCCTTCAAGTCTCGGTCACACTTAACCATATGGATAATAGTAGCATTGCACAGTAAGATTGGGCATCCCTTGATAAGGGCCTTTATAGTAGCTGATAAGGGTGGTTGGTGGCAGGTGGTACTGCTGTATAGTCTGGGCAGAAGGGGGCATAGCTAGTGAACCTGTGACAGCCTTCCCCAGGAGTGTCTTGTGTGTTTGTATATAATTCATATCTCAAACTGTGTGTATATCAGATACTTGGGTAGGGACACGAAGCACTGATTGGACAGAGAGGGTGCTGGAAGTTTTGGTTTGACCACTTGACTGAGGTCTTAACCTTATAGCTGTGCCAGTGGGGAGTCTTACTGGGGATCTGGAGAGAGAGAGAGAGAGAGAGAGAGACACACACAAACCAGCCTCAGACTGACTGTGATCTCTGTGTGCACTTAAGGGAAATTGTACTTTACTGTGTGTGTACTTGTCATCCTCCCAATGTGCACGTCCCTCACTGGTGCTAGTGGTGAGCATGTAGGCTCCTTGATTACTGGGCCAGCGCACGGGCATCAGAATAACTTTTAACTGTTTTTTTATCTTTTTTTTACTTCAGTCTGCTGCAGCTGTGGTGCTTAGCCTTTTTTTTGTTTATGTTTTTAATTTAAAAATGCCAAATAAAATAATAAAAAATAAAATGTGGATATTATCCAATGTTAAGTTGTCTATCTCTCGCCATTCTTGCTGATGGGCCCGAGCGACACCCTCGCCCCACTCGCTCCTCAAAAAGCTCGAGTTGGTTCCACGGCGAGGCTCATATATCCCACCACAATGCTAGGCGAGTTACCAGATCCTACTTGTACGCTACAGCCAGTCGTTGGTTGCTTGGTTCGGCGGTTCCTGGTGAGTGTTAGCTTTTTTTTTTCTTCTTACTTCCCTCTTTTTTCCCCTTTTTTTTTAGATTAGATCAGATGTAGGTCCCCCCCCCTCTACCCCAATCGCCTTTATTTACCGTTTGCCTATGTTTAAAACTGTTGGTTTTCTCCTTCCTTCCCCTGGCCTTCCCTTTTAATTTTTGTTTTAATTTAGTTTTACTTTTTTATTTTTGCTATTCTATTTTTATTATTTGTGTTTTATTTGTGTGTTTGTGTGTACCTGGGTGTGTGTTTGTGTGTGTTTGTGTGTCAAGATGTGTACAGAAGCTGTAGATCAAAGGTGTCAAGAAAGCAAATTCAACAGACTGCACACTTGTCTGCTGTATTGTCTGCACAGACTCTGCAGGACTCACACTCTTGTTGCTGGGGCTGGCTTCCCAGGGTCACCCTGCAAAGTGCCAAGGAAGTTGCCGGAGAGGCAGTTTGAGGAAAGATTCTTCCCTGTCAGTTTCAACAGCCCTCGGTCTAGGTCACCTTCTCTTTGGCTCGTTCATTCGGCTCCAGGATCTCCCCTGCTGTCTGAGAGCCAAAGGTCTCATTCCTCTCATAGGAGGCCCGAGCTGTCCGATCCCGACCTTCAGAGTGGTGGAGTGGCAGAGTCGACGCAGTTAAGGCACTAGCCCAAGCCCGATCAAGCATCGACTCATCACCTGCTGCCTGCCCCCATCATCAATCCTTTCCTCCTCCTTCTCTTTGAGTTGGGCGATTCGATGGTCGAGGAACCGGGAGATCTCTGTTCCGTCGAGCCGAGACACCTTCTTCCCGCCGCCGCGCTTTCGCTTCTTTGAGGAATCGGGAGCGCCCCCTTCTGGCCGGCTCGAGGGTGGTGGCGGGGACTCCTGTCGACCCCCTCTCTCCCCTCGGGTGCTGCGGAGGCTGGTGTGAGTTCGCCCTCGGGCGGCCTCGGAGCTCGAGGAGGGGGTGCCGAGGGGGGAGGGGCTCTGGCTCTCTGGCGGGGGGGCTCTGCCTGAGGTCGTCATGTGGGTGAGCCTGGAGCCTACTCGCCTCCCGGTACTGCCTCAGGCCCCCTCGATGCCTCCCTCAGCCCCTCCCTCAGAGAGGCCTCCTCCCTCATCCCCGGCCAGCTCATCCCAGCCCGGGAGCCAGCTCCTGTCCCTCTTCTGTGCCGATTTCATCCTCAGAAGAAGCCTCTCCTGATTTGCGAAGAGGAAGTCCACAACAGATGCACTTGAGAGTATCTGACGCCAGACACAGATCTGATGATTCTGAGGGTTCCCTGCTCCCCTGCTCCCCTTGTCTCATTCCCTCCACATTTGAGAGATCCTGAGGGAACAACGAACAGGGCTGAAACCTCAAGGACACCCTGAGTACTTCTTCTGTGTATGGCTCTCCCTTTTTGACTCGCCCTTCCCTCCACCTCCATGCCCCCCCTTCACCCCCCCATGGACCCCTCATGCAGGTGGTTGCGGACTGCGCCAGGGGACCACACTCCCAGTTCAACCTCCCCCTTCATCACAGCTCACGGCATCAGACAAGTTTTATCAAAGGAGTTTCTGTGGATGCTGTGGATGATGCTAAAGGTGGTAGCTGCTGCCACAAAGAAGGAACTGGCCTGTCTTGCCCATCAACAAGGAAGGTAGGTCCATGAATAGGGACGGGGATCGGATGTTCTCCTCATGTCATTTTCACCATGCGCTTTCCTGAATTATTTGCTCTGATTACCTGTGCTTGCCCCTTCAATTCGACAAAAAAGAGGAAGCGAAAAAGGCGGCGAATGAGATAAAAATCCTAACGCTGCGATAACCTAAAATGAATACTTAGCTGGCTACCCTAATTCCATATCTAACTCCTCCATGCAGACTCTCTTATGCGTCGATGGAGGGGCAGAGGGGCGAGGGACAGGTGTAGCTTTAATTTCTTCGTAATCTTGCGCGCTATTCAATACGCGAACAAGACGAAGCGATCACTTACTTAACCTTCCTTTGATGGATCATCTCATCTCTCTTTCGTCCTCCTCACCCTGACTAAGATCTTCATTTTCCAAATCAATCAAAAAATCCCTTTCAGATGTTCAACCACTCAAGGGATATAGCAGCTTTGGAAATTTCAAAAAACTGCTGCCAAGAAGAGAGCAATCATCAGTCAGCAGCAGCCAATCAAAGGGAGGAATCTACTCTCAAGAGTTCTTTTTAGTTCCAAAGGAAACAGGGACTGGGAGGATCTCAGTGTCTTGAACAAAACAAAAAGATCAATCAGAAAAGATTTCGTCACTTGGTCGCCAACTTCCCCTTTGGGCAAAGGAAACTGGAACTGCTCTAAACCTCTATAGACCTTCATATCACATAATCACACATGTGGAAAAAAGAAGATTCCTCCGGCTTCAGGCTGGGAACCAGTCATTTTCAGTTCAGGATCCTGCCAGGGCCCTGCCTTTGGTCTCACCACTGTGCCCATGCCCGGCAGTTACATGCATGCATGGCGTAGCCTATCACCTGAGACACGCATGATTCCACCAGGTGTTTCCATTTGGATCTACTGGCTTCCTCACTCCCACCAAAGACTCTTCTTCATTTGGTTTGTCCAAACTTTTAAATTTTGTCAAAAAAGCTGGGTATTTCAATGTTGCTAAAAAAAGTTGTGTTGCCTACATGTATTTTAGTACTAGATACTATAAACATGTCTGCAATACTAAACACAAAAAGAAGGCTAAACATCCACAGGATGGTGTCACTTTCTTCTCAACAACAAGGACAGCGGATGCCTCCCTGATCGGGTGGGGATCAGGGCAGGACAGTCCAGGGCACATGGCAACAAAGCGTAATGCCACTGCACATAAATGTTCTGAGATGAGAGCAGTGCTTTTAGCGCAGCCCCCCAAGACTCTCTTCCCCCTTGGAACGACAGCAATCTACAGACAATATATATATGTCTGTAGGTGTGATAAACAAAGCGTGAAACAAAACTTTACCCTTACCAAGAGAAGCACTCAGACTGTGGCAATGGGCATTTCTTCTTTTCAGCTTTTCTGATAGATAGACATCATCCCGGGAGATCCAATCACATTGCGGACAAGTTGAGCAGAGTTTACTCATGCCTCACGAAAGTGGTCTCTAAAAGCTCTGTGTAAGAAATCTTTCTCAGGAAGTGGGGTCAGCCTTGCTTCTTCTTTTACTCCCCCCAAAAGCAAGTGCAGAGAGAATTTTCACTTATTCCTTTACCAGGCCAACCTCAGCAGGACGCTTCTAGTCCAAGGGGCGGGGGGACTCTGTATGCATTTTCCCTTCCCTCCTACTGATCTCTCAAGTAATACAGAAAGCTATCTCAGAAAGGCTCATATCTTCAAGGCCTTACTGGCCTCGACAAGGTGGTTCCCTCTTTCTACATCGCATTTCTTTTGGATGACTGCGGAATCTGGACCTAGTTCCGATCTTTTTTTTCCACCACCAGTCTCAGTTTTTCCTCTCCCTCCCTCCCTCTCTGGAGCTCCACTGGTTCCTTCAGTTCCAACTCCAACCCAGGCAGTTCCAATTATCAGACTCACCTAGAGATTATTTCATAGATGATCCATAAATCTTAAACTGAAAGAATTATTTGAGTAAGTGGAAAGGCTTCTCATATTGGGCACTTCTCAAGAACATAGACTTTTCTAGATCCTTCATCGCTTCCAGCCAACTAGTTCTATGTGAACTCTCTTTCCTCTAAAAGACTTCCATCTACCTAATTCTCCTCAAATGGTGGCTATTTCTAATATGCATAATTTCCATGTAGGCTTCCAAAGTTCTGCCCTCCTGTTTTAAAACTTTAAAAGCTTTTTTTTTTTCTTTTTTCTCTTCCCACCTTCTATAACCTCCTCTCCTTCTTAGGACTTCTTTAAATTCAGTTCTTTCTTCTTTGCTTCTTCCCTTCACTGCAGCTTTTCATTCTCTGAAAAATCATATCAGGGGAAAAAACTCTCTTTTAAATGGCTATCACATCAGCTTTTCAAATCTTTCAGAACTAAGTTGTCAGAGTTCGCGTTAATTCAAAGTTCCATATGACAGCTTCCTTTTTCCCTACGAACGGCCCCTTTGCCTAAGGTGGTTTCTAGTCATTTTCATAAATCAAACCAAAACCATTGACCTTCAAATTCCCCAGAGTATTTCAATAGGGTCTGACAAAAATTACACGCCTGGCCTGACATCACAATAATTAAGAGTACTACTTGGATAAACAATTCAGAAAAGAAAATCAGCTCTTTGTCTGTTCCTATCGGAATCCAGAAAAAGCTTTTTCTTTCAGCAGTATCATTATCCAGATGGCTAACATCTTGATGAAATTTATATGAAATTAGACAGACAAAATTGCCTGCCTTACCTAAACCTTCATTCCACCAGATTCCACCCTTACCATCAGCTTCCCACTTTAGACAGGCTTTTCACACTTGTTTAGCTGCCACTTGGCTACTATTCACACTTTTATTTAGTTTTCATTTTTGGATTTAGCTTCTAGGCATAGATAAGATTATTGTTTGGTTGTGTTCTCAGGAGTCTGGACATAGGGGCCACCCGACAAGGTGCTAGGTCTAGATCCCATCCAGCAGAAGTGGTTAGATAGACAACATAACATAACAAAGCATGTTCTTACCATTTAACGCTCCATGTTATTGTCTTCTTTCTCTCTTCTTCTTAAGGCCCCACCCTCTTCCCCCGGCCCTCTCCTGGACCTACAGAGTGTGATCAGGACTCTCTTTCTCTATGCAATTTTCTTTTCTTAGTCATTGCAATTTATGCATACTTTTTTTCTCAGGATGTAGGTCACCTTTTTCTTCCTGTTGTTAGAGTTGGATTTCTGTTTTAGTTTAATATTGTATGTTATATAAGCTGCTAGCTTCATAACCAGATCGGAGGTAATCCTCGGCTCACGGGGTGGGATATAAGGGGAGCCTCGAGCCGTGGCTGGAACCAACTCTCGAAAGCTTTTAGAGGGAGCCGGCGGCCCGCAGGGCTCGACCAACCCATCCAGCAAGAAGAGAAGAAGAAGATTTCACTACATTAAAAAAATAAATTTACACAGAGCATACACAAAAATCCATGTTCACTACCCACAAAAATAGCACTTCCATCCATATGAACACTCTATAAATTAAATTAATTTTTAATCTTATTAGAATGAAAAAAGTTAAAATAAAAAAATAAATAAATCAAAATATAGCACTTTAAAAATGAACCCTAAATAATTAATGTGTAACTTTATACTTTATTAATTGAATATTATAAATTTTTGTGACTAATTTCATATATTTTATTAATTTTTTCCCTACTTTGTTCAGGCCAGTTGTACATAGTGTATATAAAGGTTTATAATACTTGTTTATTGATGATTGTATTGTTAAACATTATATTATTTATAAAATAAAAAAATATTTGAAAAAAAAAGATAGCACTAAGGACAACCAGCTATTCTAAACCAAGTTAAGTAATCTAACTTAAAGCATAACTAAATTATGAAACTAACAAACTCTGACATAAAAGTCACCAAGTATATCAAATAAATGAACTGCCAGTTCAGAATATATCTTTAAATTTAACTTGGCAAGTAAATTAATGTCATTTGTGATATTTATCAGTTTCAATCATTTATTATTGTAATACATTTTGAAGTATGTGTGTTAATATAATCTTTTTGTCTGTTAAATTAAAAAAAATAATTGTGCATTTTACAGCTATTTTATCCATTTTTTATGTAGCATAACAGTTTTACATTTGCATCAGTATGATAAGATATTGCTGTGTTATTAATTCTGTTCATATGGGTAATGCCCCAGTTTTTCAAAAGTCTCCTCTGAAAATTGGTTTGGCCAGTAGGGTTAACCCAGTTAACAAAATGTAATTAACTAAGTAATCGATAAACTAAAGGAGGAAACTATTCACAAAACAAGCACGACAACCTATATGAGCTAGTATATGTAAAGCAATCAGTGTGCCCTGCTGAAGTGTGCCCTGCTGAAGTGAATGGAAACACCAAAAAAAAAAACACAAATATAATAAGTGTATAAGTGGAATGCATGGGGGTCTGGTTGATGTGATAAATGATGTCTTGTAGTGTAGAATTAGGGAAATGGGTTCATGGTGAGAAGCAAAACCATGTGCCATGCAACCATTTCCAAAACTTACAGTACAAGATATTTCATGCATAAATTGCCAAACCCCAAGTAACTTGTTACAAAACTTGTTCTGTAATCCTACAGTGCAAGATATTTTGTATGTCATGTACCAAACCCTCATGAAACTCACTTCGCAATCACCAGGCTCTCACATTCTCCACGTATAACGTATACATCTGAAGTAGGAGAATTCATTTGTCAGCAACCTGTGGGTATGGATCCGATATCGGATCTGAACTGGCATGGTTTATCCAGCTATGGATCCAAGCTCCTAGCTCCTCCCCTCACCCATAATGCCCTGCTCTCCCTACATGACCTCAGATCTAGTTTGCCGCGCATGGTTGTAGGCTGGATTTTTTGAGCTCCTAAAGCTAAGTTGATTTTTTCTTATTAAAGGGCGTTAAAATTGTTTAAACTTTAAATTTGTGTGAAAGATATAGGTTCCCTTTCTTTTTTTATATTTGTTGGGTTAATTTAATTTAGTTTTTACCCTCCCCTCGCTGGCTTGTAGTTGGTGTGTGTGTGTGTGTGTGTGCTTCTTTGGGGCCTTTGTGTGAGTGATTTCTTTTAATTTACTTTATTGTTACTATTTAAAAAAAAAAAAAAATAGTAATGTCTGAGGCCCCAAAGGCTGTGTTTTCAAAATGCTCCGAGTGTGGCCATAAGCTTTCCCCTGCTGATGGCCACACTCTGTGTGTTCGATGCCTTGGGGTTGAACACCTCACTTCAGGGTGTTCAATCTGTGCAGGGTTCAACCCCAGGGCATTGAAGGAGCGGAGGTCGAAGCTAGTCTTGGCGGGACTCTTGCCCCCAGACTCGGCTTCGGCCCCCGCCCCCTTGGTAGTCACTGCTTCGGCAGTCCCTGCCTTGCCTGCTACCCCTCCTCCACCCGGGATTCAGACTACCGCCAAAGGGTCGGAGGAGAGGGAAGCCAGGAAAAAGGACTGGAGAGAGAAGCACCACAAGCGGCGGCCCAAGACCGCCGTTTCGGCCTCGCCGGCTAAGCGGGCTTCACCTCCGGCCTCTCTGGCTGCTGGCTCTCGCCCTCCTCGGCTCCGGTCCCCGTGCTTTTCACCGGAGCCTGAGGATGAGGAGACCCGACCTCCGTCGAGACTATCGAGGCGGCACTCAAGGCCTACCTCGGTAGCCTCGTTGAGGTCTACTTACAGCCTCTCCGATGCTGATCTGGACCGGATGATGCGAAGGCTCATCCAGGCCCAGATGCAGATGGGAGTGCTCCTGCCTCCCCCCCCCCTCTGGGGGGGAGCTCAACCCCATTTTTTAAGCCCATTGCTCCTTCTCCGACCCGCTACCTGGGTTCGGAGCGCTCGGAGCCAGGCAGCCTCGGAGCCGGGGGTGGGTCGGTGCCGACAGTACTGGGTACTTCAGATCCGACCCTGCCCTCGAGTCTGTCGGATCCGACCTCTCGGAGCCTTGGCCCGAGCTTTGGATCCGAGGGACTCAGTGTGCCTTTGGCGCCATCCTTGTCGGAGCACACTGGTCCCTCGGATCCGAGGGGCTCGGCGCCGGCTCCGATCTGCTCATCGGATCCGAAGGGGAGCCGACTTTCGGATCCTATTGTCGAGGCTGGCTCCCCCTCTGCTTTTGATGTAGTGGAGAGGGCTCTGTTGAGGGCATCCGGACCCCCGGCCCTTGCTTCGGCTCCATCCCGCACTCCATCTGCTGTGGGCCAGGCTTCCATCACCCGGCCACTGGGACAGCCCGCTTCACTGACCCAAGCAGTTCCTGCGGTTCTGGACACTACTGGTGAGGGCTCCTCGGACAGCCCCCCCGAGGAAGCACCGCGCAAGCATTCGTGCAAGAGGAGGCACATAGACTCCCCCGAGTCTTTGACTGAAGACACTGACTTGGAGGAAGGGGAAGGCTCCCCAAGATCACCCCCTGAGGATGTCTCCTTCGGAGACATCATGGAAATGTTACGAATTAGAGGTTGGTGGTCTGCCCCAAAGTCTTCCTCAGACGAGTCGGTGTTCTTGGAGGCATTTGAAGCGGGCCCGTCTACCTCTTGGGTGTCCCCTCCTGCCGACCCCCTGGTGGACCTTATTACCACCAGGGCGTGGAAGGAAGCGGACAATCCCTAAGAGGCCCGACAGGATCCTTAGCCCCCCTGCTGACCGTGCCCACTGGAGCAAGGGACCCCCGGTAGATGCCATGTTGTCTGCAGCAGCCACTAAGAGGGAACTCGCCCAAGAGAGTCTCTCAGTCCATCCCCCGAGCAAGGAGTCTCGGATGATGGACCGTTTGGGGAAGTGAATGTTTAGTTCAGCGACCTTCTCAGTGAGGGCGCTCAACTATTTGGCACACGTCATCAGGATGCAGCGTGATCTTATCAAGGAATACGCTGCATCCCCCCCAGAGTCCATGTCGGAGGAGGACAAACTTATGCAGTCCACCCGTATGGCCACTCTTCGTTCTGTGACTAACACCTCTATGCGGTTACTTTCCCACGCTACCGAGGGAGCCGCTAGAGCTGCGGGAGTGGGCCTAGTCACAAGACGGCAGGCCTGGCTCCGCCACTGCGATTTTACAGAGCCCTTCAAGGCGTCTTTCGCAAATGCCCCCTTTGATGGTTCTGCCCTTTTTGGCAAGACAGTTCGCGATACCTTGGTTCAGAGCGAGAAGGATGGGAAGACGCTGTCTGCCGTCGGAGTCCGCTTCTCTGTGCCCCAGAGGTCCTACTCTAGGAACCAAAAGGGCCAGAAGAAGATGTGGTTCCGGAAGTCGCAGCATTCCCAACCCGCTCCGGACAACCAGTCCTTCCGCGGCAGAGGAGGACAGGGAGGACGCCGCCCTAGGGGCAGAGGGGCTCCCAGGAACTTTGGGTCCAGGGAACCTTTCTCTGAACGGCCCACGCAGCAACCCTGAGGGGTTGCCCGACTGCTCCACTCTGGAGGCAGTCGGGGGACGTTTCTCGGAGCACCTAGCGGCATGGGAGTCCATTACATCGGACCGCTGGGTACTCCGGATTATATCCAGAGGTTACAAGATCCCCTTTCTTCATGTCCCAAAATTAAAAATCCTCCCCGATGTTCCACCCGATCAGAGGGAGGCCGCTTCAGCAGAAATTGGCCATCTGCTGCGAAAAAGAGCCATCCAGCCCGTCCCCCCAGACCAGATCGGATCAGGGTTCTACTCTAGGTTCTTTTTAGTGCCAAAAAAGACGGGGGACCTAAGACCAATTCTAGACCTGTCCCTGTTGAACCTGTCAGTTCCCAAAGAGAAGTTCCGGATGGTCACTTTGCAATCCATCCTCCCCCTTCTAGGGGAGAATCACTGGATGTGCTCTATAGACCTCAAGGACGTGTACTACCACATTCTGATGGACAGATGATCCAGGAGGTTTCTTCGCTTCCGGCTGGGAGCCAGTCACTACCAGTTCAGGGTCCTTCCCTTTGGTCTCACCACAGCCCCCAGGGTGTTCACCAAAGTATTAGCAGTTGTTGCGGCCCACCTGAGGCTTCAGGGGGTGCAGGTCTTTCCGTACCTAGACGACTGGCTTCTCACTGCCCCAACAAGGCATCTACTCTTTTTGGCAAGAGACTCCTTTCTTCTCTTTCACAGTAAACATAGAAAAGTCCAACCTGGTCCCTACTCAAATAATAGAATTTATAGGAGCCAGGTTAGACACGAGAAATTTAAGAGCCTTTCTCACAACCGACAGAGTTCGGAATCTGCGACTCCAGGTGCGGGCCATCCTTCACTCCAGCTCAACACCTGCGGAATTGATCTTGAGGGTGCTAGGGTCTATGGCGGCAGCGATTACTCTTCTTCCGCTCGCCCGCTTGAACATGCGGGTACTTCAATGGACACTTCATGTGCAATGGTCATTTCTTTCCCTCCCCCTGTATCATCCCATTGCAATCAGCAAGGCTTGCAAGCGGTCTCTCTTGTGGTGGCTCCATTCTCCGGACCTCCACAGGGGCCGCCCCTTTTGTGCATCTCCCCCGCTCGCCACGGTGACCACGGACGCTTCCCGCCTCGGGTGGGGGGGGGCATTTTGCGGGCCGGACGGTCCAAGGCACGTGGAGCGATTCAGAGACCTCCCTGCATATCAATGTTCTGGAAATGAGGGCGGTGCTCTTGGCGTTGCAAGCACTTCAAGCCCTCCTTCCCCTGGGAACAATTGCGATTCAATCAGACAACATGTCGGTGGTCTGGTACATCAACAAACAAGGGGGAACCAGGTCTTACCCTTTATGTCGAGAAGCTATGAGAGTGTGGAAATGGGCGATCTCCACCAACCGCTTTCTCATCGCAACGCATATTCCGGGTCGGACCAACATCCTAGTGGACAAGCTCAGTCGCACCATTCTCTCCCCATACGAGTGGTCTCTCAATTCTCAAGTAGCGAAATGTATCTTCGGACAGTGGGGGACTCCCTGTTGCGATCTCTTTGCTTCTCCCTTAAATGCCAAGTGCGACAGTTTTTTCGCTCTAATCCCCCCTCCAGGGGATTCTCCGAGAGACGCTCTGGTGCATGCTTGGCCTCCCGGTCTTCTTTACGCATATCCCCCTCTACCTCTGATGCTACAAGTACTTCAGAAAGCCTCTCGGTTGGGGTGCAGAATGATCCTCATTGCCCCGTTCTGGCCTCGACAGATCTGGTTCCCTTACCTAAGGTCTCATTCAGTGAATCCACCTTGGATTCTAGATCCCATTCTGGATCTGATATCACACCCGTCGAACCTACCAACTCCGAACCTGGACAACCTGAAGTTGACTGCTTGGCTGCTCCAGTTCCACTCCTAATCAGGACCCCCGGTATCTCGTCCCCAGTTAAGGCCATTCTGGTAGCGGCCCACAAGCCCTCTACCAGAAAAATTTACCGTAGTAAATGGAAGTGTTTCTCCATTTGGGCAGAGCGGCAAGGCCTAGATCCTTTCACGGTTCCCCTTCCTTTGGTTCTAGATTTCCTTACTACTCTCTCTAATGATGGCGCCAGTAGTTCCACGGTCAAAGTTCAGCTGGCGGCCATATCTCATTACCATGTTGGACACGATTCAGGGTCTCTTATGTCGGCTAAGTTATGCAAAACCTTCCTAAAAGGCACCTTTTTACTCAGACCCCCTGTCAAAGAAACGGTTCCCCCCATGGGAGCTTTCCTTGGTACTTCAGGCCTTGACCGCTCCCCCCTTCGAACCTGCGGCCACAGTCGATCTTAAATTCTTGTCCTTTAAGACTGCTTTTTTGGTAGCCATTACTTCGGCTAAGAGAGTTTCTGAGCTTCAGGCCCTGTCCATGAAACCGCCTTATATGATTTTTCATCCGGACCGGGTGTGCCTCAGGATCAATCCCTCCTTTCTTCCTAAAGTAGCTTCGAAGCTAACATTAATCAGTCCATCAACCTCCCTGTTTTCATTCCTAAGTATCAAAACAAAGGCGAATACAAGCTGCATTCCTTGGATGTTCACAGGCAGCTTCGTTTTTACCTTCATAGGACAGCTGGTCATAGGCAATCAGACCAGTTGTTCATTTCTTTTGCCAAATTCAATCTGGGTAAACCAATTTCCAAAGTTTCTTTGTCACGCTGGATTTCTCAGTGTATTCTGTTGGCGTCAATCCTCTGGGAGGCCCGCACGGAGGGAGTCCATGCTCATTCGACCCGGGTCTGTCTCTACTTCAGTGGCCTTTAAGTCTAGGGTTCCTCTGGATGACATTTGTTCAGCAGCCACTTGGGCTTCATCTCATACCTTTATTACTCATTACAAGCTGGACGTCACTTCTAGAGGTAGAGCATCCTTTGGCTCAGGTGCTCCGGAATATCCTTCCATGATAGCTACCCAAGATTCAGGTAGCTGGGGACTCTGTCCTACAGGTTGCTGACAAATGAATTCTCCTACTTCAGATTTAGAAGTTATGTACTTACCATAACGTTCCATCTGAGTAGGTGGATTCATTTGTCTGCAACCATCCCGCCCTCCTATCCCCCTGGCCTTGTCAGTTTCCTGCATAGGGTGTGTTACCCTTTAATTAGGGTAGTTGGTGCAGGGCAAACTCGATCTGAGGTCATGTAGGGAGAGCAGGGCATTATGGGTGAGGGGAGGAGCTAGGAGCTCGGATCCATAGCTGGATAAACCATGCCGGTTCGGATCCGATATCGGATCCATACCCACAGGTTGCAGACAAATGAATCCACCTACTCAGATGGAACGTTATGGTAAGTACATAACGTCTAAGTATGTATGTGTATATGGTTGGATAAGGGAATGTTATGCATGGAAGTATACAGAGAGAGAGGGAGAGGCTTGTTGCTGTTTAGCTGCATCATAGTTTCATAGATTATTAAGCTTACAGCCAAGGAGACCATTGAGAAGCATATCATCATCACATGGCGTAGTACTAGTGGCAGACTGACAGTACTCCCCCATTAAGTAGATTTCCCTAACATAACCTAGATAAAAAATTGCAGTCACCTGATCAGTCATCTAGCCTGGTTTTAAATGTGCACCTTGGATGTACTCTGCCTGATATGCAACACCAGCCTATTCAGGAAGTGTGGATATGCTGGGTAGGTAACTGCTGCACTATATGTGTTGCTGAGGTGGTAGTATGTTAATGTTAAGTTGTCTATCTTGCCTTCATTCTTGCTGCATGGGTCCAGAGCCGATCCTCGGCTCAGACTCGGCCTTCTACTAAAGCTCAAGAGCTATTTACCGGCTCAAGGCTTCTCCATATCCCACAATGCTAGGCGACAGATACCCAGATCTCGTTTGCCGCTTCAGCTACGAGGTTGCGATTTTACTGCCTCCAGGTTGTATAAATCTTTTCCTGTATTTTTACTGTTAATATTCTCTTATTTTTTTTGATAATGTTCCCTCTTAGTTTAATTAGATTGTGTACCCCTTGAGATCCCACTTAGAAACTCCTTTTTTGTTATTGTTATAGAGTTTCTTCCCCCCCCCCCCCACCCTTTAGGGTAGTGTTAGGCCTTATTAGCTACTTTTACTTACTCATAGTTTTGTTCTTGTATTTTATATATATATATATATATATATATATATATATATATATATATATATATATATATATATATATATATATATATATATATATATATATATATATAAATTTGTTAGTAATAGTTGTGTGGTTATAGTTATTACTAGTTACCTGTTTCCTTTGGTATACCTTTTTTAATATGTCTAAAGATACCAAAGTCTCAGGTTTCAAGAAGTGTGACTCGTGCTGTCAGACGATGTCTCTGACAGATGGTCACACTTCTTGTGTTTATTGCTTGGGCTCCCTACACCTGCAGGACTCTTGTTCAGTCTGCCACGCCTTCAGTCCGAGAGTCCTGCAGGAGCATAGGAACCAGCTCATTTTGAGTGGCTTACTTAAGCCAGAAGGATCCCCGGCTAAGCCTCTGTCGGGTAAATCCTTAAAGCCCGCCAAACCGTCGGCTCCCTGTTCGGAGCTGTCGCCGAGCAGAGCTCCTGCCTCCTTGTCGGTTCTGGCTGGAACCGATACTTCGAGACCTCAGTCGGCTCCGACCTGAAAACGTTCGACGTCCCCCTTTTTAGAGTCCGTTCGTTCAGCTTCGGGGTCTCCATTGCTTCAATCGGAGCGGAGCCATAGGTCCCACTCCTCTCGGCCCTCCAGGTTATCCGATCATGACTTGGAGAGGGTGGTCAGTAGGCTCCTAAAGTCGCAGGCACTGGCCAAAATTTTGACCAGCCCTTCTCAACAGACTGTGGCTATCCCTGTGTCTTGAACAGTTCCTCCTCCGACTCTTCCACTGTGTTCGGAGCCGGAGCTCGTTGGGGCTCGAATCGTTGGAACGTCGGAGCCGATACTACACCTTTCGGCTCCCTCGTCGGCTCCAATCTCTTCATTGGTTCCGTCCTTGGAGGGATCAGGGCTCCCTCGTCAGCTCCGGGGGGACTAGTGGCATCGAACTCTTGTCTGACCCCGTTCTCCCTCTCGGGGCCTCGGCACAGGTGAGCTCGGCCCCGGAGCCATCCCTCTCGGTGCCGGGAGGGGTTCACATCCCTTTGGAGCGTGGACCCTCTTCTCTGCCTGACAGGGGCGCCTTCGAGGTCATGAGGAGTGTGCTGACTCCTGTGTCGGCTCCTTCCCCCATGGTGCCTGCATCGGTCTCTGTCCACCCTCCTGACTCCGAGCGTGGAGAACAGATGCTCCAGGTCGCCCCATTGTGTGTATCTTCCTCTTCCGAGGCCTCCCCTAATCATTCAGAGGAGCCCCCTAGGAAGAGAAAATGTAAGAGGAAACATGTTGACTCCCCCGAGTCAGTCATGTCTGACACCGACTTGGAGGATTCGGAAGGGTCCCCAAGGTCCCCCTCTGAGGATGTCTCCTTTTCAGACATCCTTGAGATCCTTAGGCAGAGGGGGAACTGGACTGCCCTTAACCCTTCCAAGGACGAGTCTGTGTACCTGGATGTGTTTGGTTCTCGCCCTTCCACCTCCTGGGTGTCTCCGCCTTTCGATCCACTCATGGAAGTGGTGGCTCGGAAGGCATGGACAGCCCCGGACACAGTGGAACCAACTCCCCACAAGCCCACTAAATTCTTTGCAACCCCTGTCCATAACATTCTAGATTTGTTGGCAGAACTTTTACGAGCAGGTTCCTCATCTGCCACCATTAGAGTCCAGTTGGCTGCTATCGCTAATTTCCACGCTGGTCTGTCAGAGACCAGCATCATGTCCCACAAGCTTTGTAAAGCCTTTCTTAAAGGGACTATTTTACTTAGGCCCCCGGTTAAACATCCCCCGCCTCCGTGGGATTTGAACCTGATATTAACTTCATTGATTCTCCCTCCCTTTGAACCTGCGGCTTCCTGTTCCTTAAAATTACTCTCCTGGAAGACTCTCTTCTTAGTAGCCATCACCTCAGCTAGAAGAGTGTCGGAACTTCAGGTCCTCTGTATTCATCCTCCTTATCTTGTTTTTCACAAAGATAAGAGTTTCACTCAGGACTAATCCTTCCTTTTTACCCAAAATACCTTCCGAGACAAATCTGAATCAGACTATTGATCTTCCTGTCTTTTTTTCCTGACTATTCGAACAGAGCTGAACAAACGTTGCACTATTTGGATGTTCACAGGCAATTACGTTTTTATTTGGATAGGACTAAGCAAACAAGAAAATTGGACCAACTCTTCCTGTCCTGTGCTGAGGGCAAGCAGGGCCTGCCAGTTTCTAAAGTAACCTTATCCAGGTGGTTGGCCTCCATTATTACTTTGATTTACCAACTGAGACATAAAGAACTCCCTACAAAACCAAAAGCTCATTCCACCAGAGCATTAGCTACGTCGGTAGCTTTTCAGGCAAGACTTCCAATGGAATCTATTTGTGCTGGAACCACATGGGCCACTCCTCATACTTTCATTTCACATTACAAGTTGGATATGGCCTCCAGGAGTCGAGCTGACTTTGGTTCCACTGTGCTCAAGAGTCTGTTCCGATGAGCCACCCAGGGCTAAGGTGCTAGGGACGCTGTCACATCCAGCAAGAATGAAGGCAAGATAGACAACTTAACATTAAGAAGTTATGTACCTACCACAACGTTCCATGTTGGTTGTCTTCTTCTCACCTTCTTTCTTGCGTCCCACCCTCCATCCCCCTAGCCTGGACAGACCGAGAAGAATCCCCTTGGAGGCCTTCTTTCTCTGGTTGACTCTTTTCTAGGGTACGTCCTCCTCTCTTTTTAGCACTGTAGGTAAACCTTGTAGTGGGGACAAGTTTCTCCATGGTGTTAGCTCTGCCAAATGAGATCTGGGTATCTGTCGCCTAGCATTGTGGGATATGGGGAAGCCTTGAGCTGGTAAATAGCTCTCTATCTTTAGTAGAAGGCTGAGTCGGAGCCGAGGATCGGCTCTGGACCCATCCAGCAAGAAAGAAGGCGAGAAGAAGACAACTAACATGGAACGTTATGGTAGGTACATAACTTCTTATTATCTGCTTTCCCTGGGGGTCTGTTTAGGTGAAAGTCTTCAAGGCTGTTTATAGCATGGAAGACTAAGCAGAGATTTACCCTCAGAAGTCTGTGTGACACTGAGTGGAGGGATATGGCCTTCATTCTATCAGATTAACTAATACGATATACTAAGACCTGAGAGCTTTTTGGTGAGGAAACGTTGAAGTTTTTCAAGTTGGTTTAGGTGCTTCATAAGGTGCTTGCCATATGGGTTATAATATTCAATGCTGTTCCTCTTAATTAAGGCAGAGTGGTACTGTAACTTCACTGGTTCTTGAAGAGATACCATGAAAGATAAGTTATGCATGGTAGAAAGATTTTCTAGATGAAGACATGGTTATCAAAGGAAAGTTTATTAGCAGTAATTACCCAAGTCCTTGATTACTGTGTCAGATTTAAGTAGGACTTTATCTGTATGATTAGCAGTAGTTGTCACTTGTCTTGGTTTACAATTGAAGACAAACAGATGGGGTGGTTCATTTATATGTTTTGTTACATAGAAACACATCAGGATGGATAACAGCGGTACAAAATATAAACAAACTGATTTAACTGTCAGACTACACAGACATGCATGCTTACATCTCAACAGCTTACTACAAAATGGCAGTCAGGCTCACACGTGCTCAGTATTTATGCACATGTGCAGCCCATGAAAAGCTTCTTAAAGATATACATGCATACTGATCTACAGAAGCGATGTTAGATTACCAAAGGAAACTCTGCTGCATTTCCTGGGGTTGCAGCTAAACCTATGATTAATATACTAAGCTTTTGTCTGGTGTTGCCCTTGCTGGAGAATTTGAATTAGAATGGATTTGATAGCAGCCCTCGAATTTGCAATTATTAGCAACCTTGGTTATGTGTAGTCAGTTGATATCAGCTTTCATGTCCGTAATGTATATACCAAAGATAGAGCTCTGTGGGACACTTTTTTTCATTTTGGGGCAATTATCCCCAACTTTAATGATATGGGTTTTATTAGGTAGCTAGTTAATTATGAAGAAAACTGTATGTGGGTTAATGGTGAGTAGGGAGTGTTTGTAAATGACTCCAGCATATGGAACAGTGTTGAAGGCCTCGGCAAGACCCACATAAGCAACATGGACTGTAGGTCCCTTTATTCATGGCATCAGCAACCCTTTCAAAAAGCCACATAACTACAAGACCATTTTCTGATTTAATGGTCAGTAAAAAGTCATGCTTGGAGATAATTTCCTGTAAAAAAGTCATGCTTGGAGATAATTTTGTGTGCATTCAGAGAGAATTCATTCCATTGTTGGCTTTGTAGATGGTGCAAGGTGTATCTGTTTGTCATTTGGTATTAACTTCAACTTGTACTTATGAGGTGCCTGTACAGTAAGGAGGCCTTGAGGGGTATGTAAAGTCATTATCTTATGTAATGTTGGGCATTTATTAGGGCATAACCATCTGTGCACCTTTTGTGAGTTTGTTGCTGTTCCTATATTTAGGGTAAGAAATGTGAGAGTGGAAAGGTGTGCCAGCATAGTATGCCCTGTGGTTCGGACATAGGTAGTACATGGGAAACGTACAGGGGAATGGGCAACAAGAAAGCATGGGATGTAGCTGTTTTGAAATAGTTGGTTAGTAAAAGTGTTTTTCTTGTGTAACATATGGTGCTTTTCTTTCTTTTTTTTTAACACCTTGATTGAATTATCACTTGTGACATAGGCAAACTTATATGTGTGTAAAATAAAACAAACCATATTAACGTGTTCACAGTTACAAACATTATACATCCTACATCACATATTTTTCCGTACTATATAATCAAGCCAACATTACATAAGTTGGTCAGTTCCTGCCTTCCCTTAAACCTCATGCCTCATCAAGAACATTATTCTGCATGTATTGTTTCCACAATTTTCATTTTTGTATGTAATTTGCTCCTGCCCTTTTCTAAAGATCACACTTTCAGTTAATTTGTCTGTATTAAAATATTCACTACTTCAAATATGGTTGGTTTAGACTTTGATTTCCATTTTCTAGTAATTGCTTTTTTGATCATCGACAGAATTAAACTTAATAAGGCCTTAATATGTCTAGGGTGATACAGATCCTATATCCCAGTTCAAAAATCACTTCCTTAGTTATATCTGTTTGCTCACCCAGTATTCCTGACAGAGTACTGTGTAGTGAATTTGTAAAGTCTGCCATCTCATTACACCCCCAAAATATATGTTCCCAGATACCTCATTCTTCCCCATCACTCTTCCAACATTTGCTTTCTACTTGAGGAAACAATTCTTCAGAGTCTGCTTGGGGTATAAAGTATCTATTCATACACAACATGTAAAACATCTTAATGTTTTTTGTAGTAACAAACTTCATACAGAAGTCGAATGTGAGCTTGTTGCACAAGATTACTCCAACTAACTTTGTAGATTTCATAGCTTTAATGTGTGAGTGATCCTTGGAAAATAAATCACTTTGTTGCAGGTGAAGAAGAGACCAGTACATACTTGAATTTTGTGGATCAGTACACTTATGCTAATAAAAAGAATAAATAAAGGGCCATAGTGTTGAATGAATATGTTATAAAATTAGTCAAATGTATGTGATGAAATTTGTAGTGGTTTAGTACTGATATCAAAATACTCAGAACTGTGATACAAAGTGTAATAAATTTGTTGACTATGTAGAGTATGTTTGATATGCTGTGTGTCATTGGTGTGAGGCTACATATTGTGGTTTAATATGCTGTGTGTCGTTGGTGTGAGGCTACATATTACGGTACCACTGCATGTTAATGTTATCTGGTAGTTGGCAGGTGTGTCCTGGTTGCTGTGGTGTTAGTGCAGTAAGAACTGCAGCAACCCAAGTAGTTATATGGAAAATAAGTGCAGCAAGGAGCTTGTCTCCTGAACTGTTTGGTATTTATTCCATGTTCTTTATTAGTTTAGTGTGACTGTATCAAGATGGAGTAGAAAGCCTGTGTTTGTTGTTGTTGATCGAGTACATGTATACCCTTGAAAACAGATGTTAGTAGCAAATAGTATTGGGTCTGTTGATATAAACTAACAGAAAAGTATAAAGTTCATTATATTAGCACGTTGAGGTCTGAAGGTGAAGAACTACTTCAGCCGACTGCAAACCACCATGGGTCAAATGTATGTGAGGTGCAAAGGTACTCCACAGAGGTTGAGCAAAAGAAGTCCCTTAACCCACCGTCTGTTATAGTAGATGTTTTGGCAAGCACATCATTAGAATCCATTGCTGAGCTGCCCACAAGGAAACCGATGGTAGGTACTATGAATAAAATGTGACTTGCATGTCATAAGGTAGGTGGTTGCCAAACTCTATCAATAAAATGGAGAATGTAGGCTAAAGCATGAGGAGTTTGTATTTCGTAGTGCTTCTGTCGGCACGGCTGGTGTATGTTTTCTAGTCATATCAGTAGTGCAGAATCTGGTGAACCTGGCCACAGTCAGACTGGGAATAGGCAGTGGAATGTTTCCTTGTGCCTGTTACATTTGCCATTAATTTACAGCATTTATGCATGCATTTTTTTCTTGAGGTATGTGGTGCAAGTAAGAGTGTACCTTTGTTGTTACCACAAATTCCTTGTGAAAACCTGCATTTTATGGTAGTGTAGTTCTGTTTAGTTTGGTAATTGTTACCTGGTGCCTGTAAAACGAGATGTGTAAATGCGTGGCACAGAAATTTTAACTTAATTCATACAGTGAGATACTAGAACTGCTATGGCATTTTACTGCTGCTTATATATTCAGCAAGGACAACATGTGGATTGGCTTTTTTCTCCACCAAGATTCAGGTCTTTGAGAACATTTTGTCGTGATAGTCACTCGGCTTCAGTATAAAGTAGAAATAGTTTTGTGTTCTTTGTCAGTCCTTTAGATAGTAGGAGAAAGCATTATTATTTTTGTAACCAGAGAATGCAGAGACCTTGTAGATAGTTACATCTGAATTTTAAGAGAATGCCCAGAGTTTCTACTGGATGAGTTCTACATTTAATGCCCCAAACTTTTATTTTAAGTGGATAGTAGGTGTTTATTCTGGTTCATTAGTTAATATGGAATATGAACTCCCAGAAAGCCTTAAGCCATGGGTTTGTGTTTATTCTGCGAACATAAAATCTGGTCTTTTGCTCATTATACAGGTTTCAAAGAAATTAAAGATGACTTTTTTGTCACTTTTTGTTATGTTTGTGCTTTTATTTTGCCTTGGTGTCTTCTAACTTTTGTACTTCCTGTAGTGCTGTAAAGACTTTTCTGTATTAGTTTAAGGGAGCTAAAGTAAATTAAATAGCTAGATAAATTATTTGTTTCTAGAATTTCAATAATAAACAAATAAGGCACCAGGAGTACTTCTAAAGTAAGATAGCCACACATGTTTGTTCCAAAATTCACCAGAAAGCCTGTATGAGTGCTTTTGTTCCTTTAATGCATTACATTCAAAATGGAACTTCATCAGATACAACATAAAACATCACTTCCCTCCATTTTATATACTTTTACATACTTGTCATGTGACCTGCCACCATTTTATAAAAAACAAACACACTAATAAAATCATTGACATAACACTTAATAAAAACATTTAAGAACATGTCCGTTAATAAGACCTTCCACTTGGAACCTATTACCTGCATAATCTATGCTAAAAAATGTGCAAATCCCGCTACTATATCTAATAAGCCTATTTATTAAACCCCATTTTAGCTAACAATACTCCTAAAGAGTTAAAATACCGTTATTAAATTTCATGTACGTATACTCATATTAAATTATTCTTCCACTTTCAAATATTTCCTTTAATCAGTATGCTGAGTATGTGACACTGTTTTGGAAAGTAACATGCATTGCTGGTATAGATACTTATTACATTTATTCATAATCTGTTTTTAAATCTCACAAGATTGAGAATGTTGAAAGTACATACACTCAAATCAGTCTCAGAGAATGTATTCAAATTTCTTTAACAATCCAGAAATTAGCACTGATGTCTGCACCAATATCTCAAAACGATATGAGTATGGAACAGTTAGTTATACGAGGCTTCACAACAGATACTAGAATTAACTTATTGATTCCACCCTAAATTTCTAATTATTAAATTGACGTTAATGTATATTTTTAAATCATTTTCTTATATACAGTAAACAACATATCTGCAGATTAAAAAAAGTGTGTGTGTACAAATATGTGTGTGTGTGTGTTTCATGTAATAGCAAATGCACAAAAGAGAGTTGAACAAAACATTAATGTTTTTCCATCAAAGAAAAAAATGTTTTTTGCAAGGACAAGTCCTCTACAGCCCTCACCCCCCCCTACTAATTATATATACCAACTCCAAGGGCGCAGTAGACAAGGGAAAGGGTAAATTCTCTAACCATGTTGTACTGCAATCTGCACACAAACCAGTCTAGAAGCCAGGAGGGAAAGACAGCTAAGAGCGAATGTTGATCTATTGCAGAATATACACATAAGCTACCATGAATCAGAAACCTGAAGCAATAGAATGGCTATTTGCTTTGTTCACTGCACTTTGCATTATTCGACTGAAGCGCCGATATGTTTAATTTAACATTTTGGATGACCCCATACAACTTTGAAGTGGTTCTTGCTATGGCTTTTCTGATTAGAACTCCTTCCCCAAGACCCAGAAATCATTATCATGTACTAAATCACTTGGGACTGAACATTTAAATTCTGAACAGGATCCCTGTGCTTGGATAAAACAAAAAACACCTTTCTTGTTCCAAGTTCCATCATTTCTTATCTGTATTGTTTTACTATTAAGTGCTACAGCCTTCAAGGGGTAACCAGTACATGCAAGCGACAACATTCCAGTCACACGTGAAAGCTGTCAGAAAGTCAGTGCTACGGGGAAAGAAAGAAAATATGTAGTCTTAGAACTTTCAAAGTAGCCGATGCACGCCCTTTGGTATAATCGGTTTTTAGCCTTAATGGGGTGTTCATTTTCTGGATTCAGTCTTGGAATTAAGTTCATTAACTTCCTTCCTGTTTTACAGTTTTTTGAGCTTCACTACCACAGATGTTGTCAAAATGTTGATATGTGTCTTTTTCTAAAAAGTGCTACAACATCTTGAATGCAAACTGAAGAGGAGAAAAGTTTGAAAATATTCTGTAATGGATCAGCTTTTACTTTATAAAGTTTTATAATAATTGGACAGCCCAAGAATTTGGGAAGTTCACATATAAAGCAAACACAATTCATTGAAATTATTTTAATGAAATCACAAATGGCTGGAATTCATTATGTGGAAAAACACTGAAAAGAAGACTGTATAGACAGAAAAGTAAAATAATTGTATAGATGTTAGGGGTAACTCCCTGTACTTCCTTAAATTATTACTCTAACTGCAAGGTCTGCAACATTTGACATTGATGTAGTTATTTGCACGTAACAAAGTTGACACTATTTTGAAGTCCTAGACCTTGGACTTACAATAAGAGTATTACGCTTGTAGTGGGCCCTCCCTGCAAGACATACATTTTTGTATGTAAATGTTTTACTTAATCTGTTTACTATTTTTCATATATTTATCCACATAATGACATTCAGTTATTTGCAATTTTAGCAAAATATTTTCAGTGAATTATGTTTTAATAAATAATACTTAAAAAAAAGCTGAACAAAAACTGTATAAAGTACTTTCTGGTCATCTGCAGTGCAAACACCTAATAGAATGTAATACCTTGATGTACAACTTCAGATCAAAGCAGCAGACAAGGATGCAGAGCTGACTATCTGCACACAAATCTAAGGAATAAAATCATTTATCCTGTCTTACTGCAATGACATTCTTATTACTTTCCATTTTTCTGCTAGCCTATCAATAAGTCACAAAAGTCTTTTGTTTTTATTTGTACTTAATCTACTTTACTTCAGTAGTCCTCCTGTTACCCCAAGCACTTTGCTGCTGGCCTAAGCTAGTTTACAAAAAGTAATCATGTCCTCAGCTGTTCTGTAATGTTTGGTGTTGGTAAGTCAACTTGCATAGTGTTCTTGCAACCCATCTTTGTATGCACTCAGTTTTGTTTGTATAATCTTGATATAGGTGACCAGAGGGGTCACTCACATTCCAGATTAGATGCTATTATAAAGCAGCATTAAGCCTAATGTAACTTTTGCATTTCTAGATTTTAAAAACATGGGCATGTATCCTAAGATGCAGTGGCTCTTTTTATACAGGGTGTCAGTGTGTTCAACTTAACAGTCCACAGTAATGCCCAAGTCATTATAACTATAATTGTTTCCCATTTCTGTTTCCCCTGTTTTGCATTTGGACACATTGATTCTTTTTATTTCCCTTCCTTTTTTTATTACCCTTTGATTCTTGAGCACAGGAGCCCCCATCCTAGTCTACGTACATTAAATAAATACTGGAAAAGCGCCCCTGCTAGAGTGGCGTTGGCTATGTTTGAGCGCAACACATATAACTTATTTTGGTCTCATTTAAGATCATGTTACTTTTCACTACATAAAACTATAACACATCTTGAATAGTATATATTATCTCATTATCACCGTTGCTTATAATTTCCCCACCTTTATGCTATCTACAAAAGCTGCATACAAAACCGTACCGTCATTAATTAAGATGTAAAAGTAGTAAGTATAGAAGGTTGTGATCGTACCCAGGTTATGTGTTAAAGACTTGGAGGTCAACAAATTCACCTCAAAAGCAAAACTTGAGATGTGAATCTTGATATCCACTCTGAGTACACAAAACCTTGGTTATAGTCGGGGAGATCTGATCATAATTCTATGGACTGCATGGATCTTTTTCTGCAATCATATACTACAAAAATTAGACCAAAAAAAGGTGCAGTAGTATTACTACAACCACACGGAGAGCAGCTGCTGCAGAAGGCTGTTAAGTACTTCATTTCAATACAGTCCAACAAAGTGCTTAATAGCTTTCCACCATTCTTTTGTAGTAGCCGTTGACTTCTGCTGCTGCTGAACTCTCATGATAACGCATTAAATGTACTATTGTGAGACTGTTGCTTAACAGCGGTGAAGGGTGCTGAATGAAAGCTGGTCAGGCATGTTGTTGACATCAGAAAAGGAGTTGACAAGCCTGTCTTTTCCCTAGTTTTAGAGTGTAATCATGGTGCTCAGTTCAGTACAAATAGTCAAAGGAGAGAACCCTGTGGGGTACTGTTGGTGACTCAGAATCAGCCCTTGCATACTATCTCCTCCTGCACAGCTCTTTCTGTTATCCAGGTCAGTATTAATTTGCCTGAGTAGGCTGCGAGATATTCCTAATCTGGCCAGTTTCAAATGTAACCTGTTATAATTTACTGGGTTCAGTCAACATACATAGCATAGAAATGTAAGTTTTTGTTAACAGTAGTTACAGTGTCATCATAAGAACATATTTTCTTTCTGTCACTACATCATTTCGCTGGATGGAAAGTATGCATGTATGCTACACCACAGACTGTAATCTAGTGACATTAATTTCCTTTAATTTAGCAGTGTTTGGCAAAAGACTAATTGGCCTACTCATCCTACAAATTTGCTTCCTTCCTTATTTTTATAAATGATTTTAGTAATAGTGATTTTCCATTCCAGTGGAGTGGCACCAGTTTTTCAAGAGATGAGAAACATGTCACTTTGTGATTTGATCATTTCTAAACCTGATTCCTTTGTATTCTATTGGATATACTGTCAGTTCTAGAGGCATTTCTGGTGTTCCGATTTTTTAGCATGATCAGAAGATCTCATTGACCTGAACAAAATCATTGTACAGGCAGCGAGGGTTAAGGCAGAACATGCTGGAATACCGATCAGCAAACAGTTCAAGTTTTTTCTTGACTAATTCTATCATCTTGTTTTTGTAATAAAACGGGGTAGACACATTTCATTTTCCTGGCCTGTCTAATACTGGTTTAGAAACCTTTTTCTGTTATCTCTAACATTGCTCACTACTTTCAGTTTGAAGTTGTAGCTTGTTTTTTAATTAGCTTTTGAATTGTACACTTTAGTGATGGTTTACTATTGAACCTCGTTGGCTTATTGATTTTAGTTTTTCTGCTGATCAGTCTTGCTTTTTAAAGATGCATAATTGCAAAGTTACCTGCCCCTGTTTTTTGTTCTAGTGAGTTTTGTTCTAAAAGGGAAAAATTTTTTTTAAATACTTCCTCTCATTAATGTTTCCACTTAGCAATGCATAGCTGGATTAGGGAGATTTTCTTTTCATACAGATACCCGAGGATTCTCCCTAAGTAGGGCAGGAATGCCTTAGTTAATGGTGCACAGATATAAGATTAGGCTTTTTCCACAGTTTGTGTCCTGAAGCACAGAATTCATTTTAAAGCTTTTTTGGCTAGTCTAGGAGTCCCAGAAGTTGTGAAGACCATTCTCTAAAATGGAGGAGGACTTTGAGATAAAGATGGTGAGATAGGTGGTAGAATTGAGTTCTCTAGATACTAACTCAATTAATTCAACCTGATTGGCAAGGTAGGTGGTTGAATTTAGTGTCCTAGATGCTAATTCAGTGAATTTGGCCTGATCACTGACTTCTATTTGTGCCCAGTATTGAGCAAGTTTTTGTGAGTGCCAAGGCTGCAGTTTTAATTTGGATTTCTTATCAAGTTATGTTTCAAGTAATAATGTTTCATTTGGTTAAATAAAGTGCAGATGTACAGAACAGTGGTGTCAGGAGAGACACTGTGTTATGCTGTAGCTAGTTTTAGTTTTTGCATAAGCCATAAAAATATAAATATCTTTAAAAGTACAGGAATTGTATGAAAAGAGACCCTTCGAAAGGGAGAACTCTGCAGACTGCCATGCAGGATAAGTTAACATTAGTGGTTCTTCAGGTTACCGTTGTCAGTGCCATTCAACAGTATACTTTGTGGAGGATTTCTTTTGCTTAGGAAGTAGCTGTGGCTTATTTTCTTTTGTATGAGCCAAGCTTAGTTGGAAGGATACAACAGCATTTCTGAATCATCATCAACCCCCTTTTTCACATTTAATATATGGGGTCTGAGTGTTGTGTCAAATGATGCCATGTTTTTCAATTCAGTGCCTCTCTTCTACCTTCTTTAATGTTCATACCGGACTGTCACAGGTCTTTTCTCATGCAATCCAACCATTTTGTTGCTGGATGCCCTCTTTTCCTTTTGCATGCTTCCTGTC
This sequence comes from Protopterus annectens, assembly GCF_019279795.1. Classification (NCBI taxonomy): domain Eukaryota; kingdom Metazoa; phylum Chordata; order Ceratodontiformes; family Protopteridae; genus Protopterus; species Protopterus annectens. Next base: position 104,722,261 of record NC_056733.1, on the reverse strand, counting down.
TGTCCCAAATCTTTTTCTTCGGATTGCCTTCTCTTTTCTTGCACATGTGCCTAGACCACCATAATCTGTTCTCTCTGCCCTTCTCTGTAATTGGAGCTACTTTAGCTCCTCCTGTGATGTCCTCATTTCTTCATCTCTTCCAGAATGTGCATTGTACGTTGTACTACCCATCTCAAGACACTTCATTTCCATCACCTTTAGCTTCCTCAACTGCTCTGACTTTATTTCCCAGGTTTCTGTACAGTGTAGTACTACTGGTTTCACCACTGTTTTGTAAACCTTACTCATCAGCTTCATTGGCGATGCCGCAGTGGTACGGTGGTAGCGTTGTTACCTCACAGCAAGAGGTTCTCCGGTTCGATTCTCGGCTGGGCTTGGGAGTGCCTTCTGTGTGGAGTCTGCATGTCCTCCCCGCGGTTGGGTAGTGTTCGAAAGACATGCGTGCATAAATGGGCATGCCATTGTTGAAGGTTGGGCGTCAAGCTGGCACTTTGGCGTTTTGTAAAAATCTACTGCCAATCATTAGTGGACCAGAGTTCCGCTGTGGTGACCCTTTACCGGGAAAAGCCAAAAGACAATCAACAACAACTTATCAGCTTCTTTGGCATTCTTCTGTCATACACTACCCCTGACACTCTGTGCTCGTTGGCTGCACCCCTTTGATTCTAGCTTTGAACGTCTCATTTAGATGTCCATTCTACTCAGCCAACACTCCCAGATTCTTGAAGTTGTTAACCTGTTCCACTATTTTCCCTTCTATCCCAGTCTTCAGCTTCATCTGACTTTACCCATTTTCTGCTATGACAACTGCCTTGTCTGTACTCAGTTTTATCCCTTGTGCCTTCAGTTTTGTATTCCATTCTTCAGTCATTTGCCAAACTTCTTGTTCATAATCTGTAAGGAATGCAACATCTTCTGAATACAGCAGCTTTGTTCATTTGTCTCCTCTGACTTATGTGCTAATGTACCCCATCACCAGCATAAAGACCAGTGGGCTCAGAGCTGAACCCGAGGGACACCCACTCTCATTGAGAGCACCTCTGTCATAGCCTACACTAATTCTACTGATGTTTCTGGGACTTTGAACCATCACAGGATGCCCAAAATAGCTTTTTTAAGACCTCGTCATATACTTTATCCAAATCTAGGAAAGCTCAGTTGAACACTTTCCTTATCCCTAGCTTCTTCTCATGTGCCTGTCTGACTGGAAGCATTGGAATGATTGCACTGCATCCTAATGTGAATTAATCATCCTCCATTTCACTTTCTTCTTCTCTGAGTATTCATTTATCAATCACCCTCTCTAGCACTTTTCTGCAGTGTGACAGGAGTTTGATACCTATGTACTGCCACAGTTGTGAATGTTGTTTTTGTTTTTGTGTATAGAAACTAGAATGCTTATTCTCCAGACATTTGTAAAGGAGTTTTTTAACTTGGTAAAATCTGCTGAACAAACAGACTCCCTATTCAAATGTCATCACTTTGCACAAGCCAAAAAAAAAAGACTGAAAACCCAGGAAAAGAGCGAATCTTGATGGTCACTATTTTCCTTTTAAATTTCAGTTTTGTATGTGTGTGCGGGGGGAGTCCCTGCACCTCATACCTCACGCCTCATGAACTTATATATACCAACTCTGAGACTGCCATAACTCGGACAAAAGAGAATAGTCTGAGAAATGACCATCTTCAACTTAATGTATACAAGTCCGTTTTTGGCTATTCCGTATCCATGTTTCGGGACTTGCTCTAGGGGGTCCCAACATTTCAAATGATTACCAAATGAGCACTCTTCTTCTCAGGGGGTATCCCAGGAAGATTATTAATGATTTGCTTAGAGTCAGAGGTCTAGAGCAGGTAGGCACTGAAGAAAAGTAACTCAGTGTCTGCAGTATGAAGCTTGCTGGCCCAGTGATCATTTCAAACATGCTCACGTTGCAGCCAGGAGAGTGTAATATGGACAGTTATTTTAACTGTGGGAAGCTTGACTTTGAAATTCAGAGGTAAGTTACTCTGCCAAGCCAGAGGCTGTTCTAACTCTTATAGCAATGATGCCACATTACTGAACATGTCATTCCTACGTAGAATATTTGTTGAATAAAATGTTTGCAGTATTTTGTTAATACTACTATAACATGTACTATCTAAACCCCATTACTTGGCTCGTGATTTTGTTCAGGATATTAATGCTAATAAATCTAACACCAGTGGAACAACAAAAATTGTTAGTCTTCCTATCATGCTAAAAGTCATAATATCAAAAAACTACTGGAACCAGTAGTATATGCCACAGTATTCTGAAGAAATCTCATGAATCATTAAACTGCTAAGTGACATTCTTCTCAGGCCTACAAGTTATCTACTGAATTCCTATCTTTCACTGGAAAAACATGTTAACACCTAAACCAAAATATGCTGTACCTTTAATTACTGGTATGTATCGACATTTTAAAAGTTGCCATCTGTATTTTCAGAAGAAAGCTGTAGTCAAGGGGCAAATGGGTCATTTGGCCCACATGGTTTTTGATTTGAGTACCCTTATCATTGAATGCTGAAGTCTTACGGAAATGTTTATAAAAAGAGGTTATCCAGTGATTTTTTTAGTAGACATTAAAGAAGTCATAAATAAAAGAAGTAATGGGTTTAATGCCTCTATTTTAAGTACTAACTTGGTCACTGATAACATTGTTCAGTTAGTACAGATGGATAGTGCAAATCTATTTAATGAAAATAAATTGATAGTAAAGCTATTGTCCAGTGCTTAATAGGAAATTGGAGCATTTTTAAGAACGATAACTCTGTTCTTAACAAGTTGGGTAATAGACCAACCGTCGTATATAGGAAGAACAAATCCTTTAATATTGGCTAGGAGATGGAAATACAAGTTCTGATTGGTTTAGCAAGAAAATAAAAGGTATGTTTAAATGTGGAAGTTGTCTGCAATACCAAACTGTTTTTTTTACTTTGGGTGAAAAAACATCTAAACAGCTAAATGCAAGTGTTGTCCTGCATTTTCCGTAGGGAAAACTAAGAAGCTGTATATATTAGCATGTGCTGGATATAAGGAATAAAAAAATGATGAATGCATTATAGAGACATCCAATCCTTCACTGAACACAAATATGAGCTTTTCGTGCTGGAGCAAATTGTAAATGATTGAAGGGGAGTTATCGTAGATGAACATTTAAATAAAAGCAAACTTAAATGGCAGATTTTGCTCAATGTAGCTAGTTATCCGGGTCTTAATGATTCTGTATCCATCAATTCCATCTTAACACTTAAACATTATGATCACGTCCTTGTGACATTCCTGGTGTATTTGTAATTATCTTAAATTCTTCTTTTTTTTACTCTGTTAACTATACTGTCTTGTATCTTTTCATCTCCCTTGTGCCTGATGAATGACTTTGTCTTATCAATTTCTTCCTGTCCCACTACTGTCCTACCAATTAGTTCCCCTCCTATCATAATCCTCTGCCATTACCACACTATACCTGTTCTCCTCCTTTCAGCCTTACCCATTCTTTCATTGCCAGCCTTTACTTTCCTTATTTCTACATTGGCTTTACTCTCCTGGACACGTTATATGGAAGCACCTTATGCCCCAAAGTTATTTATTATTTCCCCTCCCCTAAAATACCTATATGATGCAAATTTAAGTGCAATCACATGTCTTGATTAATTACAGCAAATGCAGTTTTATGTTTCCTTAAAACTATGTTGCAAATGCAGGTGCAGTCTGTATAATTTTAGTGTCTGGTCTGTACAGCTTTTCATTATGTAATTCTTTTCTGAATTTTAGATTTCCAGCTCTAGGGGGATGTCTCCTGCAACTGCTTTACAAATGGTTGCTATCCAGTGTGTCAGTGTATTTCTGAGTTGTAGTGCAGCTGTAATTTTACGTTTACCATGTTCATCTTTGCTATGATGTAGATGTTGCTCTTGAACCAGGTTATGGTTGATAAGGGTCCTAGCCCAGTTCACTTACCCAGTTAGCAAATGTAAAAAATAAAATAAGCAAAAATGTTTTGCTTTACTTAACTATTGTTGGATGGAATCTCAGCATGTGCTAAAGCTGAAAATGGAAAGGCTTAATGCTGAAAATGGAAAGGCTTAAAGAGCTATGTATCTATTCTTTTATTTAGTTTTGTTAACTGGATAAATCTCATTTAGCCGAATACCCCTTTAGTAGTGTAGTAACTCGGGATGAAAGCTCTACAAAACACATCTAGGCAGGATTTGTGAAAATCCAGCCAATTTAAGCAGTGTGTCTTTTAATGCATTAGTTTCTTTCAACCTCCAAGAGGAAACTCGTATGGTCACTGACATAACATGCACAGTCCATGCAGATGACACATAGGAGTAAGGATTTAACGGAACAACCTTGGGGGTTGTTGAGTATACTAAGGGACTATGAAGAAAATAACCCTTGGAGATGTTTCTGCCCCAGGAGAATACACTTGGGAGATTTTTACCATTTTACAAATAGTGTACACTAGGATTTCTTAGTTTGGTTTAATGCTAAATGCCCTTCAGAACACAACATTAAAAGTGACAGTCTGGCAATGGAGATTTTGGAGTATTGCGTGGATTTTCTACCATTAATATTTGTACTTTGAGTGTTTTTTTTTTTTTGTATGGATATCCAGTTTGCGTTTGATGTAACTGAAAGAAGAAACTATGTCTACTGACTGAGGTGGTAAGTCTACCTCAAGTACATTTTGAATGCTGATTAGGTGAATGGAAGTTCTTAATATGCTCAGAAACATTTTCAGGTAAATGTTCTATAAAAGATGGAATGCATGTTATTTTTGCTGGGTCTTGTTAACTAAACAAAACATTTAGCATAAGTATTTATAGCAGACCTTGCCAGCCTAATGGTACGGAAAGTGAATTCCAGCATCTCTTCAAAATATCTAGAGCTGCTATGCTAGCAAGAATGGGCTTGGTGATTTGTTGATTGCTTTTTTGTGTGGATTGCAGCTGTAACAGCTAGGTGCTGGGCTGGGCTTGATGATGAATTACATATACTAGCTTCCTAACAGGCTGATCTTTTTGTAAAGCAGTCCTGATGTGTACGCGTAATTTATTGAGACAGTTTGTTAGCCTGATTATTAATACCGTGATTAGTGATTTTGGGTTTTAGTTAAGCAGGGAATTTAGCCTATAATTTCACTCTCATAGGGTCTTTGTCCTTTTCCAAATTAAAGGCAATGAATATATTGCAAATACATACCTCTGGTGAAATTGGTTTCATCCATCCTTCAATCCATTTTGTAAACTGCTCCTTCAGGTGAGGGGTGCACTGATAGCAAGCTGAGAAGAGTAGACTTGGACTTTTGTATCCCCAGCAGCAATCTTCCGTTGGATCTCCAGGTGGTTCTAGGCAAGCTGAGAGATAGAATTTCTGAAGTATGTCCTGGGTTGACCACCTGGGTTTCTTGCTAGTGGGACATGCCTGGTTTGCCTCCATTGGGGGGTGCCCAGTGCCAAATGGACATCCTCACTAAATGCTCAAACACCTCTATTTAGTCCCAATGAGGAGACATGGCTCTACTTAGATATTCTGTTGGACTGTCAGGCTTCCTGCTGTGTTGCACAGAGTGAGCCCAGCCACTCAGCACAGGAACCGCATTTCTATGGCTTGAATTTTTGAGCTTGTCCTTTGTCAGTAACTCACAGATGAGGTTGGGGACATAGCTTCATTAATAAACTCAGACCTTTGTCATGTAACTTAGTTTTTGTTTAACCCTGCTGCTACTGCATCCATTAACTGGCCCATCATCTGATCCCGTCTACCATGCCTATCTCCTGATCCCCTCTACAGTCTTTCATGAGCAGAACTACAAATAGGGGCAGTTCCTCTCCATCTATAGAAAGCAACCCCCTCTTTTTGGGAGAGAGCAATGACCTCTTATTTGGAGGTACTGCTGTTTATCCCACCTGCTTTATACTCATCCCCAAACCACTCCACTGCATGTTGGAGTTCATTACTGGTTTTCCTACATGTGATTGAGGACTAGTTGGTCATTTTCAGACTGAGCACATCTGTTTGAAGTTGGATTTTATTCTGGATAAATGGATAGGTTCTTTGCCATTGTGGAGTCATTGTTTGTATGAGTCCAGTGTGTGTTTCAATAGGCAGTTTATTCCTTCTCTGTTGTTGTGTGACTGTGGAATTAGCGTATGGAAGTTCAGTGGTGTGGGGGTAGAACCATACCAAAACTCTTAGGAGTAGTGTGTTCTTCCTCCGTTGTGTTCAAGCAATAGTTAGTGATTGTGTGTCATCATTCATGCAATACTATCACAATCACTTCAGTTTAAAACAACAGTTACATCTTCATACTAACAAATATGCATCTCTGGTAGTCCGAGACTGGATACTCCCTAGACCATGGCTCTGAGCTGATATCCTGTTTATAAAAAACATAAAGGAAGTAAGACACAAACTTGAATGAATTTGAATCAGTGAAGAAAATATGGACAGAACTCCCAGTCTTTAAATGCAGGAACTGGTTGGAACACAGCAGAGGCCATGGGATACTGTACTGTTCTAGCAAGTTCCATAAAGTACTCATGGTTCAAGGTCATATACCTTCTTCAGAACACAGATGGGGAGCACTGGAAGACACTCTTGAGCCCTTCAGTAACTGCACAGGGGTGCAGACTTCATTTAGTGTTCTATGTTCAGGGTGGAATCCACATTGCTTCTTCTGAATCAGAGGTTTCTAGCACCCTCCCTTTGCCAGGGAGGTTGAGAGCAGTGATCTGTTTGTGCTGCAAAACATAATCCTCTCCCTTTTACTATTCCTACCTTCCATTCAGTACTGAAAAGACATTAAACCTGACACTCCAGCAGCTTCCTTCCCCTTTAGCATTCCTGGATGCAGCTCATCTACCCCTGCTGCTTTACCACAGTGGAAGTGATCTTATGGACAGAAATGCTTCCAGTATCACCAGCTGATTTTGCATTGGTTTCTCCAAAGCAGGCATGTCCATCAGATTCAGGAGTTCCTCAAAGTTCTCCTATCATCTCCCAGTAATATTTGTGTCTATATTATATATTTGAACTTTCTAAACTTGGAATCCCATATGTTTGACAACATATGATTTGAAGTTTAAAAGTTTGAGTATATAATAAAACAAAAACAACAAAAAAACTTACCTTAACAGTGCAGGCAGGCCCTGCACCCCCCACCCCCCTACTTAAATATACCAACTCCGAGATCACACTTCAGTGCAGAAAAGGGGAATTCTCCCATTCTGCACCGAACGGCGCTGCTACGTTTAACCTTTGAATGCTTGAAATTTCGATCATATGACGTCAACCATATGCCATTCAAAATTTCAAGTGTTCGTGGTTCTAATAGAAACCCGTTAATATTTTCAGTTGAAGTCAAAATTTTTTCACCTTTGTTGCTAACACCAGCTGTCTGTAAAACCTGTATTCTTGCCCTGCTGCACACCTTGTACGTGAGGAAAATTCTACACTTAAATTTACTTTCAGGACTTGGATTTTACTTGATTTGCTGATTTATACTGCTGGTCCAGATTAAATCAGGACACTCAGATTTTTTTTTTTTGTCCACTGTCAACACAGTACATATTGTGACATTTATGAGTTTACTTGTGCAATGTTTGCATGATCCTGCTTTTAAAAGCACTCATTTGAACTCTTGCTGTGGCATCTGGATTGATTTATGATATATTTATCTTGCACAGTTTTTACACACACTCTCTTTGCTATGACATTACGCATGCAGAGTTGCATATGTTTTCTTTAGATGTTCATCGTGTTTCACTGTTGCAGTCATTACATTAGGGTAATCTGCTGGCAGGTTGCCCTCAGTCGGCCTGATTAACAAAGTCTTGGGTCCTGCGTCGGTTGCTGTCCCGTCTTCCATGATGTCAGGTCATCAGGGGTATAAAACATGCAGCCAATGCCATTACATCAGTCTTTCTTGCCGTGCGGTGCCCGAAGCAGAAACAGTTTGCAAGTGCCGGTCGGCCGACTCCTGAAATTTTTGATGTTATGTGATCCTATCTCGCCTACATTCTGACTGATGGGTTCGGAGCCGATCCCTCGGCTCCGACTCGGCACGCTTATGCCAAAGAGCGAAGTCTCTTATTGGCTGAGCTTACTATATCCCAGGATGCACCACTACCAGTCCCCCAGATCTCGTTTGCCGCTAATCTGCGAAGACGTGGTCTCGAGCTGGCTGAGCTGAGTAGTAAATTTACTTACTTTTTCTGTCAGAAATTTGCTGTTCTTGTCATAAAAAGCTGTTTTAACGGCTATTCATCACTTTGTGTGTGTTTGGAGTTTGTTAAAGACTTGTTGTGTGATTGGGTTGAGTTGGTTTAGGCCTCCTTCATCTTAGGGCCTTCCCGGTCAGTCAACCCTCCTAAAACCTTACAGGGTTTCAAAGTACCCTTGTTACTTGTGACGCTTTTAAGCGATAACTGTAAACCTATTATTAGGTAGTGTCAAACAGAAAGTCAGTAATTGTATTTTTCTGTCTAAGATTACTGAAATTGTTTTGCCATAATGTCTCAAAATCCTAGGCCTTCGGGCTTCAAAAAATGCACCAAATGCAATTTCAAAATGTCCATCACAGACGATCACTCGCTCTGTGTGTATTGTTTGGGTGCAAAACACTTACAGGAGTCATGCAGCGTGTGTCACGCTTTTTCCTCAAGGGTCCTCCAGGAGAGGAAAAATAAACTGATTCTTAAGGGGTTAATTAAACCTTCTTTTGAAGAAGCCTTGGCATCCTCTCCTTCTCCGGCTAAAAAGAAAAGGGCGTCGGTTCCGACCAGTCCGTCGGACCCGACCGCCAAAAGACATAGGCAGGCCTCTCCTTCGGCTCCAAGGACTTCGGAGCCGAGGGCGGAACGGTCTGCCTCGATGCCACCAGTCTCGACTCCTCTGGCTTCGGAGCCGATGGCTGGGGCATCGAGAGGCGGGTCACCTTCGGCTCCACTGGTCTCGGAGCCGACAAGGGTCGCCACTCAGACACTTCCTCCTCGGCGCCAAGTCCACCTCGGCACCGATGGAATCTAGTGTGTATTCCTCGGCGCCGATAGTCATCGAGTCGCCTCGAGCCGGTCCCCTAGCCCTTTGGGGCCGTTGGAGAGGCCATCTCGAACCCGTTCAGTTTCCTCTCGGTCTCGAGGATGTCGGATTCAGATATAGACAGGGTGCTCCAAAGACTGTTCCAGTCCCCAGTCTTCCAAAATTTGTTTCGTTCCGACCCAGTTGGCTTCGGAGCCGATAGCCCAGGCCCACCCATTGCCATTCCTCCTCCGACTGCTTCGCTCCGGGAGCAGGTGCTGTTAAAGCCGGTGGAGATCTTAGGGTCGGCTCCGACCCTTACTTCCAACCTGGCCTTCGGGTCCGAGTTTGGTACACGGACTTCTTCGGCTGGACCCGGGGTGATGTTTGGGACCTATGCTTTCGGTTCCGAGCCTCCCCTCGGTGCTTGGCTGCGGGACTTCCGTCGGCTATCATGGGTCCGGGGACGGACACTCCCAGGATTCTGGGGTCCGGCTTTCAGAGCCATGAGGAGTGCCTTGGCCAAGTCTTCTTGCCATCTCTCCGGCTTTACCGGCACCTTCCCTGGGTGTGGAGACTGGGTCTTTGGCAGTTCCCTGTCCGTAGGCAGCGGAGCCCCTGGGCCTGAGGTTACCCCATTGGGGTTCCCTCCTCCTGAGGGTTCTTCGAGTTGTCTTCGGAGGAACCCCAAGGAAGAGATCGTGCAAGAGGAAGCACGTGGACTCCCCGAGTCTATTACATCGGACACTGATCTTGATGATGCAGAGGGGTCCCAGTCGCCCTCGGATGATGCCTCATTTGCAGACATCTTAGAGATCCTCAAACAACGGGGCGGCTGGAGATCCAAACCCCCCCCTGCTGATGAGGCAGGGCCCCTCAAGGCCTTTGGGGCTCAGCCTCCGCCTCCTGGGTGTCTCCGCCCGACGAGCTTCTGGATTTAGTTTGTCGGAGGGCGGGAACATCCAGATACCGTGGAACCAGTCCCTTCTCGTCCAAATAAATTTTTGTCTGCCCCACCCGAGAAGGAGTTCCTCACTAAAGGCGTGGCTGTAGATGCCATGGTGGTGGCATCTGCTACACAACAGGACGTGGCAGAGGCTTCAACGTCCGTCCATCCTCCTAATAAGGAGTCTAGGAGCATGGACAGGTACGGAAGCGCACCCTGACTTCAGCGGCCTTTACTTTAAGGTCTCTGAATTATTTGGCACATTTTACCAGGCTTCAGAGGGATCTGGTCAAGGAGTTGTCAGATTCCTCTCGGTAACCTACCTGAGCAGCTAGCCCAGTCGGTTAGCTCTCAGTTGGCTATCCTTACGTCAGTTTCTAACTCGTCCATGAGGCTCATTTCCTATGCGGCCGAAGGGGCGGTAGAGCGGCAGGCACAGGCGTGGCTCTACGGAGACAAGCCTGGCTCCGCTTGTGTCAGTTCTTGGGAGGCCTTTAAGTCTTCCTTCGCCGACGCTCCCTTTGATGGGTCCTCTTTGTTTGGACCGAAGGTTAAAGACACCCTTACCCGCTGTGAGCAAGAGGGAAAAACTTTATCTGCCGTAGGTGCCCGTTATTCCACTCCCTTTCGGCCTTACCCCAAGGCTAAAGGAGGGGGGAAGATGTGGTTCCGCAAATCTCGTAAGTTTTTCTCCCAACAGCAGGAAGATTCCCCTTCCAGAGGCAGAGGACGGGGAAATTTTTCTGGGAGACGCCGTCCCAGAGGCGGCAGAGGCCCCCGCAATTCTGGAGACCGCGAGTCCTTTCGTGGCTCTTCAGCCTCCCACACATCATGAGGGATTGCCCGGCTGTGCTGCTCCAGAGCCAGTCGGGTGTCGTTTTGCCAAGCACCTAAAAGCCTGGGAGTCAATCACTCAGGACAAATGGGTGCTTCGGATCATTGCCGGAGGTTACACCATCCCATTCACATACTCACCCCCACCGTCCAAAAAAATCCCGGACCCACCACCCAGTCAAAGGGAAATGGCAGCCGCAGAAGCTTTAAAGCTGCTAGAAAAAGGAGTCATCCAACCGGTCCCCACAGACCAGATCGGATCAGGAAATTACTCCAGGTTCTTTTAGTGCCAAAAGACAGGGGACCTGAGACCAATATTGGATCTCAGCAGACTGAACCAATCCACGAAATCCAAATTCGAATGGTCACGTTACAATCCATTCTCCCATTGTTGGAGAAGGATGTTTGGATGTGCTCCATAGACCTCAAGGACGCCTATTATCACATACCGATACATCAGGCGTCCAGGAGGTATCTGCGCTTCAGCCTGGGAGTCAGTCATTACCAATTTTGTGCTCTGCCCTTTGGTCTCACCACAGCCCCCAGGGTGTTCACCAAGTGCTTGGCAGTAGTGACGGCTCACCTGAGAAGTCTTGGATTCCAAGTGTTTCCCTATCTGGACGACTGGCTCCTGACTGCCACCACCAGGCATCTACTAATGGACAACCTCAAAGCCACCATCTCCTGGGTGCTACCCTGGGGATTACATTCAATTGGTCAAAGTCTGTCTTGCTGCCCTCTCAGCGCATAAGGTTCATAGGAGCAGAGATAGACTCAAAATTGATGCGCCTTTCTTCCTGCCGAAAGGATCCAAACTTTACAGGGCCAAGTTCAAGCTCTGATCTCGAGATCCAAAGCCCCAGCCAGGATGGTTCTACAAGTTTTAGGTTCAATGTCTGCCACGGTTCTTTTAGTTCCTCTGGCAAGATTGCACATGAGGATTCTTCAGTGGCTATTGTCAACTCAATGGTCCTTTCAGGATCTTCCCTCAATCATCACATCATGATTACGGAAACATGCAAACGGGACCTTCGCTGGTGGCTTCAGACATCCAATCTAAATCAAGGAAGCCCCTTTGTTATTCCCTCTCCAGTGGTTACCCTGACGACAGATGCCTCCCAGATAGGGTGGGGGGGGCATTGTCTGGGCAGGTTAGTTCAGGGCTCTTGGCTTCCAGACGAAGCTCTTCTCCACATCAATGTGTTGGAGATGAGGGCTGTACTTCTATCCCTACAGGCCTTACACAAGTTTCTTCCTCAGGGCATCATCGCCATCCACACAGACAACATGTCGGTGGTCTGGTATCTGAACAAACAAGGAGGGACCAGATCTTACCCCCTTTGCAGAGAGGCCATGAGGGTGTGGGAATGGGCTGTAGCTACCAACCGCTTCTTGGTAGCGACCCACATTCCAGGGAAATCAAATATATTGGCAGACAAATTGAGCAGGACAATTCTCTCTCCTCACGAGTGGTCCCTAAACGAAACAGTAGCAGCTCAGGTTTTCAGGAGATGGGGATGCGTGCTGCGACCTATTTGCAACTCCACTAAACACCAAGTGCAAAAGGTTCTTCTCCTTGACTCCACATCAGGGAGTACCAGCTATGGATGCTCTAGTACAACCTTAGCCAACAGGGCTACTTTATGCCTTTCCTCCGATTCCACTTCTCTCCAAAGTCATTCAAAAAGCTTCTCAATTGGGGTCCGCAATGATACTGATTGCCCCATACTGGCCTCGTCAGGTATGGTTTCCTTACCTGAAGAAACATGCGGTGGACGATCCGTGGACTTTAGACCTAATTCCGGACCTGCTAATTCATCAGTCGGGACAACAGCATCAGTCCCTTCGATCTTTGAAGTTGACAGCTTGGCTCCTCCACTTCCGACCTTAGTCAGAAGTCACACATTAGACCCGGAAGTTGTTCACATTTTATCTTCGGCCCACAAACCCACCACTAACAAATTGTACCTCAGTAAGTGGAAGAGGTTTGCTATCTGGGCTCAACTCAAGGGCTTAGACCCTGTCACTGCTCCTGTCCCAGAGGTTTTGAAATTTTTAACATCCCTATTTAATCAAGGATCTTCTGTCTCTACTATTAAAGTCCAACTAGCGGCAATCTCTAAATTTCACGAGTCCATGGATCCTCCATTGATGAGCTGCAGACTATGCAAAACTTTCATTAAAGGTGCGGGTCTGTTGAGACCCCCAGTTTCTCATCCTGCCTCCGTGGGATCTAGATTTAGTGCTTGCATTGACATCTTCCCCTTTCGAACCGGCTGCTACATGTGAGTTAAAATATCTGTCTTGGAAAACTGCTTTCTTAGTTGCAATTACTTCTGCAAGAAGAGTTTCAGAGCTTCAAGCCCTGTCCATTAAACCACCGTACTTGATTTTCCACAAGGACAGAGTATCTCTTAGGCCTAATCCATCCTTTGTCCCAAAGGTCTGTTCTAATCTTTGTCTCCAACAGTCTCTAGAGCTACCAGTTTTCTTCCCAAATTTCTCCAATGAAGCAGAATACACTCTCCATAAATTGGATGTTCACAGGCAATTACGCTTCTATTTAGACAGGACTCAGCAACTTCGTAAGTCAGACCAGTTGTTTGTGTCCTTTTCAGATAATAAATTGGGTCAGACCATCACAAAAGCTACTATTTCCAAATGGATTAGAGATTGCATAACTCAGGCTTATTCTTCTTCGAATAAGCAACTTACAACATCTATCAAAGCTCATTCTACCAGAGCTATGGCTACTTCTATAGCTTTTCATTCCAAGCTCGCTATATCGGAGATTTATGCTGCGGCTACTTGGTCCAATCCGCACACTTTTATTTCCCACTACAAATTGGATGTGGCATCTAAAGGACGAGCATCATTTGGTTCCACGGTACTCAGGAGTGTTTTCCAGTGAGCCACCCAGGATTCAGGTGCTAGGGACGCTGTCCCATCAGTCAGAATGTAGGCGAGATAGGATCACATAACATCTTTTAGTTATGTACTCACCATAACTTCAGATGTTTGGGATCCATCTCGCCTACATTCCTAATACCCACCCTCCTTCCCCCTGCCTTGGAGATCAGAAGAGATTGAACGGTTTTGAGTTCTACTGTTTTATCTTGTTTCATCTGACGATGTTATATAAGCAGGGCATGCATGTGTGCATGTATGCGGACAAACTAGATCTGGGGGACTGGTAGTGGTGCATCCTGGGATATAGTAAGCTCAGCCAATAAGAGACTTCGCTCTTTGGCATAAGCGTGCCGAGTTGGAGCCGAGGGATCGGCTCCGAACCCATCAGTCAGAATGTAGGCGAGATGGATCCCAAACATCTGAAGTTATGGTGAGTACATAACTAAAAGTTTTCGTGTTTCAGAACCGAAGTCTTCAACTAAAAGCTAAGTACCCCATTGGGGAAACTTTTTCTTGCTCCTTAACAATGTCAGTAAAAGTTAATAATTGTATTACTTGTGGGAAGCAAATACCTCATAAGGATTTTCATTTGTACTGTATTCCTTGCCTAGGCCCTGACCATGACGTACCTTGCTGTCGGTTTTGTGCTTTATTTAATCAGTGCACTATCCATCATCGGTACATTTTTGCTTCAAAATATTTCGGTTCTCGGTTTAATTATCCAGAAATGACATCGGTTAGCCATCCAACTACCGGAATACCAAAAAAAATGCAAAGAAAAAGACCGAGACAGGCCACTGAGGTCCAAAACTGCCGATGACGCTTCTTCTAAGCCAGTCGCCAGTTTGCCGGTACTCAGTGAGGCGCTTTCGCAGCCCCTGATACCCGCTACTTCTGATTCGCAGGCCTCTACCGAGACCCATTCGGAGTCCGGTATGCCACGAGATGCTTCACATATGGAACCCGCAGATGTCTCTACCTTGGATGGGTCCAGAGCCGCTGAGTAGGCACCAGCTTCTTAGGGTGTATTCAGGTCTACAGACTTGCATATTAAAGACTCCAACTTCAGTGCTCAGGCCCAAATCTCAATCTGTGTCTAAAAAACTGACGCCCATGCCACATGTTCAGGCCCCTATGCCTAAAAAACAAATGATCAAAATGGCTGAAGATTTAATTAATTTAATCAGGGGTAGTCACCCCCCCCCCCCCCAAGAGGCCTAGGATTGAATTTGACTATGAATCTTCTGAACATGACTCTGTTTCTTCTGACTCTTCTAATGATCTGGATTTGTCCATACCTACTTATGAGGACTGTGATGCAGAGGATTTCATTCCCTCTGCTTCTCCGCCTGAGGATTTCTCTTTTGGGGAAGCTTTACATACCTTAAGGGAGCATTTCCACTGGGAAAGTCAGGATTTCTCTGAATCCAAAAAGAGGCTTAGGGATTTCCTTCTTCTTCTTCAGCATAGGCCTTTAGCTATACCTCCTGTACTAGATATTGTTGATGATGTGTTTTCGGAATCCAGTATGGCCCCTGATTCCTTGCCTCCAGCCCCTAGCAAACCAGACAGGTACTACAGGGTTCCTGAGTCCCACAAATTCCTTTTCAAAAATCCTGTTGCGGACCCTGAAACCATTTTTCAGGGGCCCAAGGGCATTAAGGCTTCTACTGCTAAAATCCTACCCCTTCTGATAGAGACTCCAGGGTGATGGATAGATGGGGTAAAAAGGTTTATACTTCTGCAACCTTCGCAATCAGGGCTTTAAACTGTCCATTCTGTATGCTAAAATATCAACAGCATATTATGGGCTACTTAAACAGAAAATTATGTTGATTTCTGACTGTGTGGAGAATAAAGAATTGCAGGATTTATTGCATTCAGCTGAACAAGTTGGCAAACATACTTTGCAATGTGGTTTTGATTCTTTAGAGGCCTCTTGTAGGGCTGCTGTTACTGGGTCTGTACTTAGAAGGCATGCTTGGCTTAAGGAGCAATCTCTGCCTGATCATGTTAAAGCAAAACTTTTGGATGCTCCTTTACAGCAGGACCACATATTTGGCAATAAGGCTGAAGAAGTTCTAAAAAAGATGGAAGATAAAGCTAAATCTATGCAAACTGTGAAAGATTTCTTACAAGTGCAACTTCCTAGATTTAGTAGGCATTGGCCTACTGAGAACTGGTCCTTTCCAACTCCTTCCAGAGCCAAACCCAGACATTCCAAAAGCACCAGGTTTCAGTCCCAAGGGACTTTCAGAACTAAACAATGGGGTGCTTCCACTTCCAAATCTGGAAACAACAAGGCACCACTCTACGGTAAACATTCTCAATGACTTCCCTTTGAAATTACCAAGTGCTAGAAAATCTTATGCTGACAAATGGAAAAGATTCTGTGCCTGGAATCAATCTCAAGGGATGAGCACAGGCAGTGCCTAATTTACCTCAGATTTTGCAATACTTAACTGAGATGCTTCACAAGGGCCTGTCTTTTTCTTCCATAAAGATCCATGCCTCAGCCATTTCAGCTCATTACAACACAAACCTCCCCCCTCTTCTCTCATCCTCTTCTAAAGCAGTATCTCAGAGGGGCCAAAAACTTGAGACCACCCAGGAGAGCTCCAACCCCTACCTGGGACCTTAACTTTGTATTGGAGAAACTTACTCTACCTCCTTCTGAGCCAGCTGCAACAGCATTTCCACTGGGAAAGTCAGGATTTCTCTGAATCCAAAAAGAGGCTTAGGGATTTCCTTCTTCTTCTTCAGCATAGGCCTTTAGCTATACCTCCTGTACTAGATATTGTTGATGATGTGTTTTCGGAATCCAGTATGGCCCCTGATTCCTTGCCTCCAGCCCCTAGCAAACCAGACAGGTACTACAGGGTTCCTGAGTCCCACAAATTCCTTTTCAAAAATCCTGTTGCGGACCCTGAAACCATTTTTCAGGGGCCCAAGGGCATTAAGGCTTCTACTGCTAAAATCCTACCCCTTCTGGTAGAGACTCCAGGGTGCTGGATAGATGGGGTAAAAAGGTTTATACTTCTGCAACCTTCGCAATCAGGGCTTTAAACTGTCCATTCTGTATGCTAAAATATCAACAGCATATTATGGGCTACTTAAACAGAAAATTATGTTGATTTCTGACTGTGTGGAGAATAAAGAATTGCAGGATTTATTGCATTCAGCTGAACAAGTTGGCAAACATACTTTGCAATGTGGTTTTGATTCTTTAGAGGCCTCTTGTAGGGCTGCTGTTACTGGGTCTGTACTTAGAAGGCATGCTTGGCTTAAGGAGCAATCTCTGCCTGATCATGTTAAAGCAAAACTTTTGGATGCTCCTTTACAGCAGGACCACATATTTGGCAATAAGGCTGAAGAAGTTCTAAAAGATGGAAGATAAAGCTAAATCTATGCAAACTGTGAAAGATTTCTTACAAGTGCAACTTCCTAGATTTAGTAGGCATTGGCCTACTGAGAACTGGTCCTTTCCAACTCCTTCCAGAGCCAAACCCAGACATTCCAAAAGCACCAGGTTTCAGTCCCAAGGGACTTTCAGAACTAAACAATGGGGTGCTTCCACTTCCAAATCTGGAAACAACAAGGCACCACTCTACGGTAAACATTCTCAATGACTTCCCTTTGAAATTACCAAGTGCTAGAAAATCTTATGCTGACAAATGGAAAAGATTCTGTGCCTGGAATCAATCTCAAGGGATGAGCACAGGCAGTGCCTAATTTACCTCAGATTTTGCAATACTTAACTGAGATGCTTCACAAGGGCCTGTCTTTTTCTTCCATAAAGATCCATGCCTCAGCCATTTCAGCTCATTACAACACAAACCTCCCCCCTCTTCTCTCATCCTCTTCTAAAGCAGTATCTCAGAGGGGCCAAAAACTTGAGACCACCCAGGAGAGCTCCAACCCCTACCTGGGACCTTAACTTTGTATTGGAGAAACTTACTCTACCTCCTTCTGAGCCAGCTGCAACTGCAGAGTTAAACTTTCTTTCCTGGAAAACAGCCTTCCTTTAAGCAATCATTTCAGCTAGAAGGATATCTGAACTACTGGCCCTTATGGCAGTGGAGCCTTTTCATCATCTTTCATGCGGACAGAGTGTCACTCAGGACCAATCCATCATTCATTCCCAAGGTGGTATCCAGTGTGGCTCTTAATCAGTCCATTCATTTGCCAACTTTCTTTCCCAATCCAAAGAACAAGGGAGAACGGATTCTGCATTCATTGGATGTACACAGACAACTTAGATTGTACTTGGACAGGATTAAATCTCGAAGAAAATCTGAACAACTTCTGGTAGCATTTGCTGCAGGGGCAGAGGGGAAGGCTATTTCAAAGCAAACCATTTCTAAATGGATAAGCCATTGTATTCATTTCTGTTATAAGCACCATGGAAAACCTATCCCCCAGGGTATCAGATCTCATTCCACCAGGGCTGCATATACTTCAGCAGCCTTTCTTAGAGGTGTTCCTACCAGGGATATTCTAGAAGCTGCTACCTGGAGTTCAGTTCATAATTTCACCAAGCATTATCACTTACCAATTTTCTCTAAATCCAGAGCTGGCTTTGCCACTGCTGTTTTGCAGGGCCTTATAGCTGGTCCTAATGCTGTATAAATCCATCCTCCCAACCTTAGCTTTGGGAATCTACCCAAATGTAATGACTGCTGAAACACAATGAACATAGTACAGTTGTGTACACTTACCATAAATGTCACTGTTGCAGTCCTGGTTAACCTCCCTCCAGCCCCCTGTTTTTCTTTTACTATACCTCTTCTTTCTTTTACTATGCTTAAAAGCATTTTTGGTGTATTTGCTTTTGTTTGGAGGTATATTTTTGTGTTTCTAATTATATATATATATATATATATATATATATATATATATATATATATATACATATATATTTATTTTGCTCCTCATTTGGGGCACCTGACATCTGGGGCAAGAAAAACTGATGTAATCGCGTCGGCTGCATGTTTTATACCCCTGATGACCTGACGTCATGGAAGAAGGGACAGCAACTGACAGAGGACCCAAGACTTTGTTAATCAGGCTGACTGATGGCAACCTGCCAGCAGATTACCCTAATGTAATGACTGCAACAGTGAATACACTCGAACATCTACATTTATGGTGAGTGTACACAACTGTACTTTCTGAAGGCACCGATTTATTTGAATCATTAAGGGTACTCTTAATTTAGACTAAAAGACTATTTCATTTTGACGTCACACAGACATTTTCATTTAATAATCACACCAAATAGACTGCCATTGAAATATCTTCACTGTTATTGAATTGTTACATTGACCAGGCTAATTTACTCCGTTTAATTTCTTGCTATGTGTTTATGAAAACTGCCTTTTAATTACAGTGAAATTACTTTCTGCCATAATAAACAGTTACCGCTTTGTTATTGATTACCTGTTGTATGGCTTACCTTGATTTGCAGTTTAATATTATTTACTTTCTAGTATTTTAAAGTGGAATGTCCAATTTGTTTTATGTGTTTCTTTAACCAGTTGTGCTTCAGTTTGTATCTGTAGTGCTTCATACCTTCTTGTGCTGCTGCTTTGACTCATTAAGGTCAGTCCATTATTAACTTGTCCTGTGGTACTACTTTTGTAAATATTATGTGGTGAATGTTTGGCTCTGCTGCTGTGAAATTTTAGATTACTACTGGCTAGGAGGGGGTGACGTCTATCAAACAGTCCCCTGGCGCTTGCCTTTTTCTTGGTTTTGTGCTGTTAACTTCTAATCATTTATTGCAGCTGGTAACAGTAGAGGGCGCCCTTATCTCACTTAACAATAGTTGGCTTAGTAGTAGCAGCAGCGTAGATCTGTAAACATCGACTGCAGGAAAACTGCATCCTTAATTTCTGCCATTAGGTTTGGTATGATATAGTCTTTATGGTGATGTTATGATTTATTTTTTCTATACCCCACAATATAGGGGTGGAGTGGGTTACTGAGAGGATGTGGTTTCAGAGAGCCTCAATGGATGAAATTAGGATAGTAGAAGAAGAATTTGATTTAATCTTGAGTAAGAATTTTGTCATTTTTGAAGGTGATTATTATTTGCAAGAAGTGGGAATAGCCATGGGCTCCCCTTGTGGGGCCAGTGTGGCTAATTTAGTGATGCCCACTGGGAAGCTCATTATGTGTTTGATTTAATGAAAAACATTTGTTTTTATACCAAATTTCTGGATGATGTTTTTATATTATTTAAGGGTGACATCCTGGCAGTGGACGATCTAGTTCAAACTTTGAATAGTACCACTGATGTCTTAAAATTTACTAGCTCATTTGGGGATAAAAGTATTACATACTTGGATGTATTTTTGATTAAGGAGGAAAATTGACGTGGTTACGTAGCTAGAATACATCATAAAAAGACATATTCTAATACTATGTTACATTACACTAGTTTACATCCTACCCACCAGAAGAAGTCAGTGGTAAAAGGTCAGATGGTACGAGCTGCCAAGATGATTTCACTGGACATCCATTTTAATGCTGAATGTGAGACATTAAGACAAATGTTTCGTAATCGGGGGGTACCCGGATGAATTTGTCCATAATATTATGAAAGAAGTACAGTAAAAAAGGTTTAAAGGGACATATAGGCCTGTATTATGTCAACATAATAGGATAGGAGGGATGGAAGACTTAAGGGTTAATAACGATTCCTGTGGTACCATTCCTGTTATTTCTGTTATTCCCACTTCAGATATTGTTAGGGCTACAGATAAACCACAAGAATTTAATGACTATGGGTTAAGCTTCATTACTCAGTTTAGTAGTGAAGCTTACTTAATAAGGGAAATCATTACAAAAAAATTGGAGAATTGTTTCTACAGACGAGGATATCTTAACCAAATTGGGGATGAGACCATCGGTTATTTTTAAAAGAGGTAGGAATCTTAAAAAGTCTGGTTGAGCAAGGTAAAAGGAGATTTGTACAGACACCAGTGATGTTTAAATGTGAGTTTTGTAGTATGTGTAGACATATGGCTACTGGCTCATTATTCTCCATTAAGAATAAGATTTATAAAAATGAAGGTAGGTACAACTGTAATAGTAAGTCAGTTGTTTATATAGCACAATGTCAGTCTTGTCCAGCATTTTATGTGAGCAAGACGGACAGAAAAACGAGGGAGAGAACATATGAACATATTTTGAGTATTACCAAAGAAAAATGTGAAAATGCTTTGGCTAGACATGTATCCCTCAACCATGGACATGCATTTAAATTTAGAGTCATCGATCAAATAGTAGGGGATGATACGGCTGGGGTTCACTAGCCTACTAGTAGAAAAATATGAGGTATTGTGGCATTTGCGTTTAGATGCTAGTAGGTGGCCAGGTCTAAATGAGGTAGTGTCCATCTCTAGTATATTGAAATTGAGGAGCCTGAATAGATAAACAAATATGCAAAGGTGTTTTGTATGTTTTAAAATTGTTAAAACTTTTATTATTATTTTTATATGTATAAGGAACCTTTTATTATATCTGATTATATATTTATTATTGAACTGAATGTGAAGTCAAGCATAAGCATATATAGAAGTAAAAAGGTTTTATTTAGTTATTTTAAATTGTAGTTAGAAATGGTATACATGCAAGGTTTAGTAAGAATGTAAGATGCACATATATTCATATTTGTTTTTATATTGATACATATATTTAAGAAATCTTTTTTAAAAAAAGTAAAATATGTTAGATGTTAGTAATTACATAATGATTTAGTAAAGGAGGGTGTTTATAGGAATTGGTTGGGTGCTGTGAAGAGGGTTAATTGATTAATTACCAGCATGGGAGTGTTTTTATACTGTGGAATCTTTTCAAAAAACTTGTCTGAAGAAGTCGGGTGAAACTACTGGATGAAAAGCGCTTCACAGGATTGTTGTAGTAAATAAAGTATTACAAAATATTCTGAGCCTTTGTGGTGTTGAGTTGATGAACTAAGTTTGTTGTTTTGGTTTTTCGTGTCTTTATGATATATTGACAAACTGGAATATTATTAAAGCATTTACAGTCATGTAGCTGTGGGTACAGCTTGTACATTTTCTGTTTCTGGGTCTTCTCACTCTTGCTGCTTAGTAACTGTAGCACTTATATTTTACTTGCAGGAGTGTTGTAGTCTTAGACAGATACTGTTACTTTATGTGAATTTTATTTGTAATAATTAGATGTTACATAAAGATACTTCAGATGCATCTTTTCTGTTGGACACATTGTTACTAGGGATGGCCTCATGTTGTTACAATGAATTCTCCCCTCCACTGTTTCACATTGGTGTGACAAAAAAGGGTAACTGCACCTCTGTATAAACTTTACCTGCACTAAGTTGAAGGAAGAGTTTAGGTTGTCATCGAAAATGATACCTCTCATCTTCTAAGTGCAAGAAATCTGGACAAACCTAAAAACAATAGGGGATAAAAGTCCAAAACCAGGGACAAGGTTTAAACATTGCTTTTATAAACATAGAAGGTTCTTAAGAGTAATAGGTTTTGCGACAGCACGTTTTTTCTGAAGGATGAAGTTTATGTCATTATTTGGTGACTTCAGTCTTCAATGATTTGCTAGAACTCCACAAATTTTATAATGAACTGGCAAAAATATGACACAAAAATTCGGACATTCTGCAAAAATGTGGATAGTTGAGAGGTATGCTGAAAATGGAGTAGAGAGATCTATTCATATGCTAGCTGATCTGTGCCAGTTTTGGACCTGCTCTGCTACATTTTTTGTATATAAACGATCTTCTTCCCCACTCATCAGGGTAATTAACTTTATAACAGAGTTATTTGTTCCCTAATAATGTCATCTTGGTTTTGTTAAATCCCCAGAAACATTTAAGTACTTTTCAATTTTTAGACTTTCTACTTATTTCACTTTTACAGACCACAGAGATCCCACTGTACTCAACATTTTTTTCCACAAAGGAATTGGCCTAGGCCTGAATGGTGTAGGCTGGAAAGTAGAGATTTTGCAGTTTTCACTGTTACTCATGTGACTTCCGTGCCCTGGCCCAGCAATCAAGGAGCCTTAATCCTCACCACTAACACTAGAGAGGACATCTCATATATGATGAAAGGATAACAAATACACTCAGTAAAGTGCAATTTCCCTTAAGAGCACACAGAGGTCACAGTCAGTCCGGGGCTGGTCGCTCCCTTGCTGTCCAGGTCCCCAATAAGACTCCCCACTGGCACAGCTATAGGGTCCAGATTCAGCCAGCTGGGCAAGCTAGAATCTCCAGCACCCTCTCTGTCCAACCAGTGCTTCGTGTCCCTGCCCAAGTAGCTGACACACACACACTTTGAGATAAGTTTATACAACCACACAGACACTCCTGTGGAAGGCTGGCACAGGTTCTCCAGATGTGCCCCTTTTAACCAGACTATACAGTAATACCACTTACCACCACCCAGCTAATATTTATCAGCAACTCAAAGGACCTTAAAAGGGTGTCCAATTATTACTGTGCAATATTATTATCCAGTTGGTAGTATGACTAAACAGTCAAGGCTTATTAGAGTGACTTGGTACAGGATCCTTATATACATGCAATGTACTCTTAGAGCTTAACTTATCTCTACACAAAAACACCCACAGTTGAAAGGTTTTAAAATATTTAATAATAAATACTTAAAACCACAAGAAAATACTTTCTACTACACAGTGCTAGTCAAGAGTTCAGAGATCACACAGAATACTTAAAATAATTCAGTAGTACAGTTCTGACAATACAGAAAAACACTTAGTCTAATCTTTCTAGTTCCTAGCTATTTCTAAAAGAAAACACAAGTCTAAGATAACTTACATATGAGCAAGACAGTTCTGTGAGTTGGATGGTTAAGACAAAAATGCTTATATCTCTCTGATTCTCTCTGTTTAAATTGAAATTGCAGTCCTGATTTACATTACATCATTCTTTTACACGTTCCTGGGGTTCCCAGGCTGACAGAAACTGCATTTACATTGTTTTACACATAGGCAGAAACCAGAGCAATAAAGGACATTTATGCATGCACATTCTGGTCATTAACTTTAGCCATAAAACAATAGGCAGGAAGCCTTCATCTAGCCCAGCCAGAGCTGAATTGTAAACATCAAAGACAGTCATGAAATATTTGACTTAGGTTTCTTACAGTAGAGTGCACTGTTGTCAAATTTTTTCCAGTCCCACATGTAACAGTATTTCTTTACATTTAAGACAACAAGCCTGTGTCTTACATTGATATTTACAAATGACAGAATTTTCTATAAAAATTTATCTGGCTAGGCTGGCAGCCTTCACAACTCACACCCATAATTTTACATGCTGAGACTGTGTTTTGTTGAGGTCAGTAAAGTATTATAAGGATTCCTCCAACAACAAACTTTCTGGAATAAATTTGCAGTCTAGTTTTTAATGTGTGCATTATATGTAGCAGTGGGATGAAGTGTACTGCAACACTATGTGAAACAGCTGGTAAATAGCTTGTTTTTGGCCATTAGAGTGTTCTCATATCTATGTAGGTACAAAATTAACTGTAGTATCAAAAGCTGTAGGCATCTGCCATTTGTCCTTCTGGCTTTTTAAAGTGATAGTTGTCAATCACTGATGAAAGTGGAGAGCAGACACCTACCAAGTGTGTGGAGAGGATATGGATTTTTTTAAAGGTTGCATCTTCGAACATGGTTACCCGAATCCTTACCTATTTTGTATTGAAGGAAATGTAAGTGGATTATAAAAGGCTTTCACCAGTAATTCAACTTCATTTTCATTAAGGTGTTTTATAAAAAAAAAAACACTAGGTGTGCTTGGTAAAACAAGCTAATAAGTAAATATTCTTGTATTTAGATATGTTAACTGGAGTTCAAGCAGTGATCTTAAGAGCACCTGTTTCAGGCTAAACCCAGTCAAAATAACACAAAAACGGATGTGAAAAAAAATGCATTCAATACATTTAGTACAAAATCTAGACAAAGTGGAACAGTACATATATAAGAACAAATAATAATCACCATCATCAACCCTCCTCTTTTCCCATTTTCTGCATGGGGTCAGGGTGCTGCATTAACTGTCTCCACTTCTCTTGGTTCATTGCCACTCCATGCTTTCTTCAGCAGTCATGCGTGACTGTCATAGGTCTTCTCTCATTCAATCCATACATCTCTGGGCTGAATGTCCTTATTTTTTCTTGCCTTCTTCCTTCTCTGCTGAACCATCTTCACCAAATTGTCTGTTACTGGTATCTTCTTGTTCTTTTGTCGTAAGAGTTTGTCTTTTACTGTGGTTTGGTCACATGTATAGGGAAAGCAATTTGTTCTCCTTGACCTTCTTTGCAGTTGGAGCTTCTTAGGCTTTTATTGTGATGTCCTGACCTCATCATCTGTCCCACAGTGTGCAATGTACCAACCATCTCTGGCACATGTCCATTACCCTGAGCTTCCTCATGTACTCTGCCTTCACTGCCCAGGTTTGTGTGCAGCATTGGTCACACCATTTTGTACACTTTGCTTTTCATCTTTTTTGGCATTATTTGGTCATCCACTACTCCTGACACTGTGCCAGTGGGCTGCAGCACCTCTGACTGTAACTTTGATCTCTTCATTCATACTTCCCTTCTCCACAACCACTCCTCACAGATACTTGAAGCTGTCAACCTGGTTTCACTATTTCCCCCTTCTATCTCAATTTTCCATTTCTTCTGATTTCCCTCATTTGCTACCATGGCAGTTGTCTTGTTTTTACTCAGTTTAATCCCATGTGTCTTCAGTTTTGCATTCCAGTCAGCTTATTATTTGATGAAGTTCATTTTCAGGCTCTGATTGTGGCATCACATCATCTGCATACAGCAGCTTTGTTAATTTGTCCCCTTTGACCTGTTTTCTAATATAATCTGTTACCAGCATGAAGAGCACTGGGTTATGAGCTGGACCATGATACACACCCACTCCTACTAAGGAGTCCTAACAGTGTTCCCATGTATATCTTTAGGTCATTGTATGTAGCCAGCACTAATTCAGTCAGTGTTTCTGAGACCTCAAACCATTGCAGCAGTGCACAAATCATCTGTTGTAGAACCTTGTCATATGCTGTCTTGAAGTCTAGGAATGTCCATTTGGATTCTCATCTCCCACTTCTTATGTGCTGTCTGCTTCTCTGCAAATATTGGGTTAGTTGTTGTGCATCCTGATCTGAATCCAGCTGTTCCTCTTCCATCTTACTTTGTACTACTGTGTGTATTCATTTATCAGACACCCTAAGCAGTACTTTAATGCAGTGTGACAGGAGTTTGATAACTCAGTACTGTCCACTGTTGTGTTTTCCCGTTGTATGTGTTCAGTTTCTACTGTCCACTGTTGTGTTTTCCCGTTGTATGTGTTCAGTTTCTTCCATAACTCATCCCTATGCCTGCTGGTTTCTCTGACTTCATTTTCCTTAGTGCTGTCCTTACTTCTTCTATGATGGTTTTTTCTGCCCATTATTGTAGGCTGTGCATGGGGCAGTACAGCCTCTCTGGCGTGTTCTTTATTCAGAAGCTATTGGAAACGCTTCTTTCATCTGCCTTTGATGCCATCTGGACTGGTGAGCAGATTGTTGCTGTCATCCCTTATGAATGGGTATCTGATGACTGTTTTCTTTATCTTTTTATCTTTGCCTTGCAACTTAATAGAGTTTATTGGTGCCATTGTTTGAGTCACTTTCCAAATGCTGATAGTTTTCTGACACCCTATCTTTTGTTGAACAATTAAGAACAAGGAAAATAAACGATACAAAATGTTACACGGATACAGTGTAGTCACACAACTTGCCCCTCTTAAAATTCAGTAGAATTTATTGAATATAAAAGGATAATTGCTTTCGTCGTAAATCTGTTAAGACTTCGTCAGATAAAATCCATCATCATGTAACAGATTTTAAAGTAAAAATAAGTCACATGACATCTTGCTACCCAAAGGGTCTTAAAGCAACAATGTAACCTGCAGGGCGGCGCAGTGGAGCAGCGGTTAACGTTGTCGCCTCACAGCAAGAGGTTCTCTGGTTCGGTTCTCGGCTGGGGTGCCCTCTGTGTGGAGTTTGCATTTTCTCCCCGTGTTTGCGTGGGTTTCCTCCGGGTACTCCGGTTTCCTCCCACATTCTAAAGACATGCATCTGGAGCATTTCTCCCTGGGCCTCCGCTGAAAACAGGCTCTGTGGAACCTAGTTGGACTTTCCCGGTCAACAAATGCTAAATAAATAAATAAAAACCCTTTAGTGCAACAAACTGTTTTTAACCAGTCATATCATTACATTCAAAATACACCCAACAACAAGAACAGTAATAGTACAGGTGCCTATCCTTTTACTTTAAAAAGAAAAATTCATCTGTAATAGTCTATTTGATGTTGTTAATCTTCATTCATTCCTTACTGATGGGTTATTGGTTCCGTCCTCGGAACTGAGCTGGCCATATATCAAGCTCACGTCAGTCAAAAACTCTTGAGCCAAGGTCCTACCCAGAATGTTCTGCTCCCTGTTACCTCAGATCTTGTTTGCCACGTTGCTGTACAGCCGTGTCAAGCCACTCTCTCTCAGCTAAGTGAATCATTTTTCGAAAGTTTATATATTGCTTCTACTTTAAAGTTTTTCAGTCAGTTACTTGTATTATTCTCCTACCCTATCGTATCCTTAAGACTCTCTCCCTTTAGTCTATTTCCCTTTATTACCCTTTTCTTACCTTTGAAGTAATTCTTCATTACCATCGTTGGTAATCCTTCTTTGTTTAGTCTCTTCTTACCCTTTTGGGTAGCCTTTCATCATCTTCTTCTTGGTACTGTCGTTCTTCTCCACATCATTATGTCAGATAAGAAAAGTAGTGTTGGTTTTAAACAGTGTAAGGATTGCAGCCATAAGTTACAACTTTCTGATGGCCGTGACTTATGTGTCTATTGTTTGAATGTTTCCCACCTTACTGTGGATCCTCTGTGTGGGATTTGTAGAAATCTTTCAACCAGGACTACTAATGAGAGAAAGAACAAGTTAATCCTGAAAGGTCTTCTCATATCTCCTTTCTGTGAGGCTGTTTCTGGGTCAGAGGGCTCACCCCCTCCTGCTAAACTCCATAAGAGGCGTTCTTCTTCTTCTTCATCGAGGTCGCTCACTTCATCTCCCTCTGGAGATCGCAGGGAGTTGACTCATACAAAAGTGAAAAGTACTGCTTTAGCGCTGCCACCTGTGACCCTTTCAGCTCCAGGCACGGCATCACCCCAGTTGATTCTTACTCCAGCTATGTCCTTCTTATCGACACCGGCACCGGAATTCCCGGTGCAGACACTTACGGTTCCGACAGTTCCGTTGCATCCCTTACTGGCACCGTCCATGCAAGTACAGTCTCCTTTGGCACCGTTGGTGCAATCCACTTTGGTCCAGAGTATGACGATACTGTCCTCCACAGTGCAGACACTTTCGGAACCGAAATGCTCTTTGTTGCAGTCCTTTTCTGCACCATCATTGTTACCGGTGCAGACACTTTCCTCGACGGCACCATACCCATCGGTGTAGACACTTGCTTTTATGGTGCAGACACCTTCGACTTCTATGGTGCTGACTTCGGCGCAGACTACTTCCACACCATTCTCCTCGGTGCAGACATCCTCTGTTCCGGGCTCCGCACCTCTCAAATTAGCAAGGACCAGGTACTCTCCTTCCTGGGATCCATTCATTGGTAGCCAGTATAGTCCTTTTCTAGAAAGGCCAGAATTGCCCTCAGGAGTCTCTCTGAATAAGATATGTTGTGGCTTGTTGACCAGTTGCTTGTGGCCAGAGGTCACTCAACCATCGAAACCCACGTTTCCTCCTTCAGGTGAACGTATTTCTCCTCAAACTCCAATGTACACTCTTCCTTCAACTTCCACGAAGTATCGAAGCCCATTACTCCGACAGCAGCTTCCAATCCCTCTGACCCCAATAGTGGATTTCACTTTTGAGCCAGAGTCGTCCTTGTGGCCCTCAATGTACTGGGAATCAGGCTTTTCTTAGGCCAGTGGCTTTTGTCATGGTGGAGGGCATTCTTGGTTCCACACCAATTTATTTTCTATGGCACCCTCCAGGAATCCTCCCTCTCACATGCTTCACAGTCCTCTTGCGACTCCTAGTCTGGGGGTCAGCTAATCGGGGCAGAGTGTGACCCCGGTTCCGAGGTTGTCGTGCTCTGTTCTGGGCTCCCATTCCTCCTTGGGTGGGCCGGCCTTCCAGGGAATGGAGAGCACTTGCCTTCGATGTCAAACCCCACATGTCGGAGTCCTCTTCCCCCCTCTGTGCCACAATTCTTACAAGCCACAACTGCCGGACACTGGGCGCAAGGGCCTCAGGTTTCTCCCCCTCAGGAGACCCCCCCTCTTTGCAGTCTTCCCCAGAACCTCTCACTGAGGAAGTACCCCGCAAGGCTTCATGCAAGAGGAAGCACATGGACTCCGCTGAGGAGTCTTTGACCGAAGATACAGACTTTGATGAGGGGGAAGGGTCCCCAAGGTCACCCTCTGATGAGGTGTTTTTTGGTGACATCCTCGAGATCCTTAGACAGAGGGGTGACTGGGAAGTCCTCTAATCCTTCCTCAGAGGAGTCTGTATTCCTGCAGGCCTTTCGTGCCTGGCCCCCTACCTCCTGGGTACCCCGCTGGCCGATGAGCTTGTCCAGCTCATCGTCTAGCGTGCATGGAAGGCTCCTGACACCCTGGAAGTGATACCATGGAGGCCTGATTTTATCACCCCCAGCTGAGCATCCCCATTGGTCTAGAGGTCTTCCAGTAGATGCCATGGTGGTGGCGGCTGCAACCAAGAAAGACCTGGCAGAAGAGAGCCAAACTGTTGGCTGCAACCAAGAAAGACTTGGCAGAAGAGAGCCAAACTGTCCATCTGCCCAACAAGGAGTCCTAGGCGATAGAGAGACTAGGGGAGCATGTGCTTGCTTCATCGACCTTCGCTGTAAGGTCTTTGAACTATTTGGCGCACTTTACGAGGCTTCAGTGGGATCTTATCAACCAACTCTCTTAAACCTTGGCAGGAGCTTTATCTGATGAGGTCCGTGACAACGTAGCTTCTCAGATAGCCACCCTAGAGCCCATTTCCAGTTCTTCTATGCGTCTTATTTCTCATGCAACGGAAGGAGTGGCTATAGCGGCAGGCGCAGGTATACTCACCAGACGACATGGCTGGATGCGCCTTTGTGACTTTGCGGACTCCTTTAAGGCTTCCTTCATGAACACCCCCATCAAGGCCACTTCTTTGTTTGGGCCTAAAGTTAAAGATATGCTGGCAAGGTGCGAACAAGATGGCAAGACCCTATCTGCTGTTGGTGTCAGACACTCCACTCCTCAACGATTCTACTCCAGAAATCAGAGGAGCGGGAAGATGTGGCGCAGGAAATCACAGGGCTATTTCTGTGATGCATGTGCCGAGTTCTCCCCTAGAGCAGAGGAGGACACTCCAATGGAAGATGTCCCTTTTGGGGCAGAGGAGGTCTGCGAAACCGGGGTTCCAGAGATTCTTTCTCTGGCCAACCCTATCAGTGCTTCTGAAGCATTGCCCGACTGCTCACCTCTGAAAGTGGTCGGGGGTTGTGTTTCCTTGTACCCCACTGCCTGGCGAAACATAACCACCGACTCTTGGGTACAGCGGATAATATCCAGAGGCTATTGCATCCCCTTCCATCTTTGTCCACCCTCATCCAGAGAATTACCTGACATTCCACCAAGTCGAAAGGAAGCAGCAGCACACGAAATCCAAAAGCTGCTACAAAAAAAGAGTCATCAAAACGGTCCCCTCAGACCAGATAGGATCTGGTTTTTACTCAAGGTTTTTTTAGTGCCAAAAAAGACAGGACTGGAGATCAATTCTGGGTCTCAGCACACTGAACACATTTGTAAAAACAGAGAAATTCCGGATGGTCACGGTTCAGTCTGTCCTTCCACTTCTGGAAGAAGACGATTGGATGTGCTCTGTAGATCTTCAAGATGCGTGTTACCACATAAAAATGGACAAATGCTCAAGAAGATACCTCCACTTCCGCATAGGAGCCAGTCACTACCAATTTTGAGCACTGCCCTTCTGTCTCTCTACAGCCCCCAGAGTGTTCACCAAATGCATGACAGTGGTTATCACTCACTTGCAATTTCAAGGATTCCAGGAATTTCCATATCTAGATGACTGGCTCCTCACTGCCCCCACCAAGAGTCTACTGGAAGAATCCCTGCACTACACTCTCCTCACAGCACAATGCTTGGAAATCACTATAAACTGGGAGAAGTCCAACATGACCCCAACCCAGTCTTTAGAATTCATTGTGGTACTGTTGGACACAAGAAATTGCACAGCATCTCTTCTGGACCACAGGCTTCAAAGAATAAGGCAACAGGTTCAGCCGCTGCTCTGTCACCACAAATCTTCTGCTCAATCTGTACTCCAACTTTTGGGGTCTATGGCAGCCTCGATCACCCCATTGTTCATCTAGCCAGATTCCACATGAGGCTCCTTCAGTGGGTACTTCTCACTCAGTGGTACCCTCTACGACATCCTTTGTCTTTTCGGGTAAGTTTAACTCAGAGATGCAAGCAAGATTTATTCTGGTGGACATCTCAAAATCCCTAACATTGGTCTCGCCCCTTCAGCCCCATCATCTAAAGGCCACGGTGAACACGGATTCCACCCTGATGGGGGGGGGTGTCAGGGAAACTCGGTCCAAGGCACCTGGTTGGAGACAGAGGCCCCTTTGTATATCAGTGTCCTGGAACTCAGGGCAGTGCTACTAACGTTGCAAGCATTCCATTCCATCCTTCTGTCAGGGACTATTGCGATCCAATCAGACAACATGTCCGTGATCTGGTACATCAACAAGCAAGGGGGCACCAGATCTTATCCGTTATGCTGAGAGGGCTTGAGAATATGGCAATGGGCGATAGCTTCCAACCGCTTTCTAACTGCAACGCACATTCCTGGGAGCTCCAGTGTGATAGCGGACAAATTGAGCAAGTGCATTTTACAACTTTATGAGTAGTCCCTCAACCCTGTGATAGTGGCAAAAATCTTCAGCCACTGGGGCCAGCCTTGCTGCGGCCTATTTGCCTCCCCAACCAACTACAAGTGCAGCAACTATTTTGCCCTGATCCCCCTTTGGGGACAGTCACAGAGAGACGCTCTAGTCCACGCTTGGCCCTCGGGTCTACTTTATGCTTATCCTCCTCCCTGCCTCATCTCCCAATTTCTGAAGAAAGCATGGCAGTTGAAAAGCAAAGTGATCCTCATTGCTCCATATTGGCCTCGACAAGTCTGGTTCCCCTTCCTATGGCCTCAACTGCTAGATCAACTGTGGATCCTCAATCCATCCCCAGCATTGATCTCCCATCCACAGGGTCTGACTCACCCCAATCTAACAACCCTGAAACTGACAGCTTGGTTTCTCCACTTCCAATGATTGCCAGGCGGGAAAACCTCTCGTCCCCAGTGCGCAATATTCTTATTGCATCTCATAAATCGTCCACCAGACTAATCTATCTCAGCAAATGGAAAAGGTTTTCTCTATGGGCAGCGAATAAACAATTAGACCCCTTGACAGCCCCAGTTTCGGTGGTTTTGGATTACTTATCACATCTTTTCCACTCTGGGGTGTCTGCCTCTACTATTTGTGTGCATTTAGCTGCCATTTCAAATTTCCACATTGTTTTTCAGGATTCTCGCTCATGTCACATAGACTCTGTAAAACTTTCTTGAAGGGGGTTCTTCACATAAAACCTCCCTTTAGAGAACCAGTACAACCTTGGGATTTGGTCTTGGTCCTGCAAGCCCTAACAGCTCCTCTCTTTGAACCTGCGTCTTCATGTGATTTACAATATTTGACATGGAAAACTTTGTTTCTGATTGCAATCACATCGGCCAGACGCTTGTCAGAACTTCAAGCCTTATGCATCAAACTTCCCTGTCTTATTTTCCATAAGGATAGGGTATCACTGAGAACTAATTCTTCCTTTTTACCAAAGTGGTGTCAGAACAGTCTATCAACCAGTCTATTGACCTTCCAGTATTTTTTCCTAATCATTCTAATAAGGGAGAGTATTGCCTGCACTCCCTGGATGTTCATAGGCAAGTACGATTTTACCTGGACAGAACTAAATCACCTGTAAATCAAACCAACTTTTTCTGGCCTTTTCTGGACCAAGACTAGGTGATCCTGTCTCAAAAGTTACATTGGCATCATAGTTGAGAAATTGCATTACCTTTATCTACAACAAGAACAAGATCACCTTGCCTCACAGAGTGAAAGCACATTCTACAAGGTCTATGGCAACTTCAGCAGCTTTCCATGCTAGGGCTTCCCTCAATGATATTTGCTCAGCTGCAACTTGGGCCAAACCTCATACCTTTATTCTTCATTACAAATTGGATTTGGCCTCCAGAGGTAGAGGCTTCTTTTGGCTCCATTGTGCTCAGGAATGTCCTTCCATGAGGGTCACCTAGGGAAACATGTAGCTGGGGACTCTGTCCCATTAGTAAGGAATGAATGAAGATTAACAACATCAGATAAAGAAGTTATGTCTTACCATAACATTCCATATGTGTTGTTGATCTTCATTCATTACTCCCCACCCTCCACCCCCTTCCAGAGGTTCCTGGTTGATCTCATATACTCCTTTATTGTAGTTCTGTTATGACCAGAGGTAGCCTCTACTTTTGTGTATCAAATTGCAAACTCGATCTGAAGTAACAGGGAGCAGAGCATTCTGGGTAGGACCTTGGCTAGAGAGTTTTTGGCTGATGCAAGCTTGATATATGGCCGGCTCGGTTCTGAGGACAGAACCGATAACCCATCAGTAATGAATGAACGGAGATCAACAACACAGATGGAACGTTATGGTAAGACATAACTTCTTTTTCAATTTTAGTAAGCGGTTGATAGTCATAACTTC
This sequence comes from Protopterus annectens, assembly GCF_019279795.1. NCBI lineage: Eukaryota > Metazoa > Chordata > Ceratodontiformes > Protopteridae > Protopterus > Protopterus annectens. Next base: position 104,688,569 of record NC_056733.1, on the reverse strand, counting down.
ATTTAATCTAGGGGGAATTATTAGCATTTAGGCGTAACTGTCATGCTATTCTTTTCTAACATTAACCCCCCATGGGCCACCCCTTGAGTTTGCAGCCTGCTGTTCAACAACCACAAATTTAAAATGATATTCAACATTGGATGAAATGTGTTTGGAAAGTGCATTAGTATTACTTTTGTTTCTAATTTCATAGAAATGCTCATACAACCTCTCCTTTAATATTTGTTCAGTTTTCCCCACATAAAATCTAGTACAGGACTGACATAATGCAATGTACACAACCCCTTTAGACGTGCAGTTGTATTCCCCCTGATCGTAACATTCTTCCCATTGACCGTAAACCTATTCCTACAAGGATATATTTGCAATAATAGCAATCTCCACATGTACCCATGCCTTTTTTCCTCACTTCAGAATCACATATATTCATGAATTCAGAAAAATTTTTGAAGCTAAGCCCTGTTTTTGAAAACAATTGGGGGATGATCTCCCAATTCTTTATCTCCATGTTTTCATTCAACACCCTCCTGATTCTTATTCAAAGTCAATTTAAGCGCATCACTATAAGTAGAATGTCGTAACAAAACTGCATTTATAATTGTTACTAGAGAAACCCTGTGCACCAACAGGTACGAGTAAATTCTTGATCTGAAGTAGGAACTTCATTTGTCAGCAACCTTTGGGACACGGATCCGATCTCGGATCCGAGCCGGCAACTTTTACCATAGCATAGATTCGAGCTCCTAGCTCCTCCCTTTACCCATAATCCCCTGCCAACCCTAACTGACCTCAGATCTAGTTTGCTGTGCTTCAAGCCTACAAGCTGGATTTCGAGCTCCTGGTAGTTCAGAGTATTTGTGAGAGAAAAACTTAATTTTTTTTGTACCTTCTCTTGTGTGATTGTGTAAGATTGTTTAGGTTCCCTCTTATACATCTTTTTTTGTAAAATTTTTCCTCCCTACCCTCACTGGTTCGTAGTGTGAGTTTGTGGTGTGTGTAGGGGCCTAGTGAGTGTGTTTTTCTGTTCAACATGTCGGAGGCCCCTAAAGCCATCTTTTCAAAATGCACCGAGTGTCGCCATAAGCTTTCACCGGCGGATGGCCACACCCGGTGCGTTAGGTGCCTTGGGGTTGAACACCTCTCTTCAGGATGCACGATTTGTGCAGCGTTCAACCCCAGGGCACTTAAGGACCGGAGGTCGAAGCTGATTCTGGCGGGCCTTTTGCCCCTGGACTCGGCTCCGGCCTCTGGTTTTTCGGTGGCCGCTACCCAGCTCTCGGTGGTAGCCACCCCTGCCTCCCTCCCTCCGGTCGGGACTCAATCTCCCGTTTTGGCTCCGGAGGAGAGGGAGGTTGGAAAAACCAAAAGGAAGGAGAAGCACCATAAGCGGCGGGCCGAAGACTCTTCATCTAGCGTTTCTGGATCGCCTCCTCCTCGGCTCCGGTCCCCTTGTTTTTCACCGGGACCTGGGGAGAAGGCGACCCGGTCCCCGTCGAGGTCATCGAGGCGTCACTCTAGGTCTGCCTCGGTGGCCTCGTCGAGGTCCACCTTTAGTATGTCAGATGCAGACATGGACCGGATGATGAGGAGGTTCATCCAGGCCCAGCTGCAGATGGGAGTGCTCTTGCCCCCCCCCTCCGGGGGGGAGCTCGACCCCATTTTTTGCTCCAATTGCTCCTTCTCCGTCCCGCTTCCCGGGTTTGGAGCATTCGGAGCCGAGCCGCGTCGGATCCGGGGGTGTGTCGGAGCCGACAGTACTAGTTACTTTGCCTCCGACTGGTCCCTCGAGTTTGTCGGATCTGACCTCTCGGAGCCGTGGGCAGAGCTTCGGATCCGAGGGACTTTGTGTGACTTCGGCTCCGTCCTGGTCGGCGCACACTGGTCCTTCGGATCCGAGGGTCTCGACCCCGGATCCGGTCCCCGCTTCGGATCCGAGTGGGAGCAGACTCTCGGAGCCTATCGAGAGTAGCTCCCCCTCGGCTTTCGCGGTGGTGGAGAGGGTATTGTTGAGTGCATCCGGACCTCTGGTCCTGGCTTCGGCTCCTCCCTGCACTCCCTCTCAGCTGGTCCGGGCTCCCATCACCCGGCCTTCGGGACAGCCTGCTTCAGCATCTCTGGGTGTTCCTGTGGAACGTGATATTGCTGGTGAGTCTTCCTCGGACAGCCCCCCCCCGAAGAGGTCCCTCACAAAGCCAAGTGTAAGAGGAGGCACATGGACTCCCCTGAGTCCCTTACTGAAGATACGGACTTAGGTGAAGGGGAAGGCTCCCCAAGGTCACCCCCCGCGGATGTCTCCTTTGGAGACATCATGGAAATGCTCAGGATTAGGGGGGGTGGTCTGCCCTCAAGGCTTACTCCGATGAGTCCGTATTCCTGGAGGCATTCGAAGCAGGGCCATCTACCTCTTGGGTGTCCCCTCCGCCCGACCCCCTGGTGGACCTTATTTCCAACAGGGCTTGGAAGGAGCCGGACACTGTAGAGCCAGTACCCAAGCACCCAGATAGGATCCTGAGTCCCCCTGCTGAAAGAACCCACTGGAGCAGAGGTCCCCCCGTGGATGCCATGTTGGTGGCGGCGGCGGCGGCCACCAAGAGAGAGCTGGCTTAGGAGAGCTCTGCGGTCCACCCACCGAGTAAGGACTCTCGAGCGATGGACCGCCTGGGGGAGCGGGTCTTTAGTTCAGCAACCTTCTCCTTGAGAGCGCTGAACTATATGGCACACGTCATCCGGATGCAGCGGGATCTAATAAAAGAATACGCTGCATCCCCCCAGAGTCTATGTCGGAAGGAGACAAGCAACTGTACTCCTCCCGAATGTCTACTCTACGTTCAGTTTCTAACACCTCTATGCGGCTCTTGTCACACGCCACTGAAGGAGCCGCTAGAGCCAGTGGAGCCGGCCTGGTAATCAGGCGTCAGGCCTGGCTCCGACACTGTGAATTCCCGGAACCCTTTAAGGTGTCATTCGGGAATGCCCCCTTTGATGGTTCTGCACTTTTTTGGCAAAACCGTTCGCGACACTTTAGTCCAGAGTGAGAAAGATGGGAAGACATTGTCTGCCGTCAGAGTCCGCTTCTCTGCTCCCCAGAGGTCCTTTTCTAAGAACCAAAAGGGTCAGAAGAAGATGTGGTTCCGAAAATCGCATCAGTCCCAGTCTGCTCCGGACAACCAGTCCTCTCGTGGCAGAGGAGGACAGGGAGGACGCCGCCTAAGAGGCAGAGGGGGTCCCAGAAACTTTGGGTCCAGAGAACCCTTCTCTGAGAGGCCCACGCAGAACCCTGAGGGGTTGCCCAGCTGCTCCACTCTGGAGGCAGTCGGGGGGTGTCTTTCGAAACACCTAGCAATGTGGGAGTCCATAACAACAGATCGCTGGGTGCTTCGCATCATATCCAGAGGTTACCAAATTCCCTTTATTGTAACTCCCAAAACCAAAAGCCTCCCCAACGTACCACCCAATCAAAGGGAGGCAGCTGCTACAGAAATTCAACAGCTTTTGCAAAAAAGAGCCATCCAACCCGTCCCCCCAGATCAGTTCGGATCGGGGTTTTACTCCAGGTTCTTTCTGGTGCCAAAAAAGACGGGGGACTTGAGATCCATTCTCAGTCTCTCTCTCTCCTGAACCTGGCAGTACCCAAAGAAAAGTTCCGAATGGTCACCTTACAATCTATTCTCCCCCTATTACGGGAGAATGATTGGATGTGCTCGATAGACCTCAAGGATGCGTACTACCACATCCTAGTGGACAGACGCTCCAAGAGGTTCCTCCATTTCCGGCTGGGAGCCAGTCACTTTCAGTTCAGGGCCCTTCCCTTCGGTCTCACCTCAGCCCCCAGGGTGTTCACCAAAGTCTTGGCGGTCATAGCGGCTCACCTGAGGCTTCAGGGAATTCAGGTCTTTCCGTACCTGGACGACTGGCTCCTCATTGCCCCAACAAGCATCTGCTCTATTCAGACAGGGATTATTTCCTCGACCTTGCTCCACGTCTAGGGTTGACTATCAACATGACCAAATCCTCTCTAGTCCCTACACAGGTAATAGATTTCATAGGGGCGAGATTGGATTCCAGGTTAATGCTTGCCTTCCTGACTCCCGATCGGCTTCAGAACCTGAGGTTGCATGTCCAGGCCATTCTCATACTTCCTGCTCCACCTGCAGAATTGATCCTGAGGGCTCTAGGGTCCATGGCGGCAGCTATTCCTCTACTACCCCTAGCCCGTCTAAATATGAGGATCCTGCAGTGGACCCTCCAAGTACAATGGTCCCTGTCTCGCAACCCCCTGTCCCATCCTATTCCCCTAAGCAGGGCTTGCAGAGGGTCGCTCATGTGGTGGCTCCGGTCCCCGAGTCTCCACACGGGACGACCATTTTCAATGCCTTCCCCCGTCGCCACAGTGACCACGGACGCCTCTCGCCTGAGGTGGGGGGGGGGGCACTATTCAGGCAGAACAGTCCAAGGCACGTGGAATGACACAGAGACCTCTCTGCATATCAATGTCCTAGAGATGAGGGCGGTGCTTTTGATGTTGCAGGCACTTCACAGCCTTCTCCCGATTGGGACGATTGCAGTACAAATGGACAACATGTCAGTTGTCTGGTACATCAACAAACAGGGGGGAGCCAGGTCTTATCCTTTTTGTCGCGAGGCCATGAGAGTGTGGGAATGGGCGATTTCCACCAACCGCTTTCTTATTGCAACGCACATTCAGGGACGGTCCAACATCCTAGCAGACAGGCTCAGTCGTTCGATTCTGACTCCGTACGAATGGTCTCTCAATCCTCTAGTAGCGAAACAAATATTTGCCCAATGGGGGCAACCCTGTTGCGATCTTTTTGCCTCTCCTTCAAATACCAAATGCAACAGTTACTTCGCTCTAATCCCCCCTCAGGGGGAGTCCCCGAAAGACTCTCTAGTACATGCTTGGCCTCCCGGTCTCCTTTACGCTTATCCTCCTTTGTCCATGATGCTGAAACTCCTACAGAAAGCCAGTCGGCTGGGGAGCAAAATGATCCTCATTGCCCCATTCTGGCCTTGTCAAACATGGTTCCCGTACCTGTGGTCTCACCTAATTCATCCACCATGGATTCTGGATCCACTCTCGGATCTCATTACCCACCCTCTGGGTCTCCCGGCCCCCAACCTGGTCAACCTCAAGCTGACTGCTTGGTTGCTCCAGTTCCACTCCTGATTAGGACTCCCGGAATCTCCTCACCAGTCAAAGCCATCCTAGTAGCAGCACATAAACCTTCCACCAGAAGAGTCTACCGAAGTTTTGGATTTCTTAACTACCCTTTTTCATCAAGGGGCTAGCTGCTCTACAGTCAAGGTACAACTGGCAGCGATTTCGCATTATCATGTAGGGCATGAATCGGGCCCTCTAATTACTTCCAAGCTTTGTAAAGCTTTCCTCAAGGGTACCTTCCTTCTCAGACCTCCGGTCAGGGAGATAGTACTCCCATGGGATTTGTCTTTGGTTCTCCAAGCCTTGACTAGCCCCCCTTTCGAGCCGGCGGCCACAGTTGATCTTAAATATCTCTCTTGGAAGACTGTCTTCTTAGTGGCCATTACTTCAGCTAAAAGGGTCTCTGAACTTCAGGCTCTATGTGTTAAACCGCCGTATTTATCCTTCCATCCAGATAGTTTACCTCAGGATCAATCCATCCTTTCTGCCTAAGGTGTCTTCGGAAGCTAATATTAATCAATCTATTAATCTTCCCGTGTTCTTTCCCCATTACCAGAACAAAGGAGAGTATAAACTGCATTCCTTGGATGTGCACAGACAATTACGTTTTTATACTCATTGAACTGCTGGTCATAGGCAATCTGACCAGTTGTTTGTCTCCTTTGCCAAAACAAGTTTAGGCAAGTCAATTTCTAAAGTTACACTATCACGGTGGATAGCTAGTTGTATCCTCTTAGCGTATCAGAGTTCGGGAAGGCCTGCACCTCAGGGAGTCCGAGCTCATTCTAGTAGGGCCGTCGCTACTTCTAGGGTCCCCTTAGATGATATTTGTTCCGCAGCCACTTGGGCCTCATCTCATACGTTTATCAGCCATTACAAACTGGATGTTGTCTCCAGAGGTAGGGCGTCCTTTGGCTCTGCAGTGCTCCAGAATGTTCTTCCATAAAGGCCACCCAGGATTCAGGTAGCTGGGGATTCTGTCCCAAAGGTTGCTGACAAATGAAGTTCCTACTTCAGATTAAGAAGTTATGTACTCACCATAACAAGTTATGTGCCTGCAACCACCCCCCCTCCTTCCCCCTGACCTATAGGATTTGTCCTGGATAAGCCCCTTCCGGGGCACAATAACAATGCTTATATCGGGCAAACTTGATCTGAGGTCAGTTAGGGTTGGCAGGGGATTATGGGTAAAGGGAGGAGCTAGGAGCTCGGATCTATGCTGTGGTAAAAGTTGCCGGCTCGGATCCGAGATCGGATCCGTGTCCCAAAGGTTGCAGACAAATGAAGATACCTACTCAGATGGAACGTTATGGTGAGTACATAACTTCTTATTAACATCCTCCATAGTTTCAATACTTGCGTATCCCAAAAATGAGGGTAAAATAGTTTACCCTTCTTTTATTGATTACCTTATACAAGGAATTGGCAATAAAGGTTTCCAGATGCCCTGTGTTGTGAAACATTCCATTAATATCTTGACATTCATCCAGAAATTCATCATAAACTGTGACCATTCTTGCAGCATGGACAAATTGTCCTTTTACTGTTGCTTTCTTTTAGGTAGGGTCCCAAAATATCAGTCTACAGTCCAATGTTACACCCAGGATATTCACCTTCTCAACAAACACAGGCTTTTTCCACCATATAAAATTAAGTTTGGAAGCAAAGAGGCAGAAGAAGCACTTCAAGGTACTGTGAACTTCCATGGTATTGGTTTTAGAGGTATTTAGTTTCAACCATTTACAGGAAATCCTAGAATATGTAGCTTCTAGGTCATCAGGTAGGGAATACACACTTACCCATATCATTTTCTGGGAAGGAGAGATAAATATTGTTGCCATCAGCATAATTATGATGGTATGCTGAATCTCTCTCAGATATGATTTCTTAAGGGAAGTATGTAGACTGTGAAGAAAAGTGGGCCTTAAGAGTCTTGTGGTACTCAACATTCAAGAGGGCAAAAAGAAGAGTGAAGTCCAGAACAAATCTTTTGAGAAGAGCCAGAAAGGTAAGATACAAACCAATGTAGGATCATAGAGGAGAGCCCTCAGTAAGTTGATAAGTGCTGAACCAGATTACCATGATCAACTGTATCACATGCTCCTAAAAGTGTTGCTGGTCTGTGGTCATTAGAAGAACATTAACTACTCAAATAAGAGCAGTCTCTGTACTATGGGGAGTGTGGAACTCTGACTGGAATGGATCCAATTAGCTGACTGACTGCAAGGTGAGTCTCAAGTTGCTTGAAGTGAAATTTCTTAATAACCTTTCCTTAGAAAGTAAGGTTAGAAATTTGGTGATGAATTTGAAGATGATGGTTATCTGTAAAGATTTTGTTAAAAAGAAACACAGACCCTGCTTTCATAGACCATCTAGGAAACCAGTGACTCACAACACTATCACTGTAACTGAAGAAAGGGAAAATTATTTTGCGATGTTTAGAACATGTCATATAATAATGTTCAAATCTGCATTCTGAGAAAAAGAGAAAACAGTAATCTCATTTTTGAGGGATATAAGAAACGAATATATAATAAGCAATATGTAAAGTGATTCTGATCCACTAGTTTTGCATAGAGTATCAAGATATAATGTCAACACAGGCACACATATGCACGTACACGTATGCGTGTGTGTTTGTGTATTTAGTTTTGGGGTGGAGTTTTCTTTTAGATTCACTTTCAGTGTTCAGTTTTACTTCTTCTTTTTCTGCCTTTTCCCGGCTAGGGGTCACCACAGCAGATCACCTGTCTGCTCATGATTGGCACTGGAGTTTTTTACTTGATTTGCCAATTTACTGCTTTGCTGCAGACTAAGTTAAGACACTCAGAATTTTTTTTGATAGCGTGGAGCACCCTGTGACATTTGTTGAAGTTTACTTGGGCATTGCTTATTGGTAGCCTGAACAGTATTAAGCTGTGGAGTGGTACATGTTATGACTAACAGTGTGTTTATCTTCTGCAGTTTAGTTTCAGTCTTTTTTTTGGTAGGATCTAACAAATATAGAGTGCATGTGTTTTGCCCATTACTTCATGATTTGTGAGGCCACTGATTTTTTTGATAACTTCTGACTTACTCAGCTACTCAACTATCTCATCTTAGCAGAGTCTGTGTGACTCTGAGTAAGTCATTTAACCAGACACACTGCTCCCAGGCTGAGTCTGAAAAAGGTACATGGAGAGCAGTGCTGTACTCCAGAAAACACAATAAATAAATGAATACTAAGGTATTACAGGGACACTTTTGTTCAGTATTTGCTCCAAACATACTGCCACTCATAATGTTTCTTTCTGTAGGTGAATTGTTGCACTAGGCATCTTAATTCTCTGCCTTGAACTATTTATAAAAACTGCTGGCTACAGTAATATTATTTTCCCTCCTTAATATTTAATTGCAGTTTTGTTGTTAAATGCTTTTGTGTGGGATGCCTCAATCTGCTGTTTAATTATTAATCTCTTTGTAGTGTGCTCATCTGGAAAGTAGATTTGTTTAACAAGACGAGATCATCCATGTGCAACTAACATCAGGCAAATCTGCAGTGCAAATTGTGGCCTGCTACAGATCACCCTCCATGACCCAGGGCCACCACTCCGCCTTTCTGGAGACACTGGAAAACATGAAGGTCCTACCAAACACCCTGATATTGGGTGGTTTCAATTACCCTACCATTAACTGGGAAAACTACTCAAGTACAAACTCCCAGGTCCAGCGCTTCCTGGAATTTATAAACTCAAATGCCCTGGATCAGCTGGTAAACCCCCCTACCAGAGGTGAAAACATATTGGACCTGGTCATCACCAACATGGGCGACAGGTGTTCCACACCAGAGGTCAACCCGTCACTGGTTAGATCAGAACATAAACTAATCACTCTGGATGTCCACACCACACCACCACCTCCATCCAAGGAAACCACAGTGAAAAACTTTTCTGCAGCAAACTTCACCTTACTTAAGACAGAGGTGGTAAGTTTCACAACCCCCACGCTAAAGGATAACAGTGTGCAAGATGCAGGAGCCTTTACAAATGCACTCTATTACCTACAAGGATGCATGGATCGTGCCATCCCTAGCAAAATCAAGACTCACTCCCCTAAGAGAAGGAAACCAGTCTGGTGGACCCCTGCCATAAACAGGCTATACAATAGGAGGAGGAAACTTAGTTCAGAAAAAAGCAAATCCCAAGAAGGAAAGACATCCCTGATCAGTGTAAGTAAGAAACTAAGCTCCCTCATAAAATCCTCCAAGGCTAACTTCGAAAGAAAAATAGCCAAGGATTCGAAAGATAACCACAAAGCCTTCTTTAGCTATGTTAAGAATCTAAGTGGCAACTCACAGATATGCTCTGAGCTAGTGCAAAATAGCACAAAATATACTGAACCCACTGATATTGCCAACATCCTGGCAGATAGATTCAGTGCAAACTTCACCTCCCTCTCACCCCCAAAAGGGCCCACAATAATACCGGAAAAGTGTAGTGTCCCGGAAATCACAGACGCACAGGTGAAAACAGCCCTTTCAAAAGCCAAAAGCACAGCGTCAATGGGGCCAGATGGTGTCCCAGGCTGTGTCTTGCACGAACTACAGAACAAACTAACTCCCCACCTAAACACACTGTTCAACCTCAGCCTCTCCACAGGCTACGTGCCCATAGAATGGCGCACAGCAACAGTTATTCCGCTCCACAAAGGAGGGGACACAACTGACCCTGGTGACTGTTACCCCATAAGCCTGACTAGCCTGGTCTGCAAGGCTATGGAGCGCATCATCATGAAACTCATTAACAAAGACATTGGGAACCTCCAAACACTTGACCCGACCCGACCCAGTTCGGCTTTGTTAAGGGCAGATCATGCCTACTAAACCTGGTTGACTTCGTCGAGACAGTCACCAAGGCCATAGATGAGGGGAAGGTAGTTCACACAGCCTACCTTGACCTTGTCAAGGCTTTTGACACCATTCCCCAATCGGTAATTATAGAAAAACTCACCAGACTGAACAAAACCCCCCTACGTCACAAGATGGGTTGCCAACTGGCTTACAGACAGAACTCACATGGTAAGAATAGCGGGCTCCAGGTCCGACTCTAAACCAGTCACAAATGGTGTCCCACAAGGCTCGGTCCTGGGACCTCTACTGTTCAGCATATACTTTTCAGAAGTATAGGCAAACACAGGAGGACTATGGCTAACCAAGTTCGCCAATGACTGCAAACTGGGACCCATAATTGACTCTCCAGCTGACATGGACATTCTCCAAAAGGGCCTTACTGAGACGGACACGTGGTGTCAAAGTCATGGTCTCAAGCTAAATGCAAAAAAATGCATAGTCATCCAGTATGGGAAAAAAAAACACCCATGAATTACCACATAGGTGGCAGCCTCCTTAATACAGAAGAGGTAGTAAGAGATCTGGGGACCCAGGTAGATAGTAATCTCTCCTTTGACAATCATATTGCCAAAGTAGTTAGGAAATCCTTTTATGTAGCCCATCTAATTACTAAAGGGTTTGCATCTAGAAATAAAGAGGTTATAGTGCCCCTCTACTCGTCCCTCATCAGACCCATCATAGAGTACAATGCCCCGTTTGGGATGTACCTCACAAGACACTTTCAACAGCTGGAAAGACCACAAAAGTACCTCACCAAGAGGATTACTGGTCTCAAACATATGTCCTGTGCAGCTCGACTGGAAAAACTCCAGCTGTACTCAGTGGCATATCGCTTACTCAGAGGTGATCTCTGCCTGACTTACAAAGCCATGTCCAACTCAGAATTGATGGACATGCTCCTCCTAAAGAAATCCAAGTCACTGCGAGCCACTCGATCTAGTGAGCTAAACCTCGCCACAACAATAAGTAGAACATGCTGGAGGGATAGATTCCTGTCACAGAGACTCCCCATGCTTTGGAACAAAATTTCTAACTACATTAGGCAGAGCCCCTCACTAACACTCTTCAAGAGAAACCTTGACGAGTGGATGAGTAACAGAAAATACACCCCTGGGATCACCTCATTGCCTCTTCTTGACAGAGGCTCAGTTAATTAATCAATGGGGCGGCGAAAGCTGACACACACTGGCTAGGCTTATAAATGCCCTCGGGCAGATAGCCTAGTACGTACCTATAAACCTAAGTGCTTGTTGTGTCAGTATTTCTTTTCAGTTTGTATTAATTCTGCTTCCCATTTTTTTTGTTAATTTAATTTTGGCCCTTGTTCCCCGTGTTAGCATCAACTCCTCCCTCTGCAGCATCATTCATTCTTTCCCTCAGTGGTGGGAGCATAATGGCTCATTTGCTCCCCTAGGGGTGATGGTTGGGTGTGCCTTTGTAGTCTTGCCATATGTGTGAGGGATGGGAGTTCTGTATTTTACCCTAGCATTTCCCAGTTGTGCCCAGTGATACCTCTGTAGTGGGTATGCCATGAGCATTGGACAGGACTAGCACACGTTTCCTTAAGTGACATAAGCCTGAGAATGCCTTGCCTTCCTTAATGAAAAGCCCTTTGTGGATCTCTTACCACTTTGGAGGAGCTGAGATGGAGAGTGCTTTCTCAGGTATGCCCCTCCCTTTCCTTCCACCCTGGGAAAAGTAAGCAGGTTTAGCAGCTTTGATCCACTCCCATCCACAGGCAGCTCATCTCTCACTAGGACTGCTAATCTGTCCAAGGTTATTTGGTTGTAGTTAGGGCTCTGTCCCTGTATTCTTACTTATGCATCCTACTTTGCTATGCTGCTGCTTTGACTTACTGAGGCCAATTCATTATTATCCTTCCCTGTGATGCTTACTCAGCAAGAATAAGGATTCCTTGGTGAAATTCTACGTCTGATAACATGCAGTTTAGATTTCCACTGTCTGGGAGAGAGAGAGGGACCCAGCCCTGCAGTCCTCACCCACACCTATCTCTACAAAAAAACAGCACTTGGATAAGGGAATATTTGGTGTCCCATCCTGTCTGATAACTTCAGGGACCTTAATGCCTCCCCTTCATCTTGCAACAATATTACATCCACCTGCATGACCACTCTAGCCAGTATAAAGATACATCTGTACCAGTTTACTGAAAACATTGTTTGCATTCCTGTACAATATGGCCCAGTGGGTCCTCTACTTGCATCATTCATTCCGTGGGATTGGAGTGAGAGCCTGGCATTCCCAGGTGAGAGTCTTCTGACCCATCAGTTTTTGCATGGGGAGACCAGTCAACCTCTTCATCTCCTCTAATGTTGAGAGACAAGCCATAGGGAGTAGGTCAGCTTGCTTGTCCTGTAGCGTGGACTACTTTCCTTAGGTCAATAACAATCCTCCTTTGACAGCTGTCTGAGATTGACTGCATGCAGCCACCACAAGGAGTTTGCATCCACATACTGAATCCCTGCAGTATTTGTTTGCACGCAGTGGCAGTACACACTCCCTAGGTCATTGCTCCAGTTTGTTTGGGGAAGTTGAAACAATAGTGCTATCAATGTCGTTTTTGACAAGCATCACGACTCCCCTGCTAGATATGTTGTCAGTCCTTTGAAATTTGAAGGAATTGCAAATTATAACCATGATCTGATTGTCTGTATTTTGTCTAGATTATGATGCCAAAGCCAGGTTTAGGAGAATGCATACAGCCCTAGAAGGGCCAGGTTCCAATTACTCAATAAGGAGAATGCATACAGCCCTAGAAGGGCCAGGTTCCAATTACTCAATAAGGAGAATGCATACAGGCCTAGAAGGGCCAGGTTACAGTTACTCAATAAGGAGAATGCATACAGCCCTAGAAGGGCCGGGTTCCAGTTACTCCATAAGGAGACTGCATACACCCCTAGAAGGGCCAGGTTCCAATTACTCAACATAAAACAAGTGCTCCTGCTTGCTGTCATGCAAGTGGTGAGCCTGACCCTGCTCCCTCCTCCTCCTCCTGGATGTTCAAGCTGGCAATAAACCACTCACTCCCATTATCTTTCTTCACCATGGACTGGCTACCAGTCTAATAAAAACATTTTATGCAGTACCGTACCTGCTTCCAACTTTGCACTCTGTTTTACTTTAGTATACCTTCATGAGGCAGCGTTAGTAAAATGAAGAATATAAAAATAATGACTGCAAAGTTTAGTAGCATCCAGAACAAGTTTGTAAATTTAGAACCTGGCTTTAGCATCGTAATCTAGACAAAATACAGACAATCATATCATGGTTATAACCAGTTGACTTCAATTCCATCCATCCCTTAAATATGCACTTCCTTCAAAATTCAAAGGACTGACAGAGTACCTAGCAGGAGAATCTTGATGCTTGTCAAAAACGACATTGATAGCACTATTGTTTCAAATTCCCCAAATAAACTGACCTGTTTGTGATGCCTGTTCTTTCACTCCCTCCAGCTAAGAATTGCCCCTGTCAGACTTTCTTTCTTTAAGTAAAGTTATTGATGTTTCACTAAAGAACTTTCCCTGCAGAAAATCATTGTTGAACAGATTTGAATTGAGAACCTCAAGCCAATTTCCTGGCCTACGCTGGAATAACTGGACATGGGTTTTCCCAGCTTGTTTTAGTACCCACAAAAATGAGCTCAATAAGGAGAATGCATACAGCCCTAGAAGGGCCAGGTTCCAATTACTCAATAAGGAGAATGCATGCACCCCTAGAAGGGCCAGGTTCCAATTACTCAATAAGGAGAATGCATATAGCCCTAGAAGGGCCAGGTTCCAATTACTCAATAAGGAGAATGCATACAGCCCTAGAAGGGCCGGGTTCCAATTACTCAGTAAGGAGAATGCATACAGCCCTAGAAGGGCCAGGTTCCAATTACTCAATAAGGAGAATGCATACAGCCCTAGAAGGGCCAGGTTCCAATTACTCAATAAGGAGAATGCATACAGCCCTAGAAGGGCCAGGCTCCAATTACTCAATAAGGAGAATGCATACAGCCCTAGAAGGGCCAGGTTACAGTTACTCAATAAGGAGAATGCATATAGCCCTAGAATGGCAAGGCTCAAATTACTCAATAAGGAGCATGCATACAGCCCTAGAAGGGCCAGGTTCCAGTTACTCAATAAGAAGAATGCATACAGCCCTAGAAGAGCCAGGTTCCAGTTACTCAATAAGGAGAATGCATACAACCCTAGAAGGGTCAGGTTCCAATTACTTAGGAAGGAGAATGAATACAGCCCTAGAAGGACCAGGTTCCAATTACTCAATAAGGAGAATGCATACAGCCCTAAAAGGGCCAGGTTCCAATTACTCAAAAAGGAGAATGCATACAGCCCAAGAAGGGCCAGGTTCCAATTGTTTGGTAAGGAGAATGCATACAGCCCTAGAAGGGCCAGGTTCCAATTACTCAATAAGGAAAATGCATACAGCCCTAGAAGGGCCAGGTTCCAATTACTCGATAAGGAGAATGCATACAGCCATAGAAGGGCCAGGTTCCAGTTACTCAATAAGGAGAATGCATACAGCCATAGAAGGGCCAGGTTCCAGTTACTCAATAAGGAGAATGCATACAGCCCTAGAAGGGCCAGGTTCCGATTACTCAATAAGGAGAATGCATACAGCCCTAGAAGGGCCAGGTTCCAATTGTTCGGTAAGGAGAATGCATACAGCCCTAGAAGGGCCAGGTTCCAATTACTCAATAAGGAGAATGCATACAGCCTAGAAGGGCAAGGTTCCAATTACTCAATAAGGAGAATGCATACAGCCCTAGAAGGGACAGGTTCCAATTGGTCGGTGAGGAGAATGCATGCGGCCCTAGAGGGGCCACGTTCCAATTACTCAATAAGGAGAATGCATACAGTCCTAGAAGGGCCAGGTTCCAATTACTCAATAAGGAGAATGCATACAGTCCTAGAAGGGCCAGGTTCCAATTACTCAATAAGGAGAATGCATACAGCCCTAGAAGGGCCAGGTTCCAATTGCTCAATAAGGAGAATGCATACAGCCCTAGAAGGGCCAGGTTCCAATAACTATATAAGGAGAATGCATACAGCCCTAGAAGGGCCAGGTTCCAATAACTATGTGAGGAGAGTGCATACAGCCCTAGAAGGGCCGGGTTCCAGTTACTTAATAAGGAGAATGCATACAGCCCGAGAAGGGCCAGGTTCCAATTACTCAATAAGGAGAATGCATACAGCCCTAGAAGGGCTAGGTTCCATTTACTCAATAAGGAGAATGCATACAGCCCTAGAAGGGCCAGGTTCCAATTACTCAATAAGGAGAATGCATACAGCCCTAGAAGGGCCAGGTTCCAATTGTGCAGTAAGGAGAATGCATACAGCCCTAGAAGGGCCAGGTTCCAGTTACTTAATAAGGAGAATGCATACAGCCCGAGAAGGGCCAGGTTCCAATTACTCAATAAGGAGAATGCATACAGCCCTAGAAGGGCCAGGTTCCAGTTACTCAATAAGGAGAATGCATACAGCCCTAGAAGGGCCAGGTTCCAATTACTCAATAAGGAGAAAGCATACAGCCCTAGAAGGGCCAGGT
This sequence comes from Protopterus annectens, assembly GCF_019279795.1. Classification (NCBI taxonomy): domain Eukaryota; kingdom Metazoa; phylum Chordata; order Ceratodontiformes; family Protopteridae; genus Protopterus; species Protopterus annectens. The sequence goes on along the minus strand of NC_056733.1, from coordinate 104,672,928 downwards.
TCCAATTGTTCGGTAAGGAGAATGCATACAGCCCTAGAAGGGCCAGGTTCCAATTACTCAAAAAGGAGAATGCATACAGCCTAGAAGGGCCAGGTTCCAATTACTCAATAAGGAGAATGCATACAGCCCTAGAAGGGCCAGGTTCCAATTGTTCGGTAAGGAGAATGCATACAGCCCTAGAAGGGCCAGGTTCCAATTACTCAATAAGGAGAATGCATACAGCCCTAGAAGGGCCAGGTTCCAATTACTCAGTAAGGAGAATGCTTACAGCCCTAGAAGGGCCAGGTTCCAATTACTCAGTAAGGAGAATGCATACAGCCCTAGAAGGGCCAGGTTCCAATTACTCAACAAGGAAAATGCATACAGCCCTAGAAGGGCCAGGTTCCAATTGCTCAGTAAGGAGAATGCATACAGCCCTAGAAGGGCCAGGTTCCAATTACTCAATAAGGAGAATGCATACAGCCCTAGAAGGGCCAGGTTCCAATTGTTCGGTAAGGAGAATGCATACAGCCCTAGAAGGGCCAGGTTCCAATTACTCAAAAAGGAGAATGCATACAGCCTAGAAGGGCCAGGTTCCAATTACTCAATAAGGAGAATGCATACAGCCCTAGAAGGGCCAAGTTCCAATTGTTCGGTAAGGAGAATGCATACAGCCCTAGAAGGGCCAGGTTCCAATTACTCAATAAGGAGAATGCATACAGCCATAGAAGGGCCAGGTTCCAATTACTCAGTAAGGAGGAGAATGCTTACAGCCCTAGAAGGGCCAGGTTCCAATTACTCAGTAAGGAGAATGCATACAGCCCTAGAAGGGCCAGGTTCCAATTACTCAACAAGGAAAATGCATACAGCCCTAGAAGGGCCAGGTTCCAATTGCTCAGTAAGGAGAATGCATACAGCCCTAGAAGGGCCAGGTTCCAATTGTTCGGTAAGGAGAATGCATACAGCCCTTGAAGGGCCAGGTTCCAATTACTCAATAAGGAGAATGCATAAAGCCCTAGAAGGGCCAGGTTCTAATTACTCAGTAAGGAGAATGCATACAGCCCTAGAAGGGCCAGGTTGGAATTACTCAGTAAGGAGAAAGAATACAGCCCTAGAAGAGTCAGGTTCCAATTACACAATAAGGAGAATGCATACAGCCCGAGAAGGGCCAGGTTCCAGTTACTCAATAAGGAGAATGCATACAGTCCTAGAAGGGCCAGGTTCCAATTTTTCGGTAAGGAGAATGCATACAGCCCTTGAAGGGCCAGGTTCCAATTACTCAATAAGGAGAATGCATACAGCCCTAGAAGGGCCAGGTTGCAATTACTCAAAAAGGAGAATGCATACAGCCCTAGAAGGGCCAGGTTCCAATTACTCAGTAAGGAGAATGAATACAGCCCTAGAAGAGTCAGGTTCCAATTACTCAATAAGGAGAATGCATACAGCCCGAGAAGGGCCAGGTTCCAGTTACTCAGTAAGGAGAATGCATACAGTCCTAGAAGGGCCAGGTTCCAATTACTCAATAAGGAGAATGCATACAGCCCTAGAAGGGCCAGTTTCCAATTGTTCGGTAAGGAGAATGCATACAGCCCTAGAAGGGCCAGGTTTCAATTACTCAGTAAGGAGAATGCTTACAGCCCTAGAAGGGTCAGTTTCCAATTACTCAGTAAGGAGAATGCATACATGCTTACAGCCCTAGAAGGGCCAGTTTCCAATTACTCAGTAAGGAGAATGCATACAGCCCTAGAAGGGCCAGGTTCCAATTGTTCAACAAGGAGAATGCATACAGCCCTAGAAGGGCCAGGTTCCAATTGCTCAATAAGGAGAATGCATACAGCCCTAGAAGGGCCAGGTTCCAATTGTTGGGTAAGGAGAATGCATACAGCCCTTGAAGTGCCAGGTTCCAATTACTCAATAAGGAGAATGCATACAGCCCTAGAAGGGCCAGGCTCCAATTACTCAATAAGGAGAATGCATACAGCCCTAGAAGGGCCAGGTTCCAGTGACTCAATAAGGAGAATGCATACAGCCCTAGAAGGGCCAGGTTCCAATTACTCAATAAGGAGAATGCATACAGCCCTAGAAGGGCCAGGTTCCAATTACTCAATAAGGAGAATGCATACAGCCCTAGAAGGGCAAGGTTCAAATTACTCAATAAGGAGAATGCATACAGCCCTAGAAGGGCCAGGTTCCAGTTACTCAATAAGGAGAATGCATACAGCCCTAGAAGAGCCAGGTTACAATTACTCAATAAGGAGAATGCATACAGCCCTAGAAGGGCCAGGTTCCAATTACTCAGTACGGAGAATGAATTACAGCCCTAGAAGAGCCACGTTCCAATTACTCAATAAGGAGAATGCATACAGCCCTAGAAGGGCCAGGTTCCAGTTACTCAATAAGGAGAATGCATACAGTCCTTGAAGGGCTAGGTTCCAATTACTCAATAAGGAGAATGCATACAGCCCTAGCATGGCCAGGTTCCAGTTGTTCGGTAAGGAGAATGCATACAGCCCCAGAAGGGCCAGGTTCCAGTTACTCAATAAGGAGAATGCATACAGCCCTAGAAGGGCCAGGTACCAGTTACTCAATAAGGAGATTGCATACAGCCCTAGAAGGGCCAGGTTCCAGTTACTCAATAAGGAGAATGCATACAGCCCTAGAAGGGCCAGGTTCCAATTACTCACTAAGGAGAATGCATACAGCCCTAGAAGGGCCAGGTTCCAATTACTCAATAAGGAGAATGCATACAGCCCTAGAAGGGCCAGGTTCGAATTGCTCAATAAGGAGAATGCATGCAGCCCTAGAAGGGCCAGGTTCCAATTGTTCGGTAAGGAGAATGCATACAGCCCTAGAAGGGCCAGGTTCCAGTTACTCAGTAAGGAGAATGCATACAGCCCTAGAAGGGCCAGGTTCCAGTTACTCAGGAGAATGCATACAGCCCAAGAAGGGCCAGGTTCCAGTTACTCAATAAGGAGCATGCATACAGCCGTAGAAGGGCCAGGTTCCAGTTACTCAATAAGGAGAATGCATACAGCCCTAGAAGGGCCAGGTTACAATTACTCAAAAAGGAGAATGCATACAGCCCTAGAAGGGCCAGGTTCCAATTATTCAGTAAGGAGAATGAATACAGCCCTAGAAGAGCCAGGTTCCAATTTCTCAATAAGGAGAATGCATACAGCCCTAGAAGGGCCAGGTTCCAATTACTCAATAAGGAGAATGCATACAGCCCTAGAAGGGCCAGGTTCCAATTACTCAAAAAGGAGTATGCATACAGCCCTAGAAGGGCCAGGTTCCAATTGTTCGGTAAGGAGAATGCATACAGCCCTAGAAGGGCCAGGTTCCAATTACTCAATAAGGAGAATGCATACAGCCCTAGAAGGGCCAGGTTCCAGTTACTCAATAAGGAGAATGCACACAGCCCTAGAAGGGCCAGGTTCCAGTTACTCAATAAGGAGAATGCACACAGCCCTAGAAGGGCCAGGTTCCAATTACTCAATAAGGAGAATGCATACAGCCCTAGAAGGGCCAGGTTCCAATTGTTCGGTAAGGAGAATGCATACAGCCCTAGAAGGGCCAGGTTCCAATTACTTAATAAGGAGAATGCATACAGCCTAGAAGGGCCAGGTTCCAATTACTCAAAAAGGAGAATGCATACAGCCCTAGAAGGGCCAGGTTCCAATTGGTCGGTAAGGAGAATGCATACAGCCCTAGAAGGGCCAGGTTCCAATTACTCAATAAGGAGAATGCATACAGTCCTAGAAGGGCCATGTTCTAATTACTCAATAAGGAGAATGCATACAGCCCTAGAAGGGCCAGATTCCAATTACTCAGTAAGGAGAATGCATACAGCCCTAGAAGGGCCAGGTTCCAATTGTTCGGTAAGGAGAATGCATACAGCCCTAGAAGGGCCAGGTTCCAATTACTCAATAAGGAGAATGCATACAGCCCTGGAAGGGCCAGGTTCCAATAACTCAATAAGGAGAATGCATACAGCCCTGGAAGGGCCAGGTTCCAGTTACTTAATAAGGAGAATGCATACAGCCCGAGCAGGGCCAGGTTCCAATTACTCAATAAGGAGAATGCATATAGCCCTAAAAGGGCCAGGTTCCAGTTACTCAATAAGGAGAATGCATACAGCCCTAGAAGGGCCAGGTTCCAATTTCTCAATAAGGAGAATGCATACAGCCCTAGAAGGGCCAGGTTCCAATTTTTCGGTAAGGAGAATGCATACAGCCCTAGAAGGACCAGGATCCAATTACTCAAAAAGGAGAATGCATAGAGCCTAGAAGGGCCAGGTTCCAATTACTCAATAAGGAGAATGCATACAGCTCTAGAAGGGCCAGGTTCCAATTGTTCGGTAAGGAGAATGCATACAGCCCTAGAAGGGCCAGGTTCCAATTTCTCAGTAAGGAGAATGCTTACAGCCCTTGAAGGGCCAGGTTCCAATTACTCAGTAAGGAGAATGCATACAGCCCTAGAAGGGCCAGGTTCCAATTGCTCAACAAGGAAAATGCATACAGCCCTAGAAGGGCCAGGTTCCAATTGCTCGGTAAGGAGATTGCATACAGCCCTAGAAGGGCCAAGTTCCAATTGTTCGGTAAGGAGAATGCATACAGCCCTTGAAGGGCCAGGTTCCAATTACTCAATAAGGAGAATGCATGCAGCCCTAGAAGGGCCAGGTTCCAGTTACTCAATAAGGAGAATGGCTACAGCCCTAGAAGGGCCAGGTTCCAATTACTCACTAAGGAGAATGCATACAGCCCTAGAAGGGCAAGGTTCAAATTACTCAATAAGGAGAATGCATACAGCCCTAGAAGGGCCAGGTTCCAGTTACTCGATATGGAGAATGCATACAGCCCTAGAAGAGCCAGGTTCCAATTACTCAATCAGGAGAATGCATACAGCCCTAGAAGGGCCAGGTTCCAATTACTCAGTAAGGAGAATGAATACAGCCCTAGAAGAGCCAGGTTCCAATTACTCAATAAGGAGAATGCATACAGCCCAAGAAGGGCCAGGTTCCAGTTACTCAATAAGGAGAATGCATACAGTCCTACAAGGGCCAGGTTCCAATTATTCAATAAGGAGAATGCATACAGCCCAAGAAGGGCCAGGTTCCAATTGTTCAGTAAGGAGAATGCATACAGCCCAAGAAGGGCCAGGTTCCAATTGTTCAGTAAGGAGAATGCATACAGCTCTAGAAGAGCCAGGTTCCAATTACTCAGTAAGGAGAATGCATACAGCCCTAGAAGGGCCAGGTTCCAATTACTCAACTAGGAAAATGCATACAGCCCTAGAATGGCCAGGTTCCAATTGCTCAACAAGGAGAATGCATACAGCCCTAGAAGGGCCAGGTTCCAATTGTTCGGTAAGGAGAATGCATACAGCCCTTGAAGGGCCAGGTTCCAGTTACTTAATAAGGAGAATGCATACAGCCCTAGAAGGGCCAGGCTCCAATTACTCAATAAGGAGAATGCATACAGCCCTAGAAGGGCCAGGTTCCAGTTACTCAATAAGGAGAATGCATACAGCCCTAGAAGGGCCAGGTTCCAATTATTCAGTAAGGAGAATGAATACAGCCCTAGAAGAGCCGGGTTCCAATTACTCAATAAGGAGAATGCATACATCCCTAGAAGGGCCAGGTTCCAGTTACTCAATAAGGAGAATGTATACAGTCCTAGAAGGGCCAGGTTCCAATTACTCAATAAGGAGAATGCATACAGCCCTAGAAGGGCCAGGTTCCAATTGTTCGGTAAGTAGAATGCATACAGCCCTAGAAGGGCCAGGTTCCAGTTACTCAATAAGGAGATTGCATACAGCCCTAGAAGGGCTAGGTTCCAGTTACTCAATAAGGAGAATGCATACAGCCCTAGAAGGGCCAGTTTCCAATTACTCAATAAGGAGAATGCATACAACCCTAGAGTGGCCAAGTTCTAGTTACTCAATAAGGAGAATACATACAGCCCTAGAAGGGTCAGGTTCCAATTACTCAAAAAGGAGAATGCATACAGCCTAGTAGGGCCAGGTTCCAATTACTCAATAAGGAGAATGCATACAGCCCTAGAAGGGCCAGGTTCCAATTGTTTGGAAAGGAGAATGCATACAGCCCTAGAAGGGCCAGGTTCCAATTACTCAATAAGGAGAATGCATACAGCCCTAGAAGGGCCAGGTTCCATTTACTCAGTAAGGAGAATGCTTACAGTCCCAGAAGGGCCAGGTTCCAATTACTCAGTAAGGAGAATGCATACAGCCCTAGAAGGGCCAGGTTCCAATTACTCAATAAGGAGAATGCTTGCAGCCCTAGGAGGGCCAGGTTCCAATTACTCAGTAAGGAGAATGCATACAGTCCTAGAAGGGCCAGGTTCCAATTACGCAGTAAGGAGAATGCATACTGCCCTAGAAGGGCCATGTTCCAATTACTCAACAAGGAAAATGCAGCCCTAGAAGGGCCAGGTTCCAATTGCTCAATAAGGAAAATGCATACAGCCCTAGAAGGGCCAGGTTCCAATTGTTCGGTAAGGAGAATGCATACAGCCCTTGAAGGGCCAGGTTCCAATTACTCAATAAGGAGAATGCATACAGCCCGTGAAGGGCCAGGCTCCAATTACTCAATAAGGAGAATGCATACAGCCCGTGAAGGGCCAGGTTCCAGTTACTCAATAAGGCGAATGCGTACAGCCCTAGAAGGGCCAGGTTCCAATTATTCAATAAGGAGAATGCATACAGCCCTAGAAGAGCCAGGTTCCAATTACTCAATAAGGGGAATGCATACAGCCCTAGAAGGGCCAGGTTCCAGTTACTCAATAAGGAGAATGCATACAGCCTTAGAAGGGCCAGGTTCCAATTACTCAATAAGGAGAATGCATACAGCCTTAGAAGGGCCAGGTTCCAATTGTTTGGTAAGGAGAATGCATACAGCCCTAGAAGGGCCAGGTTCCAGTTACTCAGTAAGGAGAATGCATACAGCCCTAGAAGGGCCAGGTTCCAGTTACTCAATAAGGAGATTGCATACAGTCCTAGAAGGGCCAGGTTCCAATTACTCAATAAGGAGAATGCACACAGCCCTAGAAGCGCCAGGTTCCAATTACTCAATAAGGAGAATGCATACAGCCCTAGAAGGGCCAGGTTCGAATTGCTCAATAAGGAGAATGCATACAGCCCTAGAAGGGCCAGGTTCCAGTTACTCAATAAGGAGAATGCATACAGCCCTAGAAGGGCCAGGTTCCAATTACTCAGTAAGGGGAATGCATACAGCCCTAGAAGGGCCAGGTTCCAATTACTCAGTAAGGAGAATGAATACAGCCCTAGAAGAGCCAGGTTCCAATTACTCAATAAGGAGAATGCATACAGCCCTAGAAGGGCCAGGTTCCAGTTACTCAATAAGGAGAATGCATACAGTCCTAGAAGGGCCAGGTTCCAATTACTCAATAAGGAGAATGCATACAGCCCTAGAAGGGCCAGGTTCCAATTGTTTGGTAAGGAGAATGCATACAGCCCTAGAAGGGCCAGGTTCCAGTTACTCAATAAGGAGAATGCATACAGCCCTAGAAGGGCCAGGTTCCAGTTACTCAATAAGGAGAATGCATACAGCCCTAGAAGGGCCAGGTTCCAATTGCTCAATAAGGAGAATGCATACAGCCCTAGAAGGGCCAGGTTCCATTTGTTCGGTAAGGAGAATACATACAGCCCTAGAAGGGCCAGGTTCCAATTACTCAATAAGGAGAATGCATACAGCCCTAGAAGGGCCAGGTTCCAATTACTCAATAAGGAGAATGCATACAGCCCTAGAAGGGCCAGGTTCCAATTGTTCGGTAAGGAGAATGCATACAGCCCTAGAAGGGCCAGGTTCCAATTACTCAATAAGGAGAATGCATACAGCCCTAGAAGGGCCAGGTTCCAATTACTCAATAAGGAGAATGCATGCAGCCCTAGCAGGGCCAGGTTCCAATTACTCAATAAGGAGAATGCATACAGTCCTAGAAGGGCCAGGTTCCAATTACTCAGTAAGGAGAATGCATACTGCCCTAGAAGGGCCAGGTTCCAGTTACTCAGGAGAATGCATACAGCCCAAGAAGGGCCAGGTTCCAGTTACTCAATAAGGAGAATGCATACAGCCCTAGAAGGGCCAGGTTACAATTACTCAATAAGGAGAATGCATACAGCCCTAGAAGGGCCAGGTTCCAATTACTCAATAAGGAGAATGCATACAGCCCTAGAAGGGCCAGGTTCCAATTACTCAAAAAGGAGTATGCATACAGCCCTAGAAGGGCCAGGTTCCAATTGTTCGGTAAGGAGAATGCATACAGCCCTAGAAGGGCCAGGTTCCAATTACTCAATAAGGAGAATGCATACAGCCCTAGAAGGGCCAGGTTCCAGTTACCCAATAAGGAGAATGCACACAGCCCTCGAAGGGCCAGGTTCCAGTTACTCAATAAGGAGAATGCACACAGCCCTAGAAGGGCCAGGTTCCAATTACTCAATAAGGAGAATGCATACAGCCCTAGAAGGGCCAGGTTCCAATTACTCAATAAGGAGAATGCATACAGCCCTAGAAGGGCCAGGTTCCAGTTACTTAATAAGGAGAATGCATACAGCCCGAGCAGGGCCACGTTCCAATTACTCAATAAGGAGAATGCATACAGCCCTAAAAGGGCCAGGTTCCAGTTACTCAATAAGGAGAATGCATACAGCCCTCGAAGGGCCAGGTTCCAATTACTCAATAAGGAGAATGCATACAGCCCTCGAAGGGCCAGGTTCCAATTGTTCGGTAAGGAGAATGCATACAGCCCTAGAAGGGCCAGGATCCAATTACTCAAAAAGGAGAATGCATACAGCCTAGAAGGGCCAGGTTCCAATTACTCAGTAAGGAGAATGCATACAGCCCTAGAAGGGCCAGGTTCCAATTACTCAGTAAGGAGAATGCTTACAGCCCTAGAAGGGCCAGGTTCCAATTACTCAGTAAGGAGAATGCATACAGCCCTAGAAGGGCCAGGTTCCAATTGCTCAGTAAGGGGATTGCATACAGCCCTAGAAGGGCCAGGTTCCAATTGTTCGGTAAGGAGAATGCATACAGCCCTTGAAGGGCCAGGTTCCAATTACTCAATAAGGAGAATGCATACAGCCCTAGAAGGGCCAGGTTCCAGTTACTCAATAAGGAGAATGGCTACAGCCCTAGAAGGGCCAGGTTCCAATTACTCAATAAGGAGAATGCATACAGCCCTAGAAGGGCCAGGTTCCAATTACTCACTAAGGAGAATGCATACAGCCCTAGAAGGGCAAGGTTCAAATTATTCAATAAGGAGAATGCATACAGCCCTAGAAGGGCCAGGTTCCAGTTACTCAATATGGAGAATGCATACAGCCCTAGAAGAGCCAGGTTCCAATTACTCAATAAGGAGAATGCATACAGCCCTAGAAGGGCCAGGTTCCAATTACTCAGTAAGGAGAATGAATACAGCCCTAGAAGGGCCAGGTTCCAATTACTCAATAAGGAGAATGCATACAGCCCAAGAAGGGCCAGGTTCCAGTTACTCAATAAGGAGAATGCATACAGTCCTTCAAGGGCCAGTTTCCAATTACTCAATAAGGAGAATGCATACAGCCGTCGAAGGGCCAGGTTCCAATTGTTCAGTAAGGAGAATGCATACAGCCCAAGAAGGGCCAGGTTCCAATTGTTCAGTAAGAAGAATGCATACAGCTCTAGAAGGGCCAGGTTCCAATTACTCAGTAAGGAGAATGCTTACAGCGCTAGAAGGGCCAGGTTCCAATTACTCAGTAAGGAGAATGCATACAGCCCTAGAAGGGCCAGGTTCCTATTGCTCAATAAGGAGAATGCATACAGCCCTAGAAGGGCCAGGTTCCAATTGTTCGGTAAGGAAAATGCATACAGCCCTAGAAGGGCCAGGTTCCAATTACTCAATAAGGAGAATGCATACAGCCCTAGAAGGGCCAGGCTCCAATTACTCAATAAGGAGAATGCATACAGCCCTAGAAGGGCCAGGTTCCAGTTACTCAATAAGGAGAATGCATACAGCCTAGAAGGGCCAGGTTCCAATTACTCAATAAGGAGAATGCATACAGCCCTAGAAGGGCCAGGTTCCAATTGGTCGGTAAGGAGAATGCATACAGCCCTAGAAGGGCCAGGTTCCAATTACTCAATAAGGAGAATGCATACAGTCCTAGAAAGGCCATGTTCTAATTACTCAATAAGGAGAATGCATACAGCCCTAGAAGTGCCAGGTTCCAATTACTCAGTAAGGAGAATGTTTACAGCCCTAGAAGGGCCAGGTTCCAATTGCTCAATAAGGAGAATGCATACAGCCCTAGAAGGGCCAGGTTCCAATTGTTCGGTAAGGAGAATGCATACAGCCCTAGAAGGGCCAGGTTCCAATTACTCAATAAGGAGAATGCATACAGCCCTAGAAGGGCCAGGTTCCAATTACTCAATAAGGAGAATGCATACAGCCCTGGAAGGGCCAGGTTCCAGTTACTTAATAAGGAGAATGCATACAGCCCTAGAAGGGCCAGGTTCCAATTACTCAATAAGGAGAATGCATACAGCCCTAGAAGGGCCAGGTTCCAGTTACTCAATAAGGAGAATGCATACAGCCCTAGAAGGGCCAGGTTCCAATTACTCAATAAGGAGAATGCATACAGCCCTAGAAGGGCCAGGTTCCAATTACTCAATAAGGAGAATGCATACAGCCCTAGAAGGGCCAGGTTCCAATTACTCAAAAAGGAGAATGCATACAGCCTAGAAGGGCCAGGTTCCAATTACTCAATAAGGAGAATGCATACAGCCCTAGAAGGGCCAGGTTCCAATTACTCAATAAGGAGAATGCATACAGCCCTAGAAGGGCCAGGTTCCAATTACTCAGTAAGGAGAATGCATACAGCCATAGAAGGGCCAGGTTCCAATTGCTCAACAAGGAAAATGCATACAGCCCTAGAAGGGCCAGGTTCCAATTGTTCGGTAAGGCGAATGCATACAGCCCTTGAAGGGCCAGGTTCCAATTACTCAATAAGGAGAATGCATATAGCCCTTGAAGGGCCAGGTTCCAGTTACTCAATAAGGAGAATGGCTACAGCCCTAGAAGGGCCAGGTTCCAATTACTCAATAAGGAGAATGCATACAGCCCTAGAAGGGCCAGGTTCCAATTACCCACTAAGGAGAATGCATACAGCCCTAGAAGGGCCAGGTTCCAATTGTTCGGTAAGGAGAATGCATACAGCCCTAGAAGGGCCAGATTCCAATTACTCAATAAGGAGAATGCATACAGCCCTTGAAGGGCCAGGTTCCAATTACTCAATAAGGAGAATGCATACAGCCCTGGAAGGGCCAGGTTCCAGTTACTTAATAAGGAGAATGCATACAGCACGAGCAGGGCCACGTTCCAATTACTCAATAATGAGAATGCATACAGCCCTAAAAGGGCCAGGTTCCAGTTACTCAATAAGGAGAATGCATACAGCCCTCGAAGGGCCAGGTTCCAATTACTCAATTAGGAGAATGCATACAGCCCTCGAAGGGCCAGGTTACAATTGTTCGGTAAGGAGAATGCATACAGCCCTAGAAGGGCCAGGATCCAATTACTCAAAAAGGAGAATGCATACAGCCTAGAAGGGCCAGGTTCCAATTACTCAATAAGGAGAATGCATACAGCCCTAGAAGGGCCAGGTTCCAATTACTCAATAAGGAGAATGCTTACAGCCCTAGAAGGGCCAGGTTCCAATTACTTAGTAAGGAGAATGCATACAGCCATAGAAGGGCCAGGTTCCAATTACTCAATAAGGAGAATGCATACAGCCCTAGAAGGGCCAGGTTCCAATTACCCACTAAGGAGAATGCATACAGCCCTAGAAGGGCAAGGTTCAAATTATTCAATAAGGAGAATGCATACAGCCCTAGAAGGGCCAGGTTCCAATTACTCAATATGGAGAATGCATACAGCCCTAGAAGAGCCAGGTTCCAATTACTCAATAAGGAGAATGCATACAGCCCTAGAAGGGCCAGGTTCCAATTACTCAGTAAGGAGAATGAATACAGCCCCAGAAGGGCCAGGTTCCAATTACTCAATAAGGAGAATGCATACAGCCCAAGAAGAGCCAGGTTCCAGTTACTCAATAAGGAGAATGCATACAGTCCTTCAAGGGCCAGGTTCCAATTACTCAATAAAGAGAATGCATACAGCCGTAGAAGGGCCAGGTTCCAATTGTTCCGTAAGGAGAATGCATACAGCCCAAGAAGGGCCAGGTTCCAATTGTTCAGTAAGGAGAATGCATACAGCTCTAGAAGGGCCAGGTTCCAGTTACTCAATAAGGAGAATGCATACAGCCCTAGAAGGGCCAGGTTCCAGTTAATAAGGAGAATGCATACAGTCCTTCAAGGGCCAGGTTCCAATTACTCAATAAGGAGAATGCATACAGCCCAAGAAGGGCCAGGTTCCAATTGTTTAGTAAGGAGAATGCATACAGCTCTAGAAGGGCCAGGTTCCAATTACTCAGTAAGGAGAATGCATACAGCCCTAGAAGGGCCAGGTTCCAATTACTCAGTAAGGAGAATGCATACAGCCCTAGAAGGGCCAGGTTCCTATTGCTCAATAAGGAGAATGCATACAGCCCTAGAAGGGCCAGGTTCCAATTGTTCGGTAAGGAGAATGCATACAGCCCTAGAAGGGCCAGGTTCCAATTACTCAATAAGGAGAATGCATACAGCCCTAGAAGGGCCAGGTTCCAATTACTCAATAAGGAGAATGCATACAGCCCTAGAAGGGCCAGGTTCCAGTTACTCAATAAGGAGAATGCATACAGCCCTAGAAGGGCCAGGTTCCAGTTACTCAATAAGGAGAATGCATACAGCCCTAGAAGGGCCAGGTTCCAGTTACTCAATAAGGAGAATGCATACAGCCCTAGAAGGGCCAGGTTCCAATTACTCAATAAGGAGAATGCATACAGCCCTAGAAGGGCCAGGTTCCAATTACTCAATAAGGAGAATGCATACAGCCCTAGAAGGGCCAGGTTCCAATTACTCAATAAGGAGAATGCATACAGCCCTAGAAGGGCCAGGTTCCAATTACTCAATAAGGAGAATGCATACAGCCCTAGAAGGGCCAGGTTCCAATTACTCAATAAGGAGAATGCATACAGCCCTAGAAGGGCCAGGTTCCAATTACTCAATAAGGAGAATGCATACAGCCCTAGAAGGGCCAGGTTCCAATTACTCAATAAGGAGAATGCATACAGCCCTAGAAGGGCCAGGTTCCAATTACTCAATAAGGAGAATGCATACAGCCCTAGAAGGGCCAGGTTCCAGTTACTCAATAAGGAGAATGCATACAGCCCTAGAAGGGCCAGGTTCCAGTTACTCAATAAGGAGAATGCATACAGCCCTAGAAGGGCCAGGTTCCAATTACTCAATAAGGAGAATGCATACAGCCCTAGAAGGGCCAGGTTCCAATTGCTCAATAAGGAGAATGCATACAGCCCTAGAAGGGCCAGGTTCCAATTGCTCAATAAGGAGAATGCATACAGTCCTAGAAGGGCCAGGTTCCAATTACTCAGTAAGGAGAATGCATACAGCCCTAGAAGAGCCAGGTTCCAGTTACTCAGGAGAATGCATACAAGGGCCAGGTTCCAGTTACTTAATAAGGAGAATGCATACAGCCCTAGAAGGGCCAGGTTCCAATTACTCAATAAGGAGAATGCATACAGCCCTAGAAGGACCAGGTTCCAGTTACTCAATAAGGAGAATGCATACAGCCCTAGAAGGGCCAGCTTCCAATTACTCAAAAAGGAGAATGCATACAGCCCTAGAAGGGCCAGGTTCCAGTTACTCAATAAGGAGAATGCATACAGCCCTAGAAGGGCCAGGTTCCAATTACTCAATAAGGAGAATGCATGCAGCCCTAGCAGGGCCAGGTTCCAATTACTCAATAAGGAGAATGCATACAGTCCTAGAAGGGCCAGGTTCCAATTACTCAGTAAGGAGAATGCATACTGCCCTAGAAGGGCCAGGTTCCAATTACTCAACAAGGAAAATGCATACAGCCATAGAATGGCCAGGTTCCAATTGCTCAATAAGGAAAATGCATACAGCCCTAGAAGGGCCAGGTTCCAATTGTTTGATAAGGAGAATGCATACAGCCCTTGAAGGGCCTGGTTCCAGTTACTCAATAAGGAGAATGCATACAGCCTGTGAAGGGCCAGGCTCCAATTACTCAATAAGGAGAATGCATACAGCCCGTGAAGGGCCAGGTTCCAGTTACTCAATAAGGAGAATGCATACAGCCCTAGAAGGGCCAGGTTCCAATTATTCAATAAGGAGAATGCATACAGCCCTAGAAGGGCAAGGTTCAAATTACTCAATAAGGAGAATGCATACAGCCCTAGAAGGGCCAGGTTCCAGTTACTCAATAAGGAGAATGCATACAGCCCTAGAAGAGCCAGGTTACAATTACTCAATAAGGAGAATGCATACAGCCCTAGAAGGGCCAGGTTCCAATTACTCAGTAAGGAGAATGAATACAGCCCTAGAAGAGCCAGGTTCCAATTACTCAGTAAGGAGAATGAATACAGCCCTAGAAGAGCCAGGTTCCAATTACTCAATAAGGAGAATGCATACAGCCCTAGAAGGGCCAGGTTCCAGTTACTCAATAAGGAGAATGCATACAGTCCTAGAAGGGCCAGGTTCCAATTACTCAATAAGGAGAATGCATACAGCCCTAGAAGGGCCAGGTTCCAATTACTCATTAAGGAGAATGCATTCAGCCCTAGAAGGGCCAGGTTCCAATTATTTGGTAAGGAGAATGCATACAGCCCTAGAAGGGCCAGGTTCCAGTTACTCAATAAGGAGAATGCATACAGCCCTAGAAGGGCCAGGTTCCAGTTACTCAATAAGGAGATTGCATACAGCCCTAGAAGGGCCAGGTTCCAATTACTCAATAAGGAGAATGCATACAGCCCTAGAAGGGCCAGGTTCCAATTACTCAATAAGGAGAATGCATACAGCCCTAGAAGGGCCAGGTTCCAATTGCTCAATAAGGAGAATGCATACAGCCCTAGAAGGGCCAGGTTCCATTTGTTCGGTAAGGAGAATACATACAGCCCTAGAAGGGCCAGGTTCCAGTTACTCAATAAGGAGAATGCATACAGCCCTAGAAGGGCCAGGTTCCAATTACTCAAAAAGGAGAATGCATACAGCATATTAGGGCCAGGTTCCAATTACTCAATAAGGAGAATGCATACAGCCCTAGAAGGGCCAGGTTCCAATTGTTCGGTAAGGAGAATGCATACAGCCCTAGAAGGGCCAGGTTCCAATTACTCAATAAGGAGAATGCATACAGCCCTAGAAGGGCCAGGTTCCAATTACTCAGTGAGGAGAATGCTTACAGTCCCAGAAGGGCCAGGTTCCAATTACTCAGTAAGGAGAATGCATACAGCCCTAGAAGGGCCAGGTTCCAATTACTCAATAAGGAGAATGCATGCAGCCCTAGCAGGGCCAGGTTCCAATTACTCAATAAGGAGAATGCATACAGTCCTAGAAGGGCCAGGTTCCAATTACTCAGTAAGGAGAATGCATACTGCCCTAGAAGGGCCAGGTTCCAATTACTCAACAAGGAAAATGCATACAGCCCTAGAAGGGCCAGGTTCCAATTGCTCAATAAGGAAAATGCATACAGCCCTAGAAGGGCCAGGTTCCAATTGTTCGGTAAGGAGAATGCATACAGCCCTTGAAGGGCCAGGTTCCAATTACTCAATAAGGAGAATGCATACAGCCCGTGAAGGGCCAGGCTCCAATTACTCAATAAGGAGAATGCATACAGCCCGTTCAGGGCCAGGTTCCAGTTACTCAATAAGGAGAATGCATACAGCCCTAGAAGGGCCAGGTTCCAATTATTCAATAAGGAGAATGCATACAGCCCTAGAAGGGCAAGGTTCAAATTACTCAATAAGGAGAATGCATACAGCCCTAGAAGGGCCAGGTTCCAGTTACTCAGTAAGGAGAATGAATACAGCCCTAGAAGAGCGAGGTTCCAATTACTCAGTAAGGAGCATAAATACAGCCCTAGAAAAGCCAGGTTCCAATTACTCAATAAGGAGAATGCATACAGGCCTAGAAGGGCCAGGTTCCAGTTACTCAATAAGGAGAATGCATACAGCCCTAGAGGGGCCAGGTTCCAATTACTCAATAGGGAGAATGCATACAGCCCTAGAAGGGCCAGGTTCCAATCGTTTGGTAAGGAGAATGCATACAGCCCTAGAAGGGCCAGGTTCCAGTTACTCAATAAGGAGAATGCATACAGCCCTAGAAGGGCCAGGTTCCACTTACTCAATAAAGAGATTGCATACAGCCCTAGAAGGGCCAGGGTCCAATTACTCAATAAGGAGAAAGCATACAGCCCTAGAAGGGCCAGGTTCTAATTACTCAATAAGGAGAATGCATACAGCCCTAGAAGGGCCAGGTTCGAATTGCTCAATAAGGAGAATGCATACAGCCCTAGAAGGGCCAGGTTCGAATTGCTCAATAAGGAGAATGCATACAGCCCTAGAAGGGCCAGGTTCCATTTGTTCGGTAAGGAGAATACATACAGCCCTAGAAGGGCCAGGTTCCAATTAGTCAATAAGGAGAATGCATACAGCCCTAGAAGGGCGAGGTTCCAATTACTCAATAAGGAGAATGCATACAGGCCTAGAAGGGCCAGGTTCCAATTACTCAGTAAGGAGAATTCATACAGCTCTAGAAGGGCCAGGTTCCAGTTACTCAGGAGAATGCATACAGCCCTAGAAGGGCCAGGTTCCAGTTACTCAATAGGAGCATGCATACAGCCGTAGAAGGGCCAGGTTCCAGTTACTCAATAAGGAGAATGCCTACGGCCCTAGAAGGGCCAGGTCCCAGTTACTCAATAAGGAGAATGCATGCAGCCCTAGAAGGGCCAGGTTACAATTACTCAATAAGGAGAATGCATACAGCCCTAGAAGGGCCAGGTTACAATTACTCAGTAAGGAGAATGAATACAGCCCTAGAAGTGCCATGTTCCAATTACTCAATAAGGAGAATGCATACTGCCCTAGAAGGGCCAGGTTCCAGTTACTCAATAAGTAGAATGCATACAGCCCTAGAAGGGCCAGGTTCCAATTACTCAATAAGGAGTATGCATACAGCCCTAGAAGGGCCGGGTTCCAATTGTTTGGTAAGGAGTATGCATACAGCCCTAGAAGGGCCAGGTTCCAATTACTCAATAAGGAGAATGCATACAGCCCTAGAAGGGCCATGTTCCAATTACTCAATAAGGAGAATACATACAGCCCTAGAAGGGCCAGGTTCTAATAACTCAATCAGGAGAATGCATACAGCCCTAGAAGGGCCAGGTTCCATTTACTTAATAAGAAGAATGCATACAGCCCTAGAAGAGCCAGGTTCCAATTACTCAATAAGGAGAATGCATACAGCCCTAGATGGGCCAGGTTCCAGTTACTCAATATGGAGAATGCATACAGCCCTAGAAGGGCCAGGTTCCAATTACTTAGTAAGGAGAATGCTTACAGCCCCAGAAGGGCCAGGTTCCAATTACTCAGTAAGGAGAATGCATACAGCCCTAGAAGGGCCAGGTTCCAATTACTCAATAAGGAGAATGCATACAGCCCTAGAAGGGCAAGGTTCCAATTGTTCGGTAAGGAGAATGCAAACAGCCCTAGAAGGGCCAGGTTCCTATTACTCAAAAAGGAGAATCCATACAGCCTAGTAGGGCCAGGTTCCAATTACTCAATAAGGAGAATGCATACAGCCCTAGAAGGGCCAGGTTCCAATTGTTCGGTAAGGAGAATGCATACAGCCCTAGAAGGGCCAGGTTCCAATTACTCAATAAGGAGAATGCATACAGCCCTAGAAGGGCCAGGTTCCAATTACTCAATAAGGAGAATGCATACAGCCCTAGAAGGGCCAGGTTCCAATTACTCAGTAAGGAGAATGCATACAGCCCTAGAAGGGCCAGGTTCCAATTACTCAATAAGGAGAATGCATACAGGCCTAGAAGGGCCAGGTTCCAATTACTCAATATGGACAATGCATACAGCCCTAAAAGGGCCAAGTTCCAATTGCTCCTCCAGCTGTAGGACATCCATAGTTGACAGCCATTTTACTTCATAACCTCCTCTTTTTTTTTCTTTCTAGCTTTTCAGGTAAATTCCTGTTTAGTGAAGGCCGAATCACCTCCCTAACAGAAACCTTTAACAAGACTCCCACTCAGTGTCATGCTTGGGTGTAAATTGTGCATCTGTTTTATAATTACCTGTGAACCTGTGGAGGAGGACTGTGTGGTTTGTCTCAACCAACATTGAAATAATATAGACAGTAACTTAAAGTTCCTGAATTCTGGACGTACCTGTTTCTGTTTGCTCTCTCACACACTTCCCTTTGTGTTGTTGAATTTGGTGTCTGTTGATTTTTTGCACATCTGCTTGTTATGCTAATTAAACATGAACCACCCTGCCATCACTCCCTTGTTCATTCCTACTAGCCTGTCTCTCCCTCTGTCTTTTTTATGCAGCAGTAGATTTCACACTGAGGTAGAGGTAACTATTAAAAGGATTACATCTCTGTTGGGTGGAAGTTTGCTATTTAAGTTGTGTCACCAGGATCAGTTTGGTTAGAAGTTAATCAGCTGCTGACATTTGAAGCACTTGACTTCTCACTCTTCCAAGATGGAATACTGCAGGTCTCATCTGTGCTATACAGACAGGCCATAAACTAGGCAGCAAATTAAAACATGGCTGTGAAAAAGATGTAGCTGTGTATTGTCCATTGTGTTAGCTGTGTTGTTGAAGGGCTTGTTGGGTGAATGGATGTGGAGCATATGAAAGGAAAGAGTGGCTGAAGTGGGAGATGGGAGGACTGGGTTGTAAATGGAAGTGATAGAGGGCAGAAAGTTAGGAATAGAACTTGGGCAAGGCAGTGATTGGAGAAAGTCTCTGATAAAGTAGTTGGATGGGAAAGAAGGTGAAGTAGAGGATAGAAGCATACTGGTAGAGGGAGGCAGGTGGGTGACACGAGGAGTAGAGGAGACAGGAAATGAATGAAAGTTCAGGACATGTGAAGACAGTACAGAAAAAGCGTGAGAAAGTGGTTGAAGACAGAGCAAGAGAAGGATGAACAGTAGGAGATGTTAAGTCCTCTTTGGAGACCCTAATCTTTCCACTGGAATGTATACATGCAAATAACTGGTGTACTGAAACACACATAAATAACTATTGTACTGAAACATGTAAATAACCGTTGTACTGAAACACGTAAAAAACTGGTGTACTGAAACAAGTGTAAATAACTGCTGTACTGAAACACATGTAAATAAGTGTACTGAATCACAACTAAATAACCGGTGTACTGAATCACAAATAAATAACCGGTGTACTGAGTCACAAATAAATAACTGGTGTACTGAAACACACGTAAATAACTGGTGTACTGAAACAAGTGTAAATAACCGGTGTACTGAAGCACACATAGATAACTGGTGTACTGAAACACATGTAAATAACTGGTGTACTGAAACATGTAAATAACCGGTGTACTGAATCACAAGTATATAACTGGTGTGTACAGAAACACATGTAAATAACTGGTGTACTAAAACACATGTAAATAACCAGTGTACTGAAACACACGTAAATAACCAGTGTACTGAAACAAGTGTAAATAACCGGTGTACTGAAGCACACATAGATAACTGGTGTAGTGAAACACATGTAAATAACTGGTGTACTGAAACACACGTACATAACCGGTGTGTACAGAAACACATGTAAATAACTGGTGTACTGAAACACATGTAAATAACTGGTGTACTGAATCACAAGTAAATAACCAGTGTACTGAAGTAAGTGTACATAACTGGTGTACTGAAACACACGTAAATAACTGGTGTACTGAAACACATGTAAATAACTACTGTACTGAAACACATGTAAATAATCAGTGTACTTAATCACAAATAAATAACTGGTGTACTGAATCACAAGTAAAATAACCAGTGTACTGAATCACAAGTAAATAACCAGTGTACTGAAGCAAGTGTAAATAACCGGTGTACTGAAACACATGTAAATAACCGGTGTACTGAATCACAAATAAATAACTGGTGTACTGAAACGCATGTATAGAACCGGTGTACTGAAACACATGTAAATAACTGGTATACTGAAACACATAAATAACCGGTGTACTGAAACACATGTAAATAACTGCTATACTGAAACACGTAAATAACCTGTGAACTGAAACACACATAAATAACTGGTGTACTGAAACACATGTAAATAACTGCTATACTGAAATGCATGTAAATAACTTTTTCTAATTCTTTTGGCTGCTCCTTTTAGGGGTCGCCACAGCAGATCAACTGTTTCCATTTCTTCCTGTCCTGTGCATCTTGCTCTGTCACACCAACCACCTGCATGTCCTCTCTCACCACATCCATAAACCTTATCTTAGGCCTTCCTCTTTTCCTGTTACCTGGCAGCTTCATCCTTAGCATCTTTTTCCCAATATACTCTGCATCCCTCCTCAGCACATGTCTAAACCAACGCAATCTTGCCTCTCTGGCTTTGTCTCCAAACCTTCCAACCCGGGCTGACCCTCTAATATACTTATTCCTAATCCTGTCCATCCTCGTCACACCCAGTGGAAATCTTAACATTTTCAACTCTGCCACGTCAAGCTCTGACTCCTTCCTTTTTGTCAATGCCACTGTCTCCAACCCGTGTAACAGCTGGTCTCACTACCCTCTTGTAGACCTTTCCTTTCACTCTTATTGGTACTCGTCTGTCACAAATCACTCCTTACACTCTTCTCCACCCACTCCATCCTACCTGTACTCTCTTCTTCACCTCTCTTCCACACTCACCATTACTCTGAACTGTTGATCCCAAGTACTTAAACTCATCCACCTTCACCACCTGTACTCCCTGCATCCTCACCATTCCTCTATCCTCCCTATCATTCACACACATATATTCTGTCTTAGTCCTGCTGACCTTCATTCCTCTTGTCTCTAGAGCATATCTCCACCTCTCCAGGGTCTCCTCCACCTGTTCCCTACCCTCATTACAGATCACTCTGTCATATGCAAACATCATAGCCCACTGGGACTCCTGTCTGATCTCATCTGTCAACCTGTCCATCACCATTGCAAATAAGAAAGGGCTCAGAGCTGATCCTTGATGTAATCCCACCTCCACCTTAAACGTATCCGTCACTCCCACCGCAGAACTCACTGCTGTCACACTACCCTCGTATATATCCTGTACCACTCATACATACTTCTCTGACACTCCCAACTTCCTCATACAGTACCACAACTCCTCTCTAGGCACCCTGTCATATGCTTTCTCTAAATCCACAAAGACACAATGCAACTCCTTCTGACCTTCTCTGTACTTCTCCATCAACACTCTCAGAGCAAACATTGCATCTGTAGTGCTTTTTCCTGGCATGAAACCATACTGCTGATCACTAATCATCACCTCCCTTCTTAACCTAGCTTTCCACTACTCTTTCCCATAACTCTTTCCCCTCTCCCCCCCTAAAGGAGAGATAACTATCCCAGCGGAGTGTAGCCTCCCAGACATCTCAAATGCGCAGGTGAAAGCTGCTCTCTCTAAAGCTAAAAACACAGCATCAATGGGACCGGATGGTGTCCCCGGCTGTGTGCTACACGAGCTAAATGAGGAATTAAACCCGCACATAAGGCAGTTGTTTAATCTCAGCCTTACCGCAGGATACGTGCCCAAGGAGTGGTGTATGGCAACTGTGGTCCCACTCCACAAAGGCGGTGCCTCTACGGACCCTGGTAATTACCGCCCCATAAGCTTAACAAGTCTAGTCTGCAAAGCTATGGAGAGGATCATAATGGAGCTCATAAACAAAGATATAGGTGACTTGCAGACATTGGACCCGACCCAGTTTGGCTTCGTCAAGGGAAGATCATGCTTTTTGAACTTGGTCGACTTCTTCGAAACAGTCACCAAGGCCATTGATGAGGGAAAGGCAGTCCATACAGCCTACCTTGACCTTGCAAAGGCTTTCGACACAATACCCCACTCGGGTATTGTAGAAAAACTTACCAGCTTAAATGTAAACCCATATTTCACAAGATGGGTTGCAAACTGGCTTAAGGACAGAACCCACAGGGTTAGAGTTGCTGGTGCTATGTTAGACTCCAAGCTGGTCACACGTGATGTCCCACAGGGCTCGGTCCTTGGCCCCCTATTGTTCGGCATCTACTTCTCAGAAGTACAGGCCAACATGGGAGGACTTTGGTTGACAAAGTTTGCAGACGACTGCAAACTGGGCGCCATAATGGAAAGTGCATCGGGCACGGATATCCTTCAGAAGGGACTCACGGAAACAGATAGCTGGTGCCAGAGCCATGGCCTGAAGTTAAACGCCAAAAAATGTATAGTCATACCCTTCGGGAAAAACAAGGTAACCCCAAGCTACCATATAGGTGGCAATCCACTAAGCACAGAAGAGGTTATCAGGGACCTGGGGACCCAGGTTGACAGTGGCCTTTCTTTTGACACTCACGTTGCTAAAGTGGTTAGAAAGACCTTCTACATTGCCTACCTGATCATGAAGGGATTCACATCCAGATCTAGTGAGGTCATTGTTCCCCTGTACTCTTCACTTATCAGACCAATGATCGAGTACAATGCCCCATTCGGGATGTATCTCACCCGACATCTGCAGCAATTAAAGAGACCCCAAAAGTTCCTCACCAAAAGGATAAAGGGACTCCAAAATCTGTCATATGCTGCCAGATTGAAGAAACTCCAGCTCTATTCAGTCGCATACCGACTGCTCAGAGGTGACATGTGCCTGACATACAAGGCCATGTCCAACCCGGAATTAATGGACATGCTCCACCTCAAAAAATCCAAATCCACCAAAACCACTAGAGCAAGTGACTTAAACCTTAGCACGGATATAAATAGGACGTGCTGGAGGGATAGATTTATCACTCAGAGACTCCCTATGCTGTGGAATAAAATCCAGGTCCATGTGAGGCAGAGCACCTCGCTGGCTCTGTTCAAGAGAAATCTTGACCTGTGGATGGGAGATCATAGGTTTACCCCGGGAATCATCTCTGTGTCACTGCTGGACAGAGGCACAACAGACTAATGGGCACAGTATTTTTTCATATAAGGGGTGGCGTAAGCCACAAAAATTTGGGCTAGGCTTATAAATGCCTTAGGGCAGATAGCCTAGTATAAACCTATGAACCTATGAACCTATAACTTCATGCTGTGACTGATCAGTTTAATCCCTCTGTAGTTACTACAGCTGTGCACATCACCCAAACACTTTTTCTCCATTCCTCAGGCATCCTCACACTTTCCAAGATTTCATTAAACAATATAGTTAAAAACTCCACTGCCATTTTACCTAAACACCATGTAAATAACTGGTGTACAGAAACACATGTAAGTAACTGGTGTACTGAAATGCATGTAAATAACCGGTGTACTGAAACACATGTAAATAACTGGTATACTGAAACACATATAAATAACTGGCATACTGAAACACGTTAATAACCTGTGAAATGAAGCACACATAAATAAGTGGTGTACTGAAACACATGTAAATAAGTGGTGTACTGAAAATGGGCTCAGCTTAAATGCAAAAAAGTGCAGTATTGTCACATTTAATAGACAGCCCCTCCCCTCAGCATACAGAATAGACAATATCCCATTTCAAAATGTAAATGTTTTTAGAGCCTAGGATCGTGTGTTGATAATTTCCCTCTCTTTCAATCACCATGTGACCACAATTGGTAGAAAATGTTTGTACTTAGTACATTTTAAGAACCAAGGAAGTATCATCTAGATCTAATGCTATCATTGTTCTCTTATATTCATAATCGATTAGGCCAGTTTTTAAGCATAACACCCCCCCTTAGGCCAGTTATTAAGCATAACAGCCCCCTTCCAGGTGTATCTCACTAGACATTTTAAACAGCTAGAAAGGCCATAAAAGTTCCTAATAAAAGATAATATGCATAAAGACCCTGAGCTACCAAGAGAGACTGGAAACACTGTTTGTTTATTGCATTTGTTGACCGTGAAAGTTTGACTGGGCAGAAGCCCCTTTTCAGCAGAGGCCCAGGGATGAAAGCTCCCACAAGTTACACTGAATACATTAACAAATGCAGCTCCGTTATTCTGATAGAAACATTTCACAGCATTATATAAGGTGTTCAGATGTGCATAGAATGTCCAGATATACTTAGAATAACAGTATAAGTAATATAAAAATACACATTCAACAGATAGGCTATTCAGAAATAAAACCACATCATAATATTCAGATTAGAAGGCACAGCAAGATATTGCATTGGATATTCAGGAAAGAATTTGGGTTCCAACATGTAGGATATGATGCATAGTGAGGTACAGCAGACTTTCAGCATATAGTCTTTGCCAGGAGTTTCACAAGAGCAGAGCCAAGTATGCATAAGATGTTGCTTAAGTTCAGTGTTGAAGGAATTTAGGTTTTCATTTTGTCCTCGAGAAAATGGAAGAGACTTCCATTTGCTAACAACACAGAGTACACAATGTCGGCTGATGTAGGTTTATATTTAGATATCATAAGCAGCAGTTTGTCCTCAGATCAAAGATTTCACTTAGGGGTGTGTGCGTGAAAGGCTTGGGAACTGTTCTGATTTATTGATTATTTTATGGATTATCAGTAGTTGTGTGTAGGCAAGTGTATTTGAGAGTTCTAGGCCATTAAGGACTTTGAGTGCTGAACAGTGGTGTGCCCGATGGGGTAGATTAGTGGAACATTTTGCAGCTTTATTGTAGCATTGTTGGACGTTTTGGGTTACTGTGGCGCTTAAGCTGGTCCAAACTGGGAGGCATATATAGTAAGTTTGGGAATAGATAAGCAATGCTTTCTTGGCTGTATCTGAGGAGAAAGGCTTAGGTTGTTAGAGACTGTTTAACTTTTGGTGTGTTTTACTACTTTCTGTACATGATGCTTAAATTTCATTTGTTTTGTCTGTAATAATTCTAAGCAGTATGGTTTCTGTTATCTGTTCTGTTTTTGTATTGTCCTTGGAGATTATTGAAAATAGTTCTTTTTGGGCAGTGTACTGTTTTGGGGTGAGTAACATAAGATGTTCATCATGTTTCACTGTTGCAGTCATTACATTTGGATAATCTGCTGGCAGGTTGCCCTCAGTCGGCCTTATTAACAAAGTCTTGGGTCCTGCGTCGGTTGCTGTCCCTTCTTCCATGATGTCAGGTCGTCAGGGGTATAAAACATGCAGCCGACGCCATTACATCAGTCTTTCTTGCCACGCGGTGCCCGAAGCAGTAGCAGTTCGCAAGTGCTGGTCGGCCGACTCCTGAAATTTTCATTTTCGAGTTTCAGAACCGAAGTCTTCAACTTAAATACCCCGTTGGGGAAACTTTTTCTTGCCCCTTACCGATGTCAGTAAAAGTTAATAATTGTATTACTTGTGGGAAGCAAATACCTCATAAGGATTTTCATTTGTACTGTATTCCTTGCCTAGGCCCTGACCATGATGTACCTTGCTGTCAGTTTTGTGCTTTATTTAATCAGCGCACTATCCATCATCGGTACATTTTTGCTTCAAAATATTTTGGTTCTCGGTTTAATTATCCAGAAATGATGTCGGTTAGCCATCCGACTACCGGATTACAGAAAAAATGCAAAGAAAAAGACAGGGACAGGCCGTTGAGGTCCAAAACTGCCGACGACGCTTCTTCTAAGCCAGTCGCCAGTTCGCTGGTACTCAGTGAGGTGCTTTCGCAGCCCCTGATACCCGCTACTTCTGATTCGCAGGCCTCTGTTGAGACCCATTCAGAGTCCTGTATGCCGCGAGATGCTTCACATATGAAACCTGCGGATGTCTCTACCTTGGATGGGTCCAGAGCCGCTGAGCAGGCATCGGCTTTTGAGGGTGTATTCAGGCCTACAGACTTGCATATTAAACCGACTCCAACTTCAGTGCTAAGGCCTAAATCTTGATATATGTCTAAAAAACCGATGTCCAGGCCAAATGTTCAGGCCACTATGCCTAAAAAACAAATGATTAAAATGGCTGAAGATTTAAATACTCATATCAGGGGTAGTCAACCCCCTCCCAAGAGGCCTAGGATTGAATTTGACTATGACTCCTCTGAACAGGACTCTGTTTCTTCTGACTCTTCTAATGGTCTGGATTTGTCCATTCCTACTTATGAGGACTCTGATGCAGAGGATTCCATTCCCTCTGCTTCTTCGCCTGAGGATTTCTCTTTTAGGGAAACTTTACATACCTTAAGGGAGCACTTCCACTGGGAAAGTCAGGATTTCTCTGAATCCAAAAAGAGGTTTAGGGATTTCCTTCTTCCTCAGCATAGGCCTTTGGCTATACCTCCAGTTCTAGATATTGTTGATTATGTGTTTTCTGAATCCAGTATGGCCCCTGATTCCTCGCCTCCAGCCCCTAGCAAGCCAGACAGGTACTACAGGGTTCCTGAGTCCCACAAATTCCTTTTCAAAAATCCTGTTGCGGACCCTGAAACCATTTCTCAGGGGCCCAAGGGCATTAAGGCTTCTACTGATAAAAATCCTACCCCTTCTGATAGAGACTCCAGGGTGCTGGATAGATGGGGTAAAAAGGTTTACACTTCTGCAACCTTAGCAATCAGGGCTTTAAACTGTCAATTCCATATGCTAAAATATCAACAGCATCTCATGGGACTGCTTAAACAGAAAACGATGTTGATTTCTGACTGTGTGGAGAATAAAGATTTGCATGATTTATTGCATTCAGCTGAGCAAGTTGGCAAACATACTTTGCAATGTGGATTTGATTCCTTAGAGGCCTCTTGTAGGGCTGCTGTTAGTGGGTCTGTACTTAGAAGGCATGCTTGGCTTAAGGAGCAATCTCTGCCTGATCATGTTAAAGCAAAACTTTTGGATGCTCCTTTACAGCAGGACTGTTTATCTGGCAATAAGGCTGAAGAAGTTCTAAAAAAGATGGAAGATAAAGCTAAATCTATGCAAACTGTGAAAGATTTCTTACAAGTGCAACCTCCTAGATTTAGTAGGCATTGGCCTACTAAGAACTGGTCCTTTCCAGCTCCTTCCAGAGCCACTACGGCCAAACCCAGGCATTCCAAAACCACCAGATTTCAGTCCCAAGGGACTTTCAGAACTAAGCAATGGGGTGCTTCCATTTCCAAATCTGGAAACAACAAGGCACCTCCCTATGGTAAACAGTCTCTATGACTTCCCTTTGAAATTACCAAGCACTTACATCTTAGCCGCCCCTTTGGGGGGAAAACTGGCTCCTCATTCAAGAAACTGGCAACTTATAACCCAGGACAAATGGGTTTTAAATATAGTATCCCAGGGATACAGATTTCATTTTCACACGTGGCCAACTCCAAACGGGTGGCCAGACCTGCCCCCAAATCAGTGGGCAGAGGCTCAGAAACAAGTACTTTCCCTCCTAAACATGGGAGCTATTCATCTAGTACCACAAGAGGAAAAGGGACAAGGTTTCTATTCCAGACTTTTCCTGGTACCCAGAAAGGACAAATCATGGTGTCCAATTCTGGACCTGTCTATTCTAAACACCTTTCTGGACATTCCAAAATTCAAGATGCTGACTCTTCACCAATTACTTCCTATGCTAGGCAAGGATGCCTGTTTGGCAACTCTCGACTTAAAAGAGGCTTACCTGCATATCTCAATCAAGGAATATTGCAGAAGATTCCTACACTTCAAAGCAGGCTGCATGCATTATCAGTTCTCTGCACTGCCCTTTGGCTTGTCTACTGCGCCCAGGGTATTCACAAAGTGCCTAGCTCCAGTAATTGCTTTTTGCAGGCAAAGAAATATTCAAATATATCCATACCTGAACGATTGTCTAATTCAGGCTGAAGACCAGGCCATTCCTCTAAAACATCTGGCGTTTGTAAAAAGACTTCTAACCTGTCTAGGGTACACCATAAACGAAAAGAAATCTCAACTGGTACCCTCTCAAAAAATTACATTCCTGGGTGCAAGCTTGAATACAGCTGCCCAGATGTTTTTCCTTATGCCAGAAAAGCAAATTCATTTGGTGACTTACTTCAAACAGGTGGCCACAAAAACCCTGCTATCTGGAAGGCAAATACTGCAAGCCTTGGGGTTCATGGCCTCATGCATTCTTCTAATTCCATATGCAAGATTGCATATGAGGAAACTTCAGTGGTACTTAAAAGGTTTATGGAGTCAACATTGTCACAGCCTGGAAACAATGATTCCTATCATACCTTGCCTGCACCTAGAGTTCCCATGGTGGGCAGAGGCCTGCCACCAAAACAAGGGACTGCCATTCACACCACCCCCTGCCGCTCAAACCCTAACTTCAGACACATCAGACTATGCATGGGGGGCTCATCTGGCAGGGAAGTGCATTCAGGGCAAATGGTGCCCAAATCAAATGCACCTTCATATCAATCAAAAAGAAATGCTAGCTGTACAGAATGCACTGACAGCCTTCAAGGACTACCTTCATCCAGGACAATTACTGATAAAGACGGACAACACCACGGTTATGTGGTACATAAACAAGCAGGGGGGTACACATTCCTAATCCCTCTGCAGACTAGCCATGACATTGTGGTACAACTACAAGCTCAATTCCTGCCAGGAAAGCAGAATGTTCTGGCAGACGAACTAAGCAGAAATCTCCTGGACCCTCACAAATGGAAACTGGAACCACGGATTTTCAACATGTTGACACGCAAATGGGGGAGCCCAGACATAAATCTTTTTGCCTCATCCCAAAACTACCAGTTGGACAAATTTTGCACAAAAACTCAAAGAAAGCCTGGAAAGTGGAGGCTCTGTCCTTCAGCTGGAAAAATCTATCAGTCTATGCCTTTCCCCCTCTGTCTTTGCTCTCCAAAGTTCTACTAAAAGTCAAACAGGACAAACCAAAAATGATTTTGATTGCTCCAGACTGGCCTCGCCAACACTGATACCCACTCCTGCGCAGTGTCACACATTTCCCCGTGGCACCTGCCTCAGACACCTTCCTTACTGTCTCATAAGGAGAACCAAATTCTGCACCCTCAGCTCCAAACATTGAATCTTGCAGCTTGGCTACTCACTTAAATTCACTCTTAGCATCCCTCAGCAAACCTGTGATGGATGTCATTTTGGAGGCGAGAAGACTTAGTACTAGAACATCTTATGCTGACAAATGGAAATGCCTGGAACCAATCTCAAGGGATGAGCACAGCAGTGCCCAATTTACCTCAGATTTTGCAATACTTAACTGAGATGCTTTACAAGGGCCTGTCTTTCTCTTCCATAAAAATCCATGCCTCAGCCATTTCAGCTCATTACAACACAGACCCTCCTCTCTTCTCTCATCCTCTTATAAAGTAGTATCTCAGAGGGGCCAAAAACTTGAGACCACCTAGGAGAGCTCCAACCCCTGCCTTGGACCTTAACTTTGTATTGGAGAAACTCACTCTACCTCCTTTCGAGCCAGCTGCAACTGCAGACTTAAAATTTCTTTCCTGGAAAACAGCCTTCCTTTTAGCAATCACTTCAGCTAGAAGGATATCTGAATTACAGGCCCTTATGGCAGTGGAGCCTTTCATCATCTTTCATGCGGACAGGGTGTCACTCAGGACCAATCCATCATTCATGCCCAAGGTGGTATCCAGTGTGGCTCTTAATCAGTCCATTCATTTGCCAACTTTCTTTCCCAATCCAAAGAACAAGGGAGAGCGGATTCTGCATTCATTGGATGTACACAGACAACTTAGATTCTACTTGGACAGGAATAAAACTCGAAGAAAATCTGAACAACTGCTGGTAGCATTTGCTGCGGGGGCAGAGGGGAAGGCTATTACAAAGCAAACCATTTCTAAATGGATAGGCCATTGTATTCATTTTTGTTATAAGCACCATGGAAAACCTATCCCCCAGGGGATCAGATCTCATTCCATCAGGGCTGCGTCTACTTCAGCAGCCTTTCTCAGAGGTGTTCCTACCAGGGATATTCTAGAAGCTGCTACCTGGAGTTCAGGTCATGCTTTCACCAAGCATTACCACTTACCAATTTTCTCTAAATCCAGAGCTGGCTTGCCACTGCTGTTTTGCAGGGCCTTATAGCTGGTCTTAATGCTGTATAACTCCATCCTCCCAACCTTAGCTTTGGGAATCTACCCAAATGTAATGACTGCAACAGTGAAACACGATGAACATAGTACAGTTGTGTGCACTTACCATAAATGTAGATGTTCGAGTGTATTCACTGTTGCAGAACTGGTTACCCTCCTTCCAGCCCCCTGTTTTTCTTTTACTATACCTCTTCTTTTATTATGCTTAAAAGCCTTTTTGGTGTATTTGCTTTTGATTGGAGGTATATTTTTGTGTTTCTAATTTTATTTATATATATATTTTGCTCCCCATTTGGGGGGCACCTGACATCTGGAGCAAGATAAACTGATGTAATGGCGTCAGCTGCATGTTTTATACCCCTGATGACATGACATCATGGCAGAAGGGACAGCAACCGATTCAGGACCCAAGACTTTGTTAATCAGACCGACTGAGGGCAACCTGCCAGCAGATTACCCAAATGTAATGACTGCAACAGTGAATACACTCGAACATCTACATTTATGGTAAGTGTGCACAACTGTACTTTTTGTTTTCTTGGCATTATGACAGAGTTGGAAGTTTTCTACTCTGGTTTCAATCAAAGCAAAAGATTGTTGTGTATGTTATTGGAGAGTAAAGAGGACTTTAGTAGTGCATATAACTGCAGCAGTGCATATAACTGTAGAGTCGTCAGCATATTGGAGTATTGTGGCATACCTGGATGAAGTATGTAAGTTGTTTTATAACTAGATTAAATAGTAAGGGGGCTAGGATTGAACCTGGAGGTATACCAAGGTATATAGATAAGGAGGAGGAATTGTTATTGTCCCTGCTTATCAAAGTGCTGTGGAAGCAAAGGAGAGTAGAGAGGGTGAATTTGGTGAGGCCCAACAATGAAAGTTTGAGTAAGAGTTTTTGGCGACCGACAGTATCAAGGGCATTTTATAAGTTTAGGAAGAGAGCAGATACAAGGTTATCAGAATTTCTATTCTAGTTAACTGTATTGATGAAACTGGGTACTCTGATGGAGTTTGAAGTAATGTTGAGTTGGAGAGAGGAATTGCAGAATAAATTTAAGAAGCTGGGAGTGTTTATACTTTTTCAGAATTTTTTTTAGTGTCATGCAAACTCCTGAGGAAAGATCTGTGCCTTGCCTTCCATGCTATCAAAAGATTCAATGTTAAGTTGTCAATCTAACTCCTTTTACCAGCTCGAGGCAGCCCCATATCCCATGATGCAAGGCAGGAAGTACCCAGATGTCTTCTCTTTACCAGCTCCTGGTAAGTAATTCACTTTGTGACATTTAAGCCCTTTTTACTAAAAACTTTTTTTTTTTTTTGATAGTTTAACTTTAAACTTAATTTTCTGACAGAAATCCCTGTCTCTTTTAAATTTTTAGTCAGTTAATTTCCCTTTCCCATGTGTGTGTTGGTTTATTTTACTAAATCCCTTTTGGGATTAATTTAATTTAATTGGACTGGTGTGTGTGTGTTTTGGGCACCATGTCTAAAGAGAGGGTTTCCAGGCGGTCACACTTCTTGCCTGTACTTATTTAGCCCTCTTCACCTGCAGGACTCCTGTGAGAGTCCTGCAGGAGATTGATTCTGAGGGTCTTCTTAAGCGGAGGGCTCTCCGGCTAAGCCCACAAAAAAAAAAAAAAAAATCTGCCAGACCAGGCTTCTGTTTCTAAGCCTGTGGCCTCGGCTCCCTTTCTTTAGAGTCGAATCGTCGGCTGGAGCCGATTCTGGGATCTATAAGCCCCCCTTGCCGATGGCTCACTGTGGGGTCGGGTTCCGACGCGGCTCGACACGCAGGCAGCACGGCGGACGGGGGTGTCGGCTCGGAACACTCATGACACCGTGGCACATGCATGGGCGGACTCCGGGCTCCTCCGGACCGTTACTGGGTGACGGCTGTGTCGGGCGGCCGAGGAGCATACATCGGTCCCGTGCTGGGCGGAAATCCGACAGGATCAATCAGGATCCATATATGGCCCATTCCGGGCCCCAGGAAGGAAGAGGGTTTCTCCTTCCCCCCCGCCCCGCCTCCCTCCCTCCTCCTGCCGGGCCATCGGAGCGGCCCGATCTTCAAGAAGTCATCCAGGTTGTCAGACCATGACGATTGCTCAAGTCACCTGTTGGTCCACCCTGTTACAGTTCCTCCTTCAACTCTACCCCAGAGTTTGGAGTTGGAGTCTTCGGGCAGGTTACTGCCTACGGCTGGAGGATGGATACCCCTTCTGTTCCTTCAGCCCGACTCTTATCTCCTCTTCCTTAGAGGGATTCGTGGTCGGCTTCCATGGGAGACTTCCCTTCGGTGGCCCCTGGGTTTCCTAGCTCTTGGGCCGGGGGTCTCGGACCTGCCTGGGAGTACTGGCCACTGGTATCAGTCAGCAGTCTCTTCCCGTAGCTCCCTCTATTGTACCTGTTGACATCTCTGCCACTTCTCTTGCTACAGGACCCAGAGATCCTCCGCCTCAGGTTTCCCCATTTTCTCCTGATGTTTGGAGATCCTCCTAGGAGACTTGTAAGGAAGCATGTAGACTCCCTGAGTCTGTCACTTGGATACTGACTTTGATGAGTCAGAGGGATGATGTCTCCTTCTCAGACATCCTAGAACTTCTGAAACAGAGGAAACTGGCCTCCAACAATCCCTCTGAGGATGAGTCAGTATACCTGGGCGTTTGGATCTCGGCCCTCCACCTCCTGGGTGTCTCCGCAGGTTATAGCACTAGCGTGGACAGCTCCTGACTCTGTAGAGCCAGTCCCTAGGAGGCCTTCTAAATTTATAACTGCCCCTAGTGACAAACAATTCCTTACAAAGGGTGTCCCCGCTGATGCCATGGTGGTGGCTGCGCCCACCAAAAGGAACTTGCAGATCCTTCCATCCTCCTAATAAGGACTCTAGGACCATGGATAGGTACGGCAAGCGGATGTTTTCCTCAGCGACCTTTGCTATCTGCTGAATTATCTTTGTCACTTCACCAGACTCCAGAGATATCCTGAAGGAGCTGGGAGAAGTAGTTCAGGATCCTACAGCTGCAGGGGCCCAAGAAAGATTGAACCCTCAATTCCATTGCTAACTCCTCCATGCTAATATCTTATGCTGCTGATGGAAGAGGTAGAAACCGCACAGGTAGCCTGGATGCGGCTATGTGATTTTCTTGATCCCCTTTAAGGCGTCCTTCACAAATTCTCCCTTTGATGGGTCAGCTTTGTTTGGCCCTCAGGTTCTTTCTGCTGTTGGAGTCCGTTCTAGGCCTTATCCCAAAGGACAGAAGGGTGGGAAAATGGTGTCCAAATCCCAGAACCAGGGCAACAGGACATTGCAGAGTTAGAGATCGCAAAACTACTGCAAAAGAGCCATTCAGCCAGTCACAATAGACCATTCAGCTGGAGACCAATATTGGATCTCAGCAGACTCAACAAGTCTGTCAGGAAGACAAGATTCGAATGGTCACTCTTCAGTCAATTCTGCCCTTCTTACAGAAGGACAACTGGATGTGCTCATAGATCTTCTTCAGGATCGCATCATCACATCAAATTCACAGGGCCTCTCAGGAGATTTCTCAGTCATTTCCAGTTCAGAGCCCTGCCCTTTGGTCTCACTACAGCCCCAGAGTGTTCACCAAATGCAGGTGTTTCCGTGTCTCGGCGACTGGCTCCTGTCAGCCCACCACCAGGCATCAGCGGATTACACAATAGACCTTTGTTCTCATTTGGGCATCTCAGTCAACTCCTGCCAGTCTATTACCTTCATCAGAACAAAGAGTTTCAGACATTCAGACTCATGTCAGGATCATTCTGGCCAGCAAAAGGTACAGGCCAGAATGGTTCTAAAGGTATTAGGTCTTATGGCTGCGGCCATCACTCTTCTTCCTGGCGGATTCTACATGCGCTCCTCTTCAGTGGATGCTGTTCACACAGTGGTCATACCACCAGATTCTGGTGACACAAACATAAGAACATCTTGCTTGGTGGATCACATCGTCTCAGGTTCACCAAGGCAGGTGCTTTGTACCTCCTCCGTCCCGATGCCACTCACCGGATGATTCTTCCTGATCGGGTGGGGGTCATTATCAGGGCAGGATGGTTCATGGGGCGTGGCAACCGTCGAGTACCATCTGCACATAAATGTCCTGGAGATGAGAGCAGTGCACAACATGTCTGTAGTGTGGTATATCAACAAACAATATCCTGGGAAAACCAACATTATAGCGGACAGATTGAGCAGAGCTATTCTCATGCCTCACGAGTGGTCTCTCAAACAATTTTCTGGAATTTTGCTACTCCCCAAAACAGCAAATGTCCAGACTTCTTCAGCCTCTTCCCTCTATCAGGCCATCCCCCAGAGACGCTGTGACCCAGGGATGGCCCCAGGGACTTCTTTATGCCTTCCTCCATTTCCTCTGATCCCTCAGGTGATCCAGAAAGCTACCGTTTGAGAGCCAAATTGATTCTCATTGCCCTTACTGGCCTCGACAAGTTTGGTTCCCGTTCCTCCATCATCACCTTTTGGTGCAGCCGTGGCATCTGGACCCAGTGCCAGATCTACTGATTCACCAATGTCAATCCCTTCTCTCAACCTCACAGCATGGTTGCTCCACTTCCTTCCTTAGCCAGGCTTCCTTTGATCTCTAACCCAGTTAGAGATATCATATTCACTAAAATCCTCTACCAGGAGGATTTACATTCTCTTATTGGGCTAAGGCCCAAAATATTGATCCTTTACTGCCCTGTTCAGGCAGTTCTGGACTTCTTAGCAGAGATTTTCCATGCAGGCTCCTCTTCTTCCACAGTCAGAGTTCAGTTGGCTGCTATTTCTAATTTTCATGTCGGGATAGCAGATCATAATATTATGTCCCATAGACTCTGCAGGGCCTTTTGAAAGGGATTTTCCTACTAAAGCCTCCAATCAGGAATCCTCCTCCTCAGTGGGATCTAAATTTAGTGCTGACATCCTTGATTCTTTTGAGCCAGCTGTTTCTTGTTCCTGAAATATCTTTCTTGGAAAACGTTATTCCTAGTGGCTATATCATGCCAGGAGAGGGTGTCTGAACTTCATGCTCTTTCGGTTCGACCCCTATTTGATTTTCACAAAGACAGAGTATCTTTGAGAACTAATCCATCCTTTTACCTAAGGTAAAACAATCTGAATCAATCTATTGATCTCCTGTATTTTTCCCAACTATTCAGATAGAGCTGAACAAAAGCTACATTATCTTGATGTCCACCGTCAGCTTAGATATTATTTGGACAGAACAAAAAATTTAGAAAATCTGATCAACTTTTTGTTTCCTATGCGGATAATAAAAAGGCCTTCCTGTTTCTAAAGTGACTTTGTCCAGATGGCTTTCTTGGTCATCACTGAAATTTATACGATCAGGGGAAAACAGCTGTGCTCAAAACCTAAAGCACATTCAACTAGGAGTTTAGCTACTTCTACAGCTTTTCAAGCTAGACTGCCTTTAGACACTATTTGTGCAGCGGCCACTTGGGCCACTCCTCACACTTTGTTTCCCATTACAAATTGGACTTGGCCTCCAGGGACAGAGCCAGTTTTGGCTCTACAGTCCTCAAGAGTTTGTTCCATTGAGCCACCCAGGATAGAGGTGCTAGGGACGCGGTCCCATCAAGCAAGAATGAAGGCGAGATTGACAACTTAACATTAAGTTATGTACCTACCATAACGTTCCATGTTAGTTGTCTTCTCCCTCCTTCCCCCTGGCCTGGACTGACCTTGTATAAGAAACTATAATGCTAAAGACCATTTAGACCTGGTCCTTTTTCCATTTGTAAGTTTCTTCTTCCTTTGGAAGTATTGTTTATGCTTGGTGTTATTGCCCCTTTGTCAACAAACGAGATCTGGGTACTTCCTGCCTTGCATCATGGGATATGGGGCTGCCTCGAGCTGGTAAAAGGAGTTCTCGAGCTAAAGCAAGTGCGAGTCGGGAGAGGATCGGCTCCGAACCCATCAAGCAAGAAAGAAGGCGAGAGAAGACAACTAACATGGAACGTTATGGTAGGTACATAACTTCTTATTTGTCCTGGATCTTTTGTATTTTCACAAGTCTAATAATCCCACAAATACCAGAACCAATATACTAACTGTTCAGAAGATCTATTAAATGTGATGGAGAGACAGCTTCATCATGTAGCACCTCCGCAACCCTGTAACAGACTGCCCCATGCAGATTAAGCAGTATGATACAATGTCATCCCTCAGATGGAACCTTGATGACTGGATGGGTACCCACAAATTTTCTCCAGGCTTGACTGGCCTAGCCTCCCTAGAGAAAGTGGGTATGACTTAAAGGAGGGAAATGGCAAGACGCATATGGTTAAGAGATTAAATTGCTTTGAAATTCTTATGAATTCTATGGGGAGCAGGGAGCAGATGCAGAACTGAGGGGAATCTCAAGACTCGAAGACAGAAGAAGGTAAGAGTGTAACACAGGGATGTAGGAGGAGTACAGCAGGGACAGGAAATGGATGAAATGCAGCTGGAGGGGTGGAGTGTGGCAGCTGGGAGGGACATGAGGAAGGATGCACTGCTCCATTTTATCAAGGAGAGTGTGCAAGTAGGAGGAATACTGACATGCAACAGAAAGTTATGCAGATGAGGTGAGCCAGTGTGGTGACAAAGAGTGGGTTTAGTAATTGGAGAATTATTCTCTAAGGAACTGAGAACCCCCTGACAGGAGCGAGAGAGAGAGAGCAGGTTACAGTGAAACTGGTCTCATAAATGGTGATGTAGGTGGTCATTAACTGAGAAAGGGGGTGGTGGTGCATTTAGGCACCAATGATCTGTCAGAAGAGCAGTTGAGATAAAAGCAAACAGAGCAAGGGAGATGGCAAAGAGGTTCCATGATAGTGACTCGAGGTTGACATTCTTAGAAGATCATGTGACAGCAACCAGCATATTGAGGAATGAGAAGATTAGGGAGTATAATGACTGACTGTGGCAGTGCACAAGGGAAAACGTTTGCACTGGTAGGAGAGCTGGATGACCTGGCAGAAACACCACTTCTTTGCCAGGGATAGGCTCTGATTTAGATCACAAGAAACAACAGTGCTCAAGTCTCAGATGGAAAAGCACAGTTCCATGACTGTGCCTTTGAACTGTCATAGAGACAGGACAGAGAACACGGTACTCCCAGAAACTGAGGTAGTAGACAGTAGCAGAAAACGGATACATAAAGCAATATTGGAACACAAAGAATGGTTATGATGTTCTTCGTGTTTCACTGTTGCAGTCATTATATTTGGGTAATCCTGCTGGCAGGTTGCCTTCAGCCGGCCTGAATTCTAAAGGCTTGGGTCCTGCGTCGGTTGCTGTCACTCCTTCCCTGACGTCAGGTCGTCAGGGATATAAAAGAAGCAGCCGACACCATTTTCTTCAGTCTTTCTTGCCGCATGGTGCCCGAAGCAGAAGCAGTTCACAAGTGCTGGTCGGCCGACTCCTGAGATTTTCGTGTTTGAGTTTCAGATCCGAAGTCTTCAATAAAGTTAAGTACCCCATTGGGGAAACTTTTTTCCTTGCTCCAGACCGATGTCAGAAAAAGTTAATAATTGTATTTCTTGTGGAAAGCAAATACCTCATAAGGATTTTCATTCTTACTGCATTCCTTGCCTAAGCCCTGATCACAACGTTACTGGTTGTCAGTTTTGTGCTAGATTTAACCAATGCACTATAAGCGTCGGTATGATTTTGCTTTAAACTTTTTTGGACGCCGGTTTAATTATCCTGAAATGTCGTTGGATAGCCATCCGACTACTGGAGTTTACAAAAAATGCAAAGAAAAGGATAGAGAAAAACAACCGAGGCCCAAAACCGACGACAAAGCTTCCCCTAGCCAGTCGCCGGTTCTCAGTGCGGCGCTTTCGCAGCCCTTGATGCCCGCTACGTTAGAGTCGCAGGCCACTACCGACTCCCACGTGGAGTCGGCCATGCCTCTGGATACTCAAGGTATTGGGGCCTTGGATGCTAATCCCTCAGATGGGTCCGGAGCTGCTGAGCAGGTACCAGCTTCTGAGGGTGTATTCAGACCTAAACATCTTTACATTAAAACGACTTCAGCTTCAAAGGCAAAGACTAAAGCACCTTCTACAGCAAGGAAACAAACTCAAGAGCCACGTGGACAGACCTCTATGCCCAAAAAACAGATGCTGAAAATGGCCGAAGACTTGATCAGGGTTTCCATCCCCCTCCTGATAAGAGGTCTAGGCAAGACACTCACTTTGAATCTTTAGATCAGGTTTCTATTTCTTCTGATTCCTCTTCTGATCAGGAATATTCTCTCCCCCCCCCCCATGAGGATTCTGATGCTGAAGAATCTATACCTTCAGCATCTCCTCCTGAGGACTATTCCTTTGGGGAAACCTTGCATACCATGAGGGAGCATTTTATCTGGGAGAGCCAAGATTTTTCAGAATCTAAAAAGAGGCTCAGGGATTTTCTTTTACTACCTCAGCACAGGCCTCTAGCCATTCCACCTGTGTTAGACATTGTAGATGATGTATTTTCGGAGTCTAGTCTGACCCCAGACTCCTTACCCCCAGCTCCTGTTAAGCCTGACAGATATTACAGGGTTCCTGACTCACACAAATTTATTTTTAGAAACCCTGCTGCTGACCCAGAAACTATGTCACAGGGTCCAAAGGGAGTTAAGGCTTCCACTGCAAAAAACCCAACCCCCTCTGACAGAGATTCAAGGGCACTGGATAGATGGAGAAAAAAGGTTTACACATCTGCAACTTTGGCTATAAGGGCCTTAAACTGTCAATTTCATATGCTTAAGTATCAGTAACATGTCATGGGATTGCTTAAACAGAAAATGTTGTTAAATTCTGAATGTGCAGAAAACAAGGAATGCAGGATTTATTGTATGCAGCAGAACAAGTTGGAAAACATACTTTGCAATGTGGTTTTGATTCTTTGGAGGCCTCCTGCAGGGCCGCAGTTACGGGTTCTGTAATTAGGAGGCATGCTTGGTTAAAGGAACAAAATCTGCCTGATCATGTTAAAGTAAAATTACTAGATGCACCTTTATAGCATGATACTTTGTTTGGTGTTAAAGCAGAAGAGGTGTTAAAGAAAATGGAGGAAAAGCTAAATCTATGCAAACTGTTAAAGATTTTTTACAAGTAGAGCCACCTAAGTTTAATAGACACTGGCCTACAAAAAATTGGTCCTTTCCTGTGTCAGACAGACCTCAAAGGGGCAGATCCAGATGCCCTAGGAGCAGATCCCAGGGTCAAGGTTTTTATAGGCCCAAGCAATAGGGGGGCTTCTACCTCCAAAGCTGGAGAAGATAGTTCACAAATATACAGAAAACAGTCCCAATGACTCCCCCCTGCCTGCACCAAGCACTTATCTTCTAGCAGCACCCTTAGGGGGAAAATTAGCACTTTTTGTTCAGAATTGGCACATCATAACCCTAGATCACAAATATACAGAAAACAGTCCCAATGACTTCCCCCTGCCTGCACCAAGCACTTATCTTCTAGCAGCACCCTTAAGGGGAAAATTAGCACTTTTTGTTCAGAATTGGCACATCATAACCCAGGACGAGTGGGTTCTAAATATAGTGTCACAAGGCTACAAGTTCCATTTCCATACTCTGCCAAAGGCAAACGGCTGGCCAGATCTGCCAAAAAGTCAATGGGCAGAGGCATAAAAACAAGTCTCATCCCTTATGGACATGGGGGCCATTCAACAAGTACCAGAGCAAGAGCAGGGACAAGGATTTTATTCAAGACTGTTCTTGGTACCCAGAAAGGACAAGGCCTGTAGGCCGATACTGAACCTATCTATTCTGAACACTTTCCTGGATATTCCAAAATTCAAAATGTTGACTTTGCAGCAGCTTCTGCCCATGCTGGGCAAGATTGCTTGGCTTGTGACTTTAGACCTAAAAGAGGCATACCTACATGTTTCAGTCAGACAATCATGTAGAAGATACCCAAGATTCAAGGCTGGATCAGTGCATTACCAATTCTCTGCACTGCCCTTTGGCTTATCTACTGCGCCCAGGGTCTTTACAATGTGTCTGGCACCAGTAATTGCATTCTGCAGACAAACAGGAATACAAATATATCCTTACTTGGACGACTGTCTCATTCAAGCAGAGAACAAGGACATTCTTCTTCAACATTTGGCGTTTGTGATAATACGTCTAACATGCCTAGGGTACACAGTCAACAAAAAGAAATCAAAACTAGTACCCTCACAAGAGATAATATTGCTGGGTGCAAGCTTGAATACAACTGCCCAGATGGCTTATCTCATGCCAGACAAACAAAGGCAACTGACTAAGTATTTCAAGATGTTGGCAACAAAGGCCCAGTTATCTGCAAGAAAAATTCTGCAGGCTTTGGGCTTCATGGCCTCCTGCATCCTAATAATTCCATATGCAAGACTGCATATGAGGAAACTTCAATGGTACCTAAAAAGTGTTTGGACTCAACATTGCCACAACCTGGAAACAGCCATTACTCTCATTCCCTGCCTGCAACAGGAGTTTCAATGGTGGGCAAAGACTTGTCACCAGAACAAGGGACAGCCATTCACATTACCTCCAGCCAGGCAGACACTAACAACGGATGCATCAAACTATTCCTGGGGAGCCCACATGGCAGGAAGATGCATTCCTCAAACCAAATGTATCTACATATCAATCAAAAAGCGATGTTAGCTGTTCAAAATGCACTGACAGCCTTCAAGGACCTACTTCAACCGGAACAACTACTGATAAAGACAGACAGCACCACGGTCATGTGGTATATAAACAAGCAGGGGGGCACACATTCTTACCCCCTTTGCAGACTAGCCATGACCTTGTGGGACACAGCTTTGACTTACCAAGTACATCTGCAGGCACAATTCCTGCCAGGAAAGGAAAATACTCTGGCAAACGAACTAAGCAGAAACCTCATGGATCCCCACGAGTGGAAGCTGGATCCACAAGTCTTCAGCATGATAACAAGGAAATGGGGATGGCCAGACATAGATCTACGTGCCTCCCCTCTCAATTACCAACTAAAAAGATTCTGCACAAGGACTTATCACAGACAAGCATGGAAAGTGGACGCCCAATCTTTCAGCTGGACGCCCAATCTTTCAGCTGGAAAAACCTGTCAGTATATGCCTTTCCTCCACTGCCACTCCTCCCCAAGGTACTCCTAAAAGTCAGACAGGAGAATCCAAAGATGATACTGATTGCCCCAGACTGGCCCCACCAGTACTGGTATCCAATACTAAGGAACTTACCTCTATACCCAGCTTGGACCTTACCTCAAATACCTCGACTACTGTCCCAGCAAAACAATCAGATCATGCACAGCCAACTCAGGACATTAAACTTGGCAGCATGGCGGATAATGTAGACATACAAAAAACACCACTCAGTAAAGTTGTGATGGATGTCATTCTGGAAGCCAGAAGGCCTAGTACTAGAAAATCTTATGTTGGAAAATGGAAGAGATTCTGTGCCTGGAACCAGGCACAAGGAACTGATACAGCGGTACCAAATATTCCTCAGATTTTGCAATACTTAACTGAGATGCTGGACAAAGGCCTATCTTTTTCATCAATTAAAATTCATGCCTCTGCCATTTCGGCTCATTACAATACAGAGCCACCACTTTTTTCTCACCCTTTATTAAGGCAGTACCTCAGAGGAGCCAAAAATTTAAGGCCCCCAAGGAGACTACCAATACCTACATGGGACCTCAACTATGTCTTGGAAAAGCTCACACTGCCTCCTTTTGAGCCAGCTGCTACTGCTGATATGAAGTTTTTATCTTGAAAAACAGCTCTGCTCTTAGCAATTACTTCTGCAAGATGAGTTTCAGAGCTACAGGCACTCATGGCTGTGGAACCCTTCATCATTTTTTATCCAGACAGGATCTCCCTGAGGACAAACCCAACATTTATGCCTAAAGTAGTGTTCAGTGTGTGGCTCTTAACCAAGCCATCCATCTGCCAACCTTTTACCCAAATCCACAGAACAAAGGGGAGAGAATTCTGCATTCTTTGGACGTACACAGACAGCTTAGATTCTACTTGGATAGAACCAAAGCTTTCAGGAAGACAGAGCAATTACTAGTGGCATATGCTGCAGGATCACAAGGGAAGCCTATCTCAAAGCAGACTATTTCTAAGTGTTTAGGCCACTTCATTCGTTTCTGCTACTTACACCATGGCAAGCCAGTGCCTAAGGGCATTAGGCCTCATTCCACCAGAGCTGCAGCCACCTCAGCAGCCTTTCTCAGGGGAGTACCAACCAGAGACATTTTAGAGGCGGCTACTTGGAGTTCAGTGCACACCTTCACAAAGCATTATCAACTGCCACTCTATACTAAATCCAGGGCAGACTTTGCCACTGCAGTCCTGCAGGGCCTCATAGCCGCTCCTACTGCTGTCTAGTTCCAGCCTCCCAACCATAGCTTTGGGACTCTACCCAAATGTAATGACTGCAACAGTGAAACACGAAGAACATAGTACAGTTGTGTACACTTACCATAAATGTAGATGTTCGAGTGTATTCACTGTTGCAGTCCAGGTTATTCACTTGCCTTCCCCCTTTTTTCTTTTGGATCTTATCTTTTGTTCTCTGATTTATACTACCTATGTGGTGTATTTGCTTATAGATGAATGTAAAATTTATATTGGTGTATTTCTGAATATATATATATAAAGTTTGGCTACCCTTTTTGGGGGCACCTGACATCTGGGGCAAGAAAAACTGAAGAAAATGGCGTTGGCTGCTTCTTTTATACCCCTGACGACCTGATGTAAGGGAAGGGGCGACAGCAGCCGACGCAGGACCCAAACCTTTGGAATTCAGGCCGGCTGAGGGCAACCTGCCAGCAGGATTACCCAAATGTAATGACTGCAACAGTGAATACACTTGAACATCTACATTTATGGTAAGTGTACACAACTGTACTATATTGAAATGATAGGGTATACTTTAAGCAATAACAGAGGAGAGAGTGAAGGAAGGTAAACTGTGATCAACGTAAAGGAAAACATCAAATATGAGGGCAGAGAGGAGGA